>NC_041393.1:479090722-479210634 GCF_002162155.2 Triticum dicoccoides | reverse complement strand
AGCCTGACAGGGTGACCGGGGAGGGGGGAGGAGCAGCAGTCGGACGGGGAGGCCGAGGACGGCGACGGCGAGGTGAGTGCCGGCGACGGCTAGAGAGGCCGGGGGCTGTGACAGCTGGGTAAGCCCCAGCGGCGGCGGTGACAGCCTGACGGGAGCGGGAGACTGGGTGCCCTTGAGCACTACAGCAGCTGGACGTGGAGAGGCAAGGGAGCAGGCGGCCAGCGACGGCCGAAGACAGCCGGCGACGGGCAGGCTAGGTACGGCGTGCACGGAGTTGCAGCGTGCGTGGGGAAGTGGCTAGCCTGGCATCTGATACCATGTTGGATAATGAGCAACTAACTTTACTGAGGGCCAAAGGCCATTACATATACATGTGTGACAAAGTGCATGCAACCCCTTATACAATGGGGATATACTAGACAGAGACTATACACATCTAACACTTCTATCCTTTTACCATCCCGTGCATTATTCCGTGCCAGCCATAGCCCATAGAGGTCTTGGACTATGATGGCCTTCTCATCATCTGAAGCTTCGCCAAACCAGTTCAGCAACCATCTTGCTAGATCACTCTGGGAGCAAACTGAAGCCGGTGGGATCGCCACCGGAACTCCCAATTCTGAGTGCATACAGTTTTAGAATTTGACTGAGTGTTGGCAACCCCAAAATCTGTGGAAATTTGTTTCCTCACGGCCACACGCGACGCAAAAAAAAATTCAGGTTTAATTCTCCTCCGGTGCAGCTCAGAGCCAATCGCTAATCCATTGCGGATCAGCCTCCATGTATGGGTCTTCACCTTCCCAGGAGGTACTGTATCCCATAAACTCAACCACGCCTTGTGGTCTGCCATCGATGATGACTCTGGCTGTCCAGACTTGAGTCGTTTTTGGGACATACGAAGATGGTACGCTAAACTGACCGTAAACACTCCGTTTTTAGCGTAATTCCAAGCCAGAAAATCTTCCACACCCTGTCCTCCCACTTTGATACGCATGATTTCATTTGCTTCATCAGGAAGGAACATTTGATGTACCTTTGTCACATCCCACGCCTTGCCTTGCTGGTCGAGAAAGTCACTGATCCTATTGATCCCAGAGATGTATTCTTGGCCCAGTGGCTCAAGATTGCCTTTTCTTGGAATCCACTTATCATGGTGGATCCTTATTTTTGACCCATCCCCAATCCGCCAAATTAAGCCATCCAATAAAATATTGCGGCCATGCAAGATGCTCTTGAAGGTAAAAGAGCCCCCACCAGGACATGTAGCATTCAGAATTGATCCATCATCAAAATACCTGGCCTTCAACACTCTTGCACAAAGCGATGATGGAACCTTTAAGATACGCCAAGCGTGCTTCGCTAGAAAGGCTTGGTTAAATGTTTCAGGAATCAGGATCTCGAAACCCCATGCCTCCCTCATGCTTCCTCATGCACATCTTGTCCCATGCAAACCAGTGTACCTTCTTTTGACCATTCACTGCACTCCACCAGAAGTTCGAAGAGATCGAAGTAAGGTTCCGACACATTTTCTTTGTGAGTTGGAAACAAACTCATGGTAAAAGTTGGTGTAGATTGGAGACCAGACTTAATTAACAGCTCCCTTCCAGTCTTGGAGAGACCCTGCCCCTTTCATC
Organism: Triticum dicoccoides; assembly: GCF_002162155.2. Lineage (NCBI taxonomy): Eukaryota > Viridiplantae > Streptophyta > Magnoliopsida > Poales > Poaceae > Triticum > Triticum dicoccoides. The sequence goes on along the minus strand of NC_041393.1, from coordinate 479,209,000 downwards.
CTGTAACTTTTCCTCGTGTACTCTCACTGATATACTTAAACGTTCCGTCCTTTGATCTTCCTACAACTGTAGGCAAACCCAAATATCTCTCACTCAACGCCTCTGATGAAATACCCACCGCCTGCTTGAGTATAGTCTTATCATCTTCTCAACAACCCTTCCCGAAATAGATTACCGATTTCTATAGGTTAACTTTCTGCCCGGACGCAACCTCATAATCATGCAGAATAGTTCTGAGAGCTTGAAAATTTGCTTGTGACCCCTCCAGGAACACTATACTATCATCCGCAAAGAGAAGATGAGTAACAGTCGGGCCATTGCTTCCAAACGATACCCTCTTGATATCCTTTGCCACATGAGGGCTCCTTAACAGAGCAAAGAAACCCTCCACACAAAATAAGAAGAGATATGGGGATAGGGGGTCCCCCTGTCGTAATCCTCTGGATGGTACAAAACTGTGGAAAAGGCCACCATTCATTTTGACTGAGAATCTCGCCGACGTGACACATCTCATAACCATCTCCGTCCAGTGACTAGAAAAACCAAATCTCTCCATCATTTGTTCCAGGAACACCCACTCAACTCGGTCGTATGCCTTCATCATGTCAAGCTTTACCGCACACAAATGTTTCTTTCTCTTTCGTTTCCTTATAGCATGTACGCATTCATAAGCAACTAGAGCAATATCTGTGATTAATCTGTCAGGCACGAAGACACTTTGTTCTTCAGAAATCAAAACGGCAACACCACCTTGAGTCTATTAGCCAATGTTTTTGCAGCAATCTTATACAAGACGTTACATAGACTTATAGGCCGAAACTGCGAAAGTAACTCCGGTGAGTTCACTTTTGGTATCATAACAATGATGGTGTCATTAAAACCATTTGGTGCCACATTCCCTGCTAGGAACTCACGAACCGCCAAACAAACATCCTCCTTTACCAATGACCAGTGTCGTTGATAAAACTTTGCCTCCCTTCGTTGAAGTAGTAATGCGGAATGATTTTTATGTAGTTCAGACCTAGTTGCTGTCAGCTTGTAGATCAGCTTCTGCTCCGGGAGTCCATTTTTTATAACTTTGAGTAGTGCTCTGTTGGCATAAAATTAATCGGCAATTTCTTGTGAACAATAATCAACCAATAGTTTTGCAATGGCAAAAAAGCATCTCTCCTGATAAGTTCAAAAAAAAATCCGCATCTCTTCCGATAATTAATCTGTTGAAAGTAGAATCGAGACTGTTTGAGAAAATCAAATCGCTGTCTTCTGTCGATGGTTACAGGGGGCTTATATATCTCCTGGAGAGACACGACGATCTAGAGGAGGCATCGGTTCCAGGGAGATGCGACGGTTGCGACGGACACAGGCATTGTGCGGGCGCAACCGCTCGTCCGTCGGGCAAGGGGAGATTTCCCTTAATTACAGATTATAGTTTAATCTTAACACTCCCCCTAATCTACACTTGACTATGTAGAATCATCTTCACGATTGTCCAGGAAGCTCTATCATCTTAAAAGATTCTCCTCCAAAAGTTCTTCATAAAATCTTTGATGAGAACCTGAAACATATTCTCCAGTAATGAGTGCAACCACTTTCCTATATCTTATATCCTTGGCAGTGCAAAATCGTCTATCTATGTAGTTGATGGACGTTGTGACTGCTTATCTTTACGGGTCACTAGATTCGGACATATATATGAAGGTTTCTGATGGAATCTCTGTCCTGAATAAAAATGCAAAATGCAACATGTATTGTGTAAAGCTGAATAAGTCATTATATGGCTTAAGGCAGTCGGGGCAGATGTGGTACAACCGACTCAGTGAGTTCCTTCTTCAGAAAGGTTACTTCAATAGTGCTGATTGCCCATGTGTTTTCATCAAGAAATCCTCTACAGGATTTTGCATCATTTCTGTGTATGTTGATGATCTCAACATCATCGGCAGCACACCAGACATTGATGAAGCACGCAATCACCTAAAGATGGAATTTGAGATGAAGGATTTGGGTAAAACCAAATTTTCTTAGGCCTTCAGCTTGAGCACCTTCCCTCAGGAATCATGGTACACCAATCTGCCTATATCTAGAAAATATTGGAGAAATTCAATATGGACAAACCCTATCCATCTAAAACTCCCATGGTGGTTCGATATCTGACGTAGAGAAAAATCCGTTCAGACCAAGGGATGAATAAAGTGTTTGAGAAAAATCAAATCTCTGTCTTCTGTCGATGGTTACAGGGGGCTTATATATCTCCTGGAGAGACACGATGATCCAGAGGAGGCATCGGTTCCAGGGAGATGCGACGGTTGCGACGGACACAGGCGTCCGTGCGGGCGCAACCGCTCGTCCGTCGGGCAGGGGAAGATTTTCCTTAATTACAGATTATAGTTTAATCTTAACAGAGACAATGAACAGTGTATCTATTTCGTTGATAGTTATGCTTATATACAAGTTGAGGGTTCCCGCATCAGAGTGATTCGACGGTTAATAGGGGGAGATTTGCCCCATAATTACACATGTTAATAAACTCTAACAAATCTGACATTCACTTGCGGATGTAGAAGAGCAGCGTCCACGCACCGCAGCGTCCAAACGGCTTGGCGCGAAACTCAATTCAAGCCCATTTCAGAACAAAAAAGGAACTCAATTAGGTTTTTATCGACAGTCGCAGCCCATCACACAGCCCATACTCAGTCGCTCTCAGCCCATCACACAGCCCATACTCAGCCGCTCGCAACCCCTAAAAAAAATCCACCATCTCGACGAGTCCCCACGCACCCGCACGGCACCCTGTGTCGCCGACGGCGAGGTTGCCTCCGGATCCCACGGCGCCGACAGCAGAACCAGCCCTCCGCTTCCGCTCCGCAGGTCACTTGCGTTCCCCTTCTTGAATCGTCGCACTGCATTACTTTCCCGCCAATCCCTCCTTGCGGGTAGCATGATTTGTTCCTGCGTCGCCCTCTGTGATGGCGCCGTGATTTATGACGGTCATATGAAGGAGTGAAGGTATGCAGTGGACAACAAGTTCAATAGGTCAGAGTACTGATTATTCTCACCAGAACAACACACCACCGCGTAAGATTTGTTCGCCAAAGAAGTATGGGGGGCCTCGGAGTTGGGGGTACTGCACTGTATGCTATAGCAGTGCATTGTGGTTTCGCTGGCCATGGTTCCGCCAATTGAAATTGACCAGTACATCAAGCTTTGGGGAAAAAAATTCAGTTGGTTCAGCCCTCGGACCAGGATGATCTCATCAAGTGGAATCTCACGAACAGCGGCAGTTATTCTGCTAATGACGTTCAATTTCGTCGGCAGAGCAGGTTTGGAAGATCATGGGAGAGGGAAAGGTAAGGTTCTATGTATGATTGCTTCTTCAGAATGGAAACTAGACAGCAGACAGGTTGGGGGCGCACAACTGGCTGCACAACAACATGTGTTGTTTGTGTAGTCAGGAGCCTGAAACAGCTGTGTGAAAATAGCTAGGGAAAACTGCAAATCAAAGAGACGCCACTCATGCTTCTGAGGATGAATTAGCACCAACTTGGGAAATAAATAGGCAAGTTTGTAATTCGTACTGTTTGGTACAGTTCTTTGATTCAACAATCACAACTGAGAGCTCAGCGAGGTTCTTTACTTTCCTTAGGATAAAACTTCAGCTAAATATTTTTGTTCTGACTCTGAACTTCCTTCTCCCACGAAATGACTGAACTATGTTTTGTTAGGTATACAGGTAACATAGTTTGTCTTGAATTGAACTTGCTTCCTGGATATAACCAAAACAGGTGAGATTTCCATGAAAACAGGTCGTCCTAAGATTCAATAGATCTGAATATCTGTACAGTTGTTTCAACCAAAACAGCAGCACCCACGAACATGTATTCTCTGAAAGAAAGCACCAGAACATGAACATATCGTGCATTCATGGTAAACAACATGGTCACACTGAATCTTAATTTCTTAAAATACAAACTAGCATAACTTTTCCACCACTATTAATATTTTAAGAATACATAAACTTGCATAGTGTGGTCGAATACCAAACTCAAAACTAGCATACAAGTGGCTCATGGTAGTTCCTGATTTACATGGGTATACTTCATAGGTATCTTCGTTTTGGATCCAATAATAATCATCGACGCTGTAAGCTATATCAAACACCAAACTCTTTGTTCAGTTGGCAGAATACTGCTGCATTATGCCACTGGCTTCATCAACTGAAAGAAGCATCTGCACAGCATTTTCCATGGTGGGTCTTTTTCTACTATCTTCCTCTACGCATGAAACAGCCAGCTTGACCATTGTTCTTGCTTGCAGATTATTGAACTGGCGGTTCAACCTGGAGTCAATGAAGTCAGCAATCCATAGCTGTTTGCTACCCTCCAGCATGAGATTTTCTGCAAGCATCCTAACGACCCTTCGAAGGACCATTTCCACTTCTTCGTCAGCATTGGACGCCCAGTCTGGAACACGAGCCCCCTTCAGTAGTTCTAGGAGAACCACTCCAAAGCTGTAGACATCAACCTTTGCTGTTATTGGGAGGCTAGAAACCCACTCAGGAGCTATATAACCTCTAGTTCCATGGATCCGCGATACATTTTTGTTGGATCCACCCCTATTCAGAAGTTTTGCAAGGCCAAAGTCGGTGATCTTTGGCTCCAAGTTCTCATCCAACAGTATGTTTTCAGGCTTCAGGTCGCAGTGGATAACCCACTCCAAGCACTCATGATGAAGATAAGCCAATCCTTTTGCCACCCCTAGAGCAATCTTAATCTTTCATTCCATTCAAGTAATATCTGTGAGGCCTTTCCACTGAACAGGGTTTTATCCAATGAACCATTCTCAACGTACTCTAAAACCAATATCCTGTGTGGACCATCAGAACAGAATCCCCAAACCCTGACCAGATTCATATGGTAAATCTTTCCAATCACACTCAGTTCATGTTGGAATTCTTCTTCTCCCTGGTTTATGTCTGCCAACCTTTTCACCGCTACTGCCCTCTTGTTCTTCAAGACCCCTCTGTACACAAGACCAGATGCACCCCTCCCAATCTGATGCTTGAATTTCCGAGTTGCTCTCTGCAACTCCTTGTATGTATATCTCCGGAAGTGGTTGGTTAACATCTCGTAGCCAACCTCAGCTGGCCATACTCCTGTTAACTGCTTGCCCTCCAATCTCAGCATAAACCAGCATCCTAATACCACAAACATTACCTCCACACAAAATATCGCTGATAAGAACCCATAGAAGTACAAATACTTTGATCCACTCTGATTGCTCGTGGGTATATCCGGAAAATCTGCAGTGAAATATTTGTTCTTTGCACTACAGTTAGGAGCATATGTGGGACCAAAAGGCTGCGATTGAGGAATTGAGGACTCTGAGACCTGTACTGTCTTTGGAAGCTTGAGATAGATAGAACCAGGTAAACCTGGGCTGGTTACCCCACCAACAAGGGATGACTTTGGATAGCAAGATCCGCCTCCTTGCCAGTATGAGAAACCTTTGCAAGTGCAGTCATTCATGCATATCTTCTTGCAAGTATCAAAGGAAACTAATTTGAGCTTACTTTGATCATAAGCTATGAAGTCAGTGGAGGGTAGCTTCACAAATTTCATCTCCTGCCCATCACAACTGAGGTTGAACTTCGGCCGGCAACCTTTGCTCCGGTCACTTGGGTCGATGACCTCGTGTCCAGGGGCACATGCACAGGCAGGCCTAGGTGTATACACACATATTCCATTCATACCACACAGACCGTGCACGAAGCAGGTCTGAAATGCTATCCATGTGACCGACCATTTCCTGTTGTCTAGACTGTATAATCTGAGGTTGCCATCATAATCCAATGTTAGCCTCCTCATAATCCCGGGACCCCAGTCAGTAGACTTGAAAGTCAAATCATCACTTCCATGGAAATACCCCCAGCTATCAAGGACCCCAACGGTGGTGGTACTAAATGGGTTTCTTTGCCTTGCCGAGGTAGCAAGATCAGGCTTTGGCCAATAGATAAAAGAGATGTCCTTCTCATCATCAAGCAGCGAGAGCAAATGCGCATCATCGAAATGGAAGCTGTAGTGCCCAGGAACAAGTAACCTATGAGCGGACACCAGCTTTGTAGCAGCAGTGATGGTCTGATTGGGCAGCAGCGTATCAGTTGGAGAATCAAAGCTTTGCCACAGGATGATATCACCTTGGCCGCTGACGATGAGGTTGCCCGTGTCCAACAGCCGGGCTTGCTTGGCCTTTGATGAGGAGCTGACATTGTTTGCCCACACGGGCTCGCCGTTGTAGTCTTCCACAACCATTCCGCCGTCTGTATGCAGCACGGCCCGGGATCCCCAGGAGTAGACGGGGTGGAGATGGTTTGCGCTCCAGACGACGGTCTTCTCGGCCGTTTCGGCGAACCAGACGGAGAAGACGGAGGCGTTTGGGGAGATGTTGTAGAAGCCGCAGGTGAAAGCGCCGTTTGGTGAATGGAGCATGCCGGAGCCATCCTCGACGGAGAGCGAGGAGCCCGGCGAGAGGAATTCGCGTGCCGAGACACGCGAAAGCAGATGGATCATCAAAGTCAGTAGAAGCAGGGAGGTAGAGCGTGAACCCATATTGGTTGCAGGCACTCAAGTTGATCTTTCCTTGGAATGATCACAGGTGAATGCTGTTATAGGAATCCACCAGCAGTACACCCTCCAGAGGAAGCGATTTACTGCTATAGTTTAATGAATACGGAAGCGTTAGGTTCTGGTCAGTTCCATGAATAGTTAGCTGTGAATTCTTTATCCTCAGGCTGTGATGTACTATTTCATTAGTATACAAAGGCTGCCGGGTCCAAATTTCCTTCTCATGACAAAAATGGCCGGCTTTGCAGCATGGACTCCATTGTTTTGTTGCACATAGCCTTCTCTCGGTAGACTCTCGTCATTTCCTTTGGTGGTAACTTGTTGTATTCAGTCAGCTTTCAGGTTCCAGCGTCGTAGAGCTTTCCCTTGTTTCAGGTCTGCTTTCAGCTGGCTGGTGTATAGTCCTGAAATATGTTTACCGTACCCCGTCCGCATGATCCACTTATCTACTCCCTTTGTTTCAAAATAAGTGTCTTAACTTTGTATTAACTCTAGTATAAAATTGTAGTAAACTTGAGACACTTGTGTTGAGACGGAGGGAGTACTATATACTCAATAGGAAGACAGATCGTCCTCGCCCTTTTTCAAAAGAAAATGACATGGGACCAATAAAAAGATACAAGAAAATGTAAGCGTTGAATGTTGATTCATACATACAGGAAAACAACGGTTTGTGCCGCATGCGCTGCAAGACATGATTCAGTCAGTGTGCGCACGTAATGGTCTACCCATTGTTTCTTTTTCTTCAAAAATCAAAACCGGGGGAGATCATTAGTTGTATGAAGGAGAGGGATTCTTGCATTGCTCATATTCGTCGGAATTGTAATATGGTTAGTCACGCCTTGGCTAATTTTGATAGGGTGCAACGCCGAACTATGGTTTGACTAGGTTCGGGACCAAATGAGGTCATGGAAATTCTAAGACGGGAGTGTAACTTTCGATTTGAGTAATGCAAGAATTATTTTGCAAAAACAAAAAAAAACAAAAAAAATCGGGGATCTACCCAGACCGTTGTTAGCATCGTCACGCTGGGGAGCGGAGTGGTCAGGGTACGTACATGACAAGCTTTCCAATCAGGACCAATCACGATGCCGTTCCTCCGGTACGTACATGACAAAGGACGGGTCTCGCCGCATCAAATTTCAACGTGGGACTTTCTGCATTGCCCGTCACTTTACTTGACTGCCTAACAAGTGACACCGCCATTTCAACAAAATAAAACAAGTGGCACCCAAGGGTACGAGACTTTAACACGACGATAGCAGCTCCCTGCAAAAAAAAGAAAGTGTCATCGTTTGTAAGATCATTCCTTTTTTTTGTTCAGACTAGGTAATTGCCCGTGCGTTGCAACGGGAGCATAAAATTAAACGGACAAAGAGCATAAAATTCTAGTGGTCCAACACTAATCATGTCAAATTTATACATTTTATTCTTGTTTTATTAATTTATTTTCTTCTTCTTTTTCTCCTTCATCAAATTATCTCCTCCTCCCCGGTCCAAGATTTCTACCACCCTCAAATGCACATCTAGCGATTTTTTTTGGGGTTGCATCTGGCAATATAATGAGTAGATTGATTGTGTTTTATTTGGACGGGGTGTTTGGAAGCCATGGAAAAAAATGTATATATACACATTGTTTAAAGCAATATAATATTTTGCAACGATGAAAAAAACTATTATGTATTTCAGACTCACTGTCCATCTGGTTTTAACTAATATACAAGATGAACAAGCCGACAACAGATGTTTTGATCGGCAAGCCTGTTACTATGTTCTAGTGTATGCCAATATGTGCTCCATCTTTTAAGATAAAGACCAAGTGACAAAATAATGGTGATTATTTCAAGAAAATAACACATTCTCAAGATACCACCTGGTGTCATTAGCCAGTAGTACAACTTTTAGTGTCACAAATGCAACACCAACATACCGCTTCCAAGTTCCAACATAATAAAGGAACACACCCATACAAAAAAGTTAAAGTAAAGCAGTGTCTATTTGTCATCTGAACTATTAGTTATGGGATAAAAATGGTCTGTTGAAAACATGCAGTCCCCATTGATGATACAACGAACCCAATGAGATTACAGCCCGACTTTGAATATCTTACCTTCAAAACCTGTAGAAATTGATGCTAATCAAATACTCCCTCCGTCCCATAATAAGTGTCTCAAGCTTAGTATAATTTTGTACTAAAGCTAGTGCAAAGTTGAGACAGTTATTTTGGGACGGAGGGAGTAGTAATCAGTGCTATACCCATGTAATATACTCAGGTGATTGTGTTAGTGCTTGGTACTATTGCTTTCGGCAATACCACACTAATCTATAGTAATTAGTGCTGAACCTGGAGTATGGAGATGACCCATTGACTACTGGCTTCACCCCTGCCTTAGTGCTTGGTACAATTGTTTTCGGCAAAGGATTAAGCTTGTTTTTGCACCCGTGGTAGAGCAGCTAGCAGCTGTTGCCTTTACCTGGATTCAGTCGTGAGGCACGAATCATTAGACTAAGTACTGAACCTTGTTTTATAAATATAACACAGCTACTATCTCACATCGAAATCTTACCTGTACTGGAATCTTACAACAGATGTTTACATTTACTTTCTGAAGAACAAGAAGCTACTACCATGTTTACATTATACTGGGCGCGCACACTGGGAGATTGCCATGTATCATTGTTTTTCCTACTGCAGTGTCGCTTGTTTGATTGCTCTGTTGATGGCCCTGTTCAGTGCGAGAAGAGGCACATCTGACGCCTACCAAAAAATAGAACTAAGAAATGAATATAAGGAGACGGGAAAAGAGATCAAAAAACGAACAGTCAAAGAGAACCTTACCTCGGAAGGATCTTCATCAGGTTTTTCATTTCAGATATAGACAACAAGAACATCTTAACCCCCACTTAATCCAAGCAATCTCTATTGTTTAAGCAAACAAATCCTCAGCTTGCCCCTGGTTCTAGTCAATCGCCACTTCATAAGAGCTTCAATAATCTGCATTGAAAAAGTCAATTGAATTAAAAAGTGTGTAAGTAACCAACATACAGGCTGGTGCAAGGTGGTGCGTCACGAGAGGAGGCGGCTGGTCTCCTTGGCCCAAGGCGGTGGAGGAAAGACCTATTGCCGCAGGCGACGGAGCTGGTGTCTACCTGTCCTGAGGCTGCGACGCCGGCGAGGACAGGGGCGAGCGCAGCCGTGGGATCAGAGAGGCCGCCGCGCGTGGGCGAGGAGGGCGTCTGGCGGCGTGCTGGCGGGGTGTGGGGAGGGGTCCAGATGGTGACGGTGGACCAGAGGTCGGCGGCTGCGAGGTCCGACAGAGAAGGGCTAGGTGCGGCAGAGGAGGCGAGTGGTGGGCTGGTGCTGGCGACGACGCAAACCTAGCGCGCCTGATCGTTGCGACGGGAGCAGAACGTGCGAGGGACATGTGGGCTGGCGGGGTTTTGCTGGGCTTGGCCCATGTGCACGCCGAAGAGGAGCAGAATGCTCGACGAACGACAGAGGACGTAAGAGGGGAGAGGGAACACTACGTTTCTTTTAGGTAGTAGAGATAGAGAAGAGAAGAGACTATACATTCCACCAGTCTTCCAAAAACAAAATCAGCGATACTGAATGACAGCATGACTGGAAAAAGAACCGAATGTTTGAAACTTTGTGACGAAGTAAATCTGAATAGGCAATTGAGATACGGGCGCGACTATGTGTCGCTTGACGCGAGAAAGGGCCACCTGAAGCGGCTAAAAAATGGGCCGGTCCACGAGGCTTCCTGAAGCGTGCACGGTTTTTAAGGTTTGAATTGTTGTTTCTTCTTCTTTGCTTCTTTTCTGATTGCTCCACTTCTTCTTTGATTCTACTTCGGCAGACACGGCTGTTCTATAAAACGTGGCAAAAAAAGTATGCATTTTCGAGCATCGTTTTCTTTTTTTTTTGAAAAGGGGACTCCCCGGCCTCTGCATCAGAACGATGCATACAACCACTTAGATAAATAAAATCTGTTCAACAATGTCTTAGAATCGTAAAACAAAAAAAGTCGAGCTCACATAGTCCTTGACGCTAAAATAGAGAAAGGCCATAAAGCCACAACCGGCTGGCATAATAAAGATAGAAAAACTAATTGTCTATCCTATTACATGACCGTCATCCAAACCGGTTGAAGATATCCCGCGCTACCGTCTTCCACCGGACAGATCCAGTAACCAAACTCTTCTTGGCCTCTGTCGGAGTGAGTAAGGACCACATATGGATCAGCGCCGTAGCACGGAAAACAACCTGCAAAAAATGAATAGTAATTATTCTGTTAAAAGCCAAATCATTTCTGCAGTTCCAAATTGCCCATAACAACGCACAAACTCCTACACGAATGTGTCTAGCTGTACCGGACTCTATCCCATCCAGTTACGTTCCAAATAACGACCCGACCGAACTCGGAGGAGTAATGTTAAAGGCAATTTGCACGGAGCGCCACAAAATTCTCGCGAACGGGCACTCAAAGAAGAGATGCTTAATGGTCTCATCCCGATCACAGAAAGTACACCTAGTAGATCCTGTCCAATTGCGCTTAACCAAGTTGTCCTTTGTTAGAATGACCCGTTTATGGACAAACCACATAAACACTTTAATTTTCAAAGGAATTTTGACTTTCCAAACATGTTTGGAGCTAGGAATGACACTCGAGTTAATAACATCGATGTACATCGACTTAACGGTAAATTGTCCAGACCTAGTAAGTTTCCAACACAACTGATCGGGCTGATGATGTAGCTGGACTTCCATCAGTCTACGCACCAGATGAAGCCAAGCTTCCCATCTATCACCAACAAGCACCCTCCGAAACTGGATATTAAGGGGAATGGCCTGCATAGTCGTTGCCACTAGCGCATCACGGCGATGGGCAATACGATACAGAGTTGGGTACTGTAATGCCAATGGTGTATCACCAAGTCAAGTGTCCTTCCAGAAGCGAGTATCGTTGCCATCTCCGACAATAAACTTTGTTCTATTAAAGAAGGCTGCCTTAACTCTCATAAGCCCCTTCCAAAACGGCGAATCAGTTGGTCTCACTGTCACCTGTGACAAAGTTTTGGATTGCAGATACTTGTTACAGAGAATCTGTGCCCAAGTTGCACCAGTCTCAGCTGATAGCTTATATAGCCACTTACTAAGCAGGCATCTGTTCTTGACCTCAAGATTCTCGATACCCAACCCCCCCTTGATCCTTAGGACGACAAATAACATCCCACTTGGCGAGTCTATACTTTCTCTTAAGGTCATCACTCTGCCAAAAAAATCTTGATCGATAGAAGTCCAGCCTTTTCCTAACCCCAACTGGAACCTCAAAGAAAGATAGTAGGAACATCGGCATACTTGTGAGCACCGAATTAATAAGAATTAACCGGCATCCATAAGACATAAGTTTGCCCTTCCAGCAACTAAGTTTCTTTTCGAACCGATCTTCGATGCATTTCCACTCTCTGTTCGTGAGCTTACGATGATGAATGGGTATACCTAGGTAAGTAAAAGGTAAAGCCCCTAATTCACATCCAAACAATTGCCTATACGCCTCTTGTTCCTCCTTGGCTCTACCAAAGCAGAACAACTCACTTTTATGAAAGTTAATCTTTAAACCGGACAATTGTTCAAATAAACACAACACCAGCTTCATGTTTCTCGCTTTTGCCAAGTCATGCTCCATAAAGATGATTGTATCATCAGCGTACTGCAAAATGGACACACCCCCATCAACTAGGTTAGGCACCAAGCCACCTACCTGACCGGCCTCCTTTGCCCTGCCTATGAGAATTGCCAACATGTCAACCACAATGTTGAACAAAATAGGGGACACTGGATCTCCTTGCCTCAGGCCTTTGTGTGTCTGGAAATAATGCCCTATATCATCATTTACTTTAATTCCAACACTATCTTTTTGCGTAAAGGATTCTACCTGGCGTCGCCAAGCCTCATCAAAACCCTTCATGCGTAAGGCCTGTTGAAGGAATGGCCATTTGACTTTGTCATACGCTTTTTTGAAATCCACTTTGAAAACAACCCCATCCAGCTTTTTCGTGTGGATTTCATGGAGCGTTTCGTGAAGGACCACAACTCCCTCAAGGATGTTCCTGTCCGGCATGAAAGCAGTTTGGGTAGGCTGTACAACAGCATGCGCGATCTGTGTGAGCCTATTGGTCCCGACCTTGGTGAAAATTTTGAAACTAACATTAAGAAGACAGATAGGCCTGAACTGCTCAATTCTCACAGCCTCTGTTTTCTTAGGAAGAAGGGTGATCGTTCCAAAATTTAGCTGAAAAAGATGAAGTTGTCCAGCAAACAGATCATTGAACAAAGGCAACAAATCCCCTTTAATGATATGCCAGCATTTCTTATAAAACTCCGTTGGAAATCCATCTGGGCCCAGCGCTTTGTTATTTTGCATTTGTGAAACGGCCTCAAGTACCTCTTTCTCGGAGAAAGGAGCCGTCAGAATATCATTCTCCACAACTGTGAGCTGAGGAACATTCTCAACCCTGGACTCATCCAGATACACACAGTTCTGTTCTGGAGGGCCAAACAACTGCTTATAGTACTCGGTTATGTACAATTTTAGGTTTTCCTGTCCTACAATTGTACCCTCATCTTGCTCAAGCTGAAAGATCCTCTTCTTTCGATGCTTACCATTAGCAATCATGTGAAAGAATTGAGTGTTCGCGTCCCTCTGGACTACTCGCCGGACCTTGGCCCGCAACACCCACTTCAACTTTTCTTCTCTAAGAAGTTCTTTCAGCCTCAATTCTGCATCAAGCTTGGCATGAAGCTCCGCGGCCGGCAGTATCGTGGTTTCTGCTTTTACATCCAGGGACTGAATAAGGGAAAGAAGCCTTTCCTTTTCAACCTTATAAATCCCGCTAAGATGCTTAGCCCATCCACGTAGGAAACTCCTCAAGTGCCTAATCTTATTCTGCCATCGCTGAAGCGCAGTCTTTCCTCCTGAATCCTTAGCCCACTCTCTAGCCACGAGATCAAGGAAGCCTTCACGTTCAAACCAAGCCATCTCAAAGGAGAACACATTCTTGTTCCCCAGGTGGGAGGGCTCACCAGAGTCCACAAATAGCGGCGTGTGGTCAGAAATACCATGGGACAGGGCCTGGACTGTTACTAGAGGGAACTTCTGTTCCCAATTGAAACTGGCCAACACTCGATCCAACTTCTCATACGTCGGATTTGGCAGCGCATTAGCCCAGGTGAACTTTCTGCCCGAGAGCTCAATTTCTCTCAGGTTCAAACTTTCAATGATGGTATTGAACATGAGCGACCATCTGCCGTCAAAGTTATCATTGTTCTTATCCTCACACTTTCTAATTATTATTGAAATCACCCCCACCAGGATAGGCAACTGCTCGGAACCACAAATCTGAACGAGATCAGCCAAGAACTCGGGCTTAAGCTCGGGCCGCGCAGCCCCATATACCGCAACCAGAGCCCAATTAAACCCATCTTCCTTCGACCGCACCCGGAACTTGACCGCAAAGTCACCCATAACCACACTGCGTACCTCAAGCGTTTCGCACCTAACGCCGAGTAAGATTCCACCCGATCACCCTCTCAGCGGCAATCAATGCCAATCAAAATCTATACCCCCCGACAAAGTATTTAGAAATTGAGGTGCAAAATTATCTCTACCCGTCTCCGACAGAGCGATAAAATCTAAATGATGCTCGACGGACGCCTCAGCAAGAAACCTTCTTTTAGTTAAGTTCTTTAGACCTCTGCTATTCCAAAATATTCCTTTCATAGTTCATCATGGAATTTTTTTGCCGTACGAATCCTAGCACTCCTACGCACTGCGGACACCGGGTACACCTTCCGTTTCCACTTGCGCTTAGGGATAGTTTGACTCTGCAACTGGTCCTCACAACCATTGTCAGAAGGGCTTGCCAAAACTATCTCAGTAGAATCATCCTCTACATCCGCTTCAGAACTAGGTGGCATAAGATCCGCACAAAAATTGTGGAGCACCCTGACCCCGAGTGCATCAACCTTAGACTCACACATGGGTTTAACAGCCGCAATATTACGAATCATCTCTAAGGCCCACTTAGCCTCTAGGTCCAGTAGATCATTAATAGAATTAGAAATTTCAGTGCCATTACTACCTAGTGAAACTCCTAATTGATTTGCATTATACACAATCTCAACGTTTGAAAAATGCAAAATGGAATTAGAGGTATTGACCGACATACCAGTAGTGACCTCCACATCACAAAGCTTGGCCGCCCTCATGGCGCACCGCTGCTGAATGTCGTCCACATCCGGATGTGCCTGGAGACGGCCACTCACTCGGCGCCCCTCAGACATCAGATCCCGAATCCCACCAAACGCAATGACCTCCTCCCGAGGGATCGCGGTTGGGGTACGGCCTCCTGCCTCACCCCAACCAGCAGTCCGATCGACCTGCACTGGCTCCCCCACCGCCTCGCCAGAAGGAGGACGGGACGCCTGGCGCGCCCCGCAAGTCGGGTCCGACTGCGAGGATGGTGGAGGCAGAACAAGGGCCGCCCGCCCTAGCTCCCCACCCAGCACCAGAGAAGCCACCACCATAGGCGCCTTCGGAGGAGAAAGCTCCGAGGCCACCTGCCCCGAGCCCTCTCCCGAAGTCAAAGCCGGCACCAACCGAAAGGAGGACGCAATGGGAGAGGAGGTATTCGAGGCCTCCTGCCCCGGACCTCCTCCCAACGAAGAAAAGGACACGGAAGCCACCTGCCCCGCATCCCCTTCGTCAGCCGAAAGAGAGCAACCCGAAGCCGCCTGCCCCAGGGCTCCTCCCGATACGTCAGGCCCGAGAAGCTGCGCCATGTCCTGAGGGGGAACCGCACGCTGAGCAGAAGAGGGAGTGGCCACCTGCCGACTTACCTCCTCCCCCCGGACTGAAAGTGATGGAACCCCAAAATCCCCAGTACTCGTATCCACAACATCCTGTAACCCCAAAGCAGGCAAATCGAGCTCAAAAGCCTCCTCGGACTCAACCCGATCACTCCACAACATCTGTGGTGCAGAAGAAGGCTCGAAGGACCCAAATCTTAGAGTCGTCGAAGGCATCGAGGAGGGTTGGGTAGATGTATCCCCGGTCGTCGCGGTCTCGGACCCCGGCCCCTTGGACAACTGTCGTCCATAGTCCTCGACCGGTGGTTCCTGAACTCCCGCGCCACTGTCACCCTCGTGTATATCAACGTCAGACTCGTGAGCTGATGCAGCCAGAAGGCTCTCGTCCTCAAACTCAATAACCAGATTATAAGTCCTGCCTCGATAAGCCCACTTAACCACTTTCGGCACATACTCAACGTTCAGAATACTGACCAGAACCCGAGCAATCCCGTGAGCTCTGGTGAAAGCCATGTCCACACGCTCAGGTTTCCCCACAAGAATACCCAAGCTGGCCACAACCCGAGCATCCTGCAGCGGCGTGGAAGGTGCCCCGGAAAATCGCAACCACGCCTGCGTAAGCGGTTTGCCCTGAGGCTCAACAAGCTTCCATTCCTGAAACTCAAGGATGCCATCAGTACCCGGCACCTTACACATCCCAAAACTCAACAACCTCTGCAGATCCTCCACGGAAGGGAACTCAACCATGAACATCTTATCCTCAAGACTGACAAGGTCCCACTGGAAATCCCCAGGGGCCAGCTCTCGAAGCCTCTGCACGATCTGTGTCTCAGACACCTCCCCTCTGGTGACCTTGACAATCCCCGTGGTCAGACTCGGGGACTCGTCAAGAGCCTCACGCTCAGTTGGAGACTCGAAAAAAGTTAACTCAGCACGGCAAACTCCATACATCATGAGTGACGGTGCCTGATCGCACAGTAACGGACAATCCCCAGATTCGTGTGCCAGTTTACCGCAGGTATCACATAACCGCGCCACACACTCCGCAATGAAGTGGCCCTTGTCTCCGCAACGATAACAAAACATCTTTTCCTTCCCAAGCGCCCACTTGGACGCTCTATCAGACTCAGCCCTGTCCATCATCTCCACGGACCCATCAGTCATAACCTCGTTCTCAGGAACCGGAGCAGAAGCAAGAGCCGTCACCACCTCCATAGCGTGACCGGTCAACACAGGCTCCTCGGCAGCCCCGCTATCTGTCGTCTGATCGACAACAACCGGTGGTGGCAGCGGACGTGGACGGTACCGGCCCCCTCGCCCGCCCCGACCACCACGATGTCCGCAGAAGCCACCACGCTGTCTAGAATCCGGGCCAGAAGCACCCTTAACAAAGCCACCCTAGGGACCCAGGAACAGTCTCTCTGCCGAACCGTCACTCTGCCAAGCGTAACCTCGGCCACCGCCCGTGGACGACGAGCCACGGTGCACACCTGCCCCATAGGCGTCGAAACCATCGTCTCCCCATTGTCCCCTAGGCGCGGTATTAGCACCAGCCACAGGTTTGGTGACGAAGTGAGGTGGCGGTGCTGGCCTAGGCAGAAGTCCCACCGACCCCGGCACCCCCGCCGTTGGCGGCTTAGGCGCCGTGCCGTCCTTACCAGCAGCACCACCAGCCTGCCCACCACGACCAGGCGCCAAACCCGAGGCCGCAATCACCGGCACGCGAGCGCCGGCAGGCGCCGTGGCACCACGCCCCACAGCCGCACCCGGCAACGCACCTCCCTGACTGACCGCTGGCGGCACCGGGGGCATCGCGCCCCGACCAGCTCCGGGGAGCAAGGTACCACGGCTGGAGGCAGCAGCCGGCGGCGGCACAACCGAGGGCACAACACCACGGCCACCGCCCGACGCGGCCCCAGCGCGGCCCGCCCCAAGAGGCTCGGCCGACCTCTTCCCGACCGCCGACCCGCCATGGACACTAGTGGGGGGATGCGACGAGCACGACCGGCAGGAACCGCCCGCCGATGTGGAGAACGCCGCAGCAGAACCCTATGGCGCGAGCAGGAGGAGGAGGAACCCGATCGATCACTGCATGCGTGATTCACATCAACGATCGATGTATCCTCGAGCCCAACCTTCTCCAGAATTACTGAACCCGGCCCAACTGCAGCCCCTTCGCATTAGGCCACATACCCAGCCGAAGGAGGCCCAGTAGCCCCCGGTGGCCCACAGGCGCCAATCAGGGAATTCAAACGGAGGGCCCTCGCCGCCGCGATCCCGATCGAAGCCGCCGGCGCCGCCTGCTGCCGGCCGGCCGCCGCACGACCACCCTTCTTCCATCTTACCACAACCGTCCACGCCTCCGGCGCAACCAAATCGAAAACCGTAAGTTTGGGTAGACTTACCTTGGGAATTGGACCCTTCCATGGCCGAGATGCGTTCGCCGCCGTCCTCCGATGGACGACACGCCGGAGCAGCTCCAGCTTCTCTCCGGGCCGCAAGCCGTTCCTCGCCGGATCCTCGGGAGGGACGACCGTCTCCACGATCTCGGCCACCTCATCCTCATCGTAGCCGGGAGAAAAAGCCTCACATATTGTATCTGAGGGAGTAGGCGAGTAGGCCGTCGAGTCGCCGGATCGCCCGCCATCGTCCTCGTCATCTCTGCTGTCGTCGTCCGCAAGAGCCCAGAATCTCCCCCCACCCTCCGGCGAACACAGGGGGCGTCAGCGCGGGTCGGCGTCGAAGACCCCGACGCCATCGTCGCCATCGCCCCTAGTCGCCAGAGCCCTCGTTGCTTCGTTTTCTTTTGCCACGTCTTTCACAAATGACATTTCATGATGAAACTTTTCAAGCAATGAAAACAATCGTGAATGTTCGGTAAAAAGAAAATTTGGGATTTTTTTGAATTTTTTTCCTATTTTTTTACCGTTCACCTGAACTCACATGAGCTAGGGACTAGAACAACAATTTCGCTACTTTGACTTCTTTTCTTCTTGCAATATCCTACGTGCTTCTTCTTTGCTTCTGATTCCTTTTCTTCTTTCTTTTTTTTCAATGCTCGTTTTTCAGGAAATTGTTGATTGTTCAAAATAAAAATGTTGATTCGGTAGTTAAGAAATGTATGTGCAATACTTAAAGGATGTAGAACAATTAATTTAGGTGAAAAATGGTCGTTAAAATAAATCTTTTTAAGCCTTTTGAAAAAGTTTTGGTAATGTGTTTAAATATGTATTTGAAAAAAGGTCATGATATATCCAAATAAGAAAATGTACAACTAGTGGTAAGAAAATGTTGATTGCTCAAAGGAAAGATGTTGATTTAGTAGTTAAGAAACTTATGCGCAAGATACAAGAAATTACAAAAAAGATGGGAAAAAGGTACCGTTGTTAAATGTATTTGCCTTTGGGAAAAGTGTTGAAAATGTGTTAAAAAATGTTCAGAAAAGGCTTTAAAAGGACAAGGAATGTACATTAAAAAAGTTCTTAAGCCTTTGGGAAAAGTGTTGGTAATGTGTTTTAAATATGTATTTGAAAATGGACATTGCATGGCTAAATAAACAAAATGTACACTTAGTGTCACAAAATGTTAATCATGCATTTGAAAAGTGTTAAACGTGTATAAAAAATGTGTCTGATGTATACAAATAATGTACAACGTGTATGGAAAAGTAGACATAAAAAATAAATATATGAAAAAATGTTAAAAGTGTGTAATAAAATGTTCTTGATGTATACAAAAATGTGCATGTATGAAAAAAGTACACACCAAAAAACATATATATGAAAAAAAATGTTAGTCGTGTATTTGAAAAATGTTAACTGTGTATAAAAATAATGTTTCAAATGCATATAAAAACTGTACAGTGTGTGTGAAAAAATAGGCACAAAAACCTATATACATGACAAAATGTTACTCATGTATTTAGAAAATGTTAAACAAGCGTATAAAAACCATAGGTATATGAAAAATGTACAGCGTATATAAAAAAAAGTAGACATCAAAACCATATATTTGACAAAAATGCTAATCATGTATTAAAAAGATGTTCAATGTGTAAAAAAAATGTTTGGCCGAACCCACCCGTTCCTGACGTTGCGCCTAAAATCTAGACTGGCTCCACAGACCAACACCAGTCTTTTTTGGGCACTTTGTCCTCACTCGTACCCACCTGGGAATACATTCTGAGTCGGTCACCCATCATCAGATTGCTGCAAGCCAAACACGCTTAAGTTTTAGGGCCTTTTTGGATGGGCTTTCAAAAAAGAAGGTGCACCTTGTTGATATAAATAATCTATCACATTAAGTCGGGATCTCACATTAAGAAACAATAAAACAAGCTAGCTAGGAGGCTTCACATTGATTTATACTCCTTAGCCATCCCATGATGCTCATGAACATACCAGATGCATCTGCGATCGTTTTTATCTAGCCCAACTTAGCAGGGATGCTGCTCCGCAGTGATCCAGGTGCCTTCTGGTGAACTGGGCCAACAACGGGTACCCCATCAAGCGCTTCCAAATGATTCTCCTGGCACGACGGTTGCAAAAAGCCATTGTTTTTGTGGTCGAGTTTTGGTTACACCCCCTACGTTCGTCGAATCTGCATATTCAGGCTAAAATTATTTCTTTGCAATTTGTTTGCTTACTTGCAATAGTAGAGGTCAAGTTGCGTCATGGGATGTGTCCTTCCTCTACCAACTTCCAGAACTCCCATTTGAGCCATGTAAGAATAGTATATCCTAGAGAAAAGGAGAAATAAAATCTACTTGGCTGGATATTCAAAACGAGGCTCAATTCACATGTCCTTGTGTGAACAGTAAGAACTTTGTGGAAAAAGATTTAAACATTTGTTTTTTCCACACCTCCTCCATTGATCTCCCCTCTCTCAGTCCTTCTCCTTAAATCCAAAAACATTATTGTCCCTAAGATTAGACCAATTATTATTACTCATATTGCTTGGACACTAAATATATGTGTAGAGCATATTTGATCAAAATCATATGTTCGTTCAAAGTTGTCAAATATGTGTACCATTCTTTCATCAAGGTAGACAACGTGTGCTTTTAAGTCCTAGCACTCAACAATACAATGCCACTCATGAACCCAGACCTTCCCGTCACCACCTAATCCGCTCTTGAGAGCCACCACTACCGCTTTGGCTACCATCAATTCTAAACACCAGGAGATCCGCACCGTCGCGGCGAGGAAAAACAAGAAGATTGCACATCGCTTCTCAATCTTTCATAGTTGAAGTGGTTATCTCAATGTGTGCTCAGTTTGCCGAGAGTTTACTTAGATCAGTTGTCTGCTTTGTTCAAGATCTTAGACTCATTTAGTAACGCCACTCTAAGAGAGAGGGAATTTGATCTGGATCCAAGAACTTCTCCAGAGAGAAGTGAGAGAGAAAACAATCTAGATGTGGCCCTAGTGCAAAATCTCCCTAATGTAAGATGGTGGAAGTTATAAACCCTCAAAGATCCTCCAATAATGTAAAAGGAGTTGTATAGTTATATCGGGCTTAACCCTGGACCATAGAGTCCATGCTGGACAAGGCAACCCTAGGAGGAGTCTTCCTAGATGAGGATCGTCGGGAGGCGCACCTGGGAGGAATCTGCCCCCTAGGTTGGCCAACCCGTGCACCCTTGCACCTATATATAGATGTGAGGGGTGGACCAAAGTTACAGGAATGTATCCGGTGCACCCAGACATGTGGTGCTACCGGTGCACCGGATGGTATAGTATATTAAAAAAATTGAATTTTTTTAGCATGTTAACGCAACATTAATGTATGATGTCACAAAATTTCATATAAAAAATTGAAATATTTTTTGAGATACAAAAATGACAAATCTGACATCAGTGTGACAATGGGCCAAATCTGAAGCCCCAGTTATGTTATGTACAATTTAGTGTTGAATTTGTCATTTTTTTTCGAGTTATGTTTCGAATTTTGACTTGAAATTTTGTCATAACCTACATTGATGTTGTGTGAGTGTGCTAATTTTTTCTCATAATTTTTTTGAACATTTTAAAATCACAATGTAAGTTCGATGCATCGGTAGCACCACAAGCTCCGGTGCACCAGATATTTTCCCCCAAAGTTACACCAATTAGACCTTGGCTGCCCTCTCCCTCGCTACCCATGCCCGGTACTTTCAGTCTAGATTGAATCTTGATCAGACGTTGCTAGGGGTAGTTCTTCGTACTAGTCCACAGCATGTTGTTGTACGCGTGGACCTAGAGGTGTCGTCATCTTCGACACTAGATCGATGGATCGCCCAGGAGAAATTCTCGTGGCTGGGAGGCATAACTTAGCCACAGGAATCATCATGCTTCACCAACTGTTCTTCCTCTACTTCTACTACATGGATTGGTGAAGAGATGGTCGTTACTTTTACCTCAATTATGTTCCTTGGATTGGACTGTGCTGTAACACCCCATATGTAGTCCTCCCAATTGTGTAAAATATCCAACTTGATCTTGATCTAATTTCATGTGGGTTCCATCATTGTTGGCTTCATTTGTTTTGCTTTGTTGTTTTACTTGTTGCATTGCCATGCTCACCTTTGTCATATTGCATTTGTGCTCTTGTCATTTTGCATTTCATCATGCTCATCATTGTTATGCTGTATTGAGCCATCATTGTCAGATTGCATTATGTTGTTGCCATGATCATCTTGTGCATATATATGTGGTGTGTTGCTTTAGTTGATGTATGTGTGCATCACCCCCTTATCTATCTCCCTCAAAGCTAGCCATGCACCATCACCTCCTTCTTCTTTCATTTTGGCTATTTTCCCAAGTGCATTTTTCTTGCCTAGAAAAATGTCCAACTTCTCCCTATAAATCATACACCTCATCCTTAATCTCTCTGTCAAATTCCATCTCATTTGAAGTTGTTTTGGTTGGATTAAAAAATGGCTCAAGTTTGAACTTTATTCAAACTTGTTTTATTTTTCTACCTCTAAAAGTGTGCAAACCAATTTTACAAAATAGTGCGTATTTCCAGAAGCATGAGGGCATTTTTAAATCTTCCAAATTCTCCCCTAGCTCCTCCTCCTTTTCCTTCTCTGAAATCTGTTTATTAATAAAAATAGAGAAAAGGGAACTCACCTTTTTTTCTTTACCAGGGCGCTGCACTTGGGCCTCCCTTGCTCCAGGCGCAGCCTAGCTACGCACCCGCAGTAGCCCACCAGCACCAACCTCTGTTCATCGTCCCCTTCCTCTCGTACGACAGAGCATCCACCAGAGCCACGTCGGAAGCCTTGATGATTTGAGGGCCGAAGTAGCTCCCTACGCCCTATAATATATGCCCCAGTTCCCTAGACCTCCTCCGCCCTCCATTCCACCCCTCTCTTCCTCCTGCCGTCGTCAAGGTAAACCGCGCCAAATCCTCCACCGCCGTCGTCACGCCATGGCTGAGGAGAGCTCGAGCTCCTCCCTGGCTCGATCGGTCTTGTAGCCGCCTTCATCGACCACGGGAGAGTTGCAAGCGTCTTCCCTTCGTCCATGACATCGACCGTGTCCACACGGGTCCCGGAGCTCCTTCCACAACGTCTTCGTCCTCTTCGTATGCCTACTTCACGGACAACATCGTCCGCGCCTTCCGTCGTCGCCTCCATCGCTTCCCTAACCCAATCGCCAATGCCTACAGTCCCTCGGTGATGACCCACACCTCCCTTCTCTCTGGTACCGAGGTTGCATCGTCGTAGGTTGCCGATCCGAGAGCTCCGTGCATTGTCGACTTTTGAAGCGAGCTCAAAGCTCCCACCTTAGGTGCAGTGCAACTTCCATTTGCTCGCAAGCCACGCACAGGCTCGCGTCGTGTCGGAGTAAATGACCACGGGTAGCCTAACTAGCTCCCCATGGCTCTTCAAAAAATATCGGGCCGACCGAGCCCTCGAACATCCAAGACACAGGGCCGCCTTCTCTTGGCCGGCTGTCCCACCGGCCGGCTGCTGGAAGGCGGCAAGGCTCTAAGAGCTCTTTCGAAGGGGGCCGACTCCTGGCAGCCGGCTACCAGAGTGGCCGACTCCTAGCAGGCGGCCTGACCCATACCCTCAAAGTTTGCACCCACCTAATAGCGATAAGACAGGGCGTGGCTACAGTGAAACCTGCCACCCCCGAATCCTGGAGCAAGCGTGGCCACAGTGCGCCATACGGGGCGGCCACTCCCCGTCCGGCACGACACTATTGCCACATTGACCATGACGTTGCCCACGACAGGCTGTTAGTACGGCCCGCAGGCGGCGGGCCCCTCCTGCCAGAGAGATACCAGAAGGCGGCTGGACTTGACCAGTCGGCCTGGGGAAAGCCGGCACCCAGCAGTCGGCCTGCCCCGCCCTGGAAAGTTTGTGCACCATTAAGCAGATAAGATGGGGTAAGGCTACAGTGAATGCCCGCCAGGCGGAGGCACTGTAGCCATGTTTATCCCGTCAAAGCCATCGTCACCAGGAGTAAGGCTACAATAACCAGCAAACAACAAGACCCTCGGGCGGTGGGCCAGGCTTGTCGGCCAATACGTCGGCAGCCAGCGGGACCCACCAGTCGTCGGGCCCCAGCGGTCGGCGGAGAAGCCGGCGATTACAGACACTGACGGCCTGGACCCGCATCCAGCCGGATTACCATTGTACCCCTGGGAGGTAGGCCTTTATAAACCCCCCAGGGCACCCATGCAAAGGGTTGATCTCTTGGAGTTTCACACACCACATAGAGAGAAGAGGAGAGCTAGCCTTGTTCTTCTTCTTCCTCTAGCTAAACAACTCAAGGAGCATCTTGTAGCTACTTGTTGATCTAGTGATCATGCGGAGACCCTGCAGAGCAGGATTAGGGGTGTTATCTCCAAGGAGAGCCCCAAACCTGGGTAAGATTCGCCGGCGAACATGTCTTCGCCTTATCCCGTTTCCAGGCACCGGCGATGTCTTACTGGCTCCCACAATGGTTAGCCACCCGTTGGCATATGTCGCACCTACCACCCGACATTTGGCGCCCACCATGGGGCCAGGTGCACCGTCTTCCGGAGACCTGCTCTAGACGGGAACCCTCTTCCTTCCTAGCGAGTGTAGCTAGCCTGGCACGCCCGATGGCGCTTGCCCCAACGTGCTGCATGGCATCAACGACGCCTGCGCGGCGATCTGCCTCGCCGATCTTCTCGGCGAAGTCCGCCTCTCCGACGAGCCTGCGCCAGGCACGGGTACCACCAACTCTGAGAGTTGCCTCATCGACTTCCTTGGCAAGCTTGACATCGCCAAGGAGCGCACCTACGACCTGGAGTCGGTCGGCTCCACCGACCTGATGCTTGTCGACTCCGACATGGCATCGCTTAACGCCTTCCCCACCAACGTGGTGGTCATTGACGACCCCCTTCCTCAAGCCGACAACGGCGGCAACACCATCACTGAGGTGCTGGTCATCAGGCACGGCGCCGCCTCTGGTGGAAACGTCCGCGACACCTTGCAGACGGCGCTGCATGACCTATCTGCCCCATCCCGGCTGACGCTGATGCCGACACGCTGGAGGCCCACCGCCTTGCCCTCATCGAGAACGGCAAGAAGATAGCCTCCATGAGACGCCTCACCGAGGCTTACCAGCGCGAGGTTGATCGTGCCGCCTCTGGCACGCCGCCTGCTAGCGGACCCAGCCGGATTGGCGCTATCAAGAAGTGTGGTGCGGCCATCGCCAGCATGCTGGGTGCTGACCGCCCAGTCTACGCCACGCCACTCGAGAACCTACATGCCGCCCAGGAGGCAGTAGATGAGCTGGAAGGGCTGGAGGGCGACGAGCTTCACTGCATGACCAGGCGTGTCCAACAGCTGATCGACACAGCCACAGAGCGGCATGAAGCCAGCGCCCGCACTGGGAGTCCTCCCCCATGCCGAGAGAATGGCACGACATCCCGGACACCGACTGCAGGCGGCGCCCGCGAGCGAAAAGACAAGGAGCCGACTGTTAGCCGCAGTCAGACGCGCCTCACTATTGAGCGCGATGCAGAAGGTCGCCCCAGAGCTGTGGAGCGACGAGGCAACAACCCGCCTCCTCCTCCGCCCCGTGGGGAAAGGTATCCCACCCTACCGCCTGTCACGCACCCGACGCTCAGCGGTCGGCTGGGCTGCCGCGATGGAATTGGCGAGAACGATGCCCGCCACCAGATCGATCGCGTGGTGCGATCCCTAGTGCTAGAAGAAGAAGACGATGTCGGCCCGCCTTGCTTCAGCCCCCGGATCCGCGACGAGCCTTTCCCCAAAGGGTTCTCTCTCCCAAGAGACACGCCAAAATACAACGGCTCGGTGAAGCCGGAAGACTAGTTGATAGACTACTCCACTGCAGTCAGCAAAGCGAATGACAACAGGCGTGTTGCCGTGAAGTACATCCCTCTCATGCTTCAAGGCACGACACACACCTGGCTGAACAGCCTCAAGCCCTACATCGTCAATAGCTGGCTGGACTACACGGAAGTCTTCATTCGCGACTTCACCAACACATACAAGCGGGCGCCCAAGCCACGTCAGCTCTCCCTTTGTGTCCAAGGCCTGACCAAGTCCAGCCGCGACTACCTGACGCGCTGAGCCGAGCTCCGCAACTCCTGCGAAGGGGTGCACGAGGTGCAAGCAATAGAGTACTTCACCGCCGGGTACCGAGAGGGCACCCTCCTCAAGCACCGACTTCTCTGCGACGAGCCAGCTACGCTCGACGAGCTGTTGATCATAGTAGACAAGTATGCCATGGCCGACTCTTCGATGAAGACCGAGCTCCGAGTGGATGCCACTGGAAAGGTGCTTCCTCTGGCTCCAAAAACACTGGCTGGCGACTCCAATCGGCGTCCGCACTAGAACGACAACAAGCGCAAGGCCCCGATGCGGACTTCCACCAGTCGGCAAGTGGTGACGGTCGAAGACGAGCAGCCTGAAGGGCAGCCTATGCCCAAGCGTCCGTAAGGCGGCAGGCCGGCTTGGCAGCCGGCTTTCTCCTACGAGCAAACCCTTGATGCCCCTTGCAAGTTCCATAGCGGCGTGAAGCCGTCCAACCATAGAACCTGGAAGTGCCATTGGCTCACCCGAATCTCCAAGGGTGAAGGATTGCTATCCCTCCGCTTGCTGGCCAGCCGCCTCCGGCTCCTCAGCAGCCGGCCGCTCGCCCAGCAGTCAGAGCCATCCAAGACGAGTTCCTCAACGAGCACGCAACCTACGTCATCTTTACGAGCCAAGCTGAAGACAGGCGCAGCCGGCACCGACAGCACCAAGAAGTCAATGCGGTCGCCTCCAAAGATCCAGAGTTTATGCATTGGTCTGAAAAGCCCATCAGCTGGAGCCGGGCTGATCACCCAGAGGTGATGCCGTCTCCAGGCTCCTATGCATTGGTGTTGGATGCCACCTTTGCAATAGAGAGGCGAGCTGCTCGTTTCTCTCGAGTTCTGATTGATGGCAGGAGCAGCATCAACATCTTGTACCGTGACACCATGGAGAAGCTGAATATCAAGACCAAGCAGCTCTTGCCCAGTCGGACCGTTTTTCATGGCATTGTACCCCGCCTGTCATGCTCACCAATCGGCAAGATCAAGATAGATGTCCTCTTCGAAGACAAGGATCACTTCCGCCGTGAGGCAGTTTGGTTTGAGGTAGTGGATCTAGAGAGCCCTTACCACGCTTTACTTGGCCGACCTGCCCTGGCCAAGTTCATGGCTGTGCCCCACTATGCCTACCTCAAAACGAAGATGCCGAGCTCCAAGGGCATCATCGCCATAGTCGGAGACTACAAGAAATCCTCTGCCTGTGCTGCAGCCAGCAGCCGGCTGGCCAATTCCCTCGTGATTGCTGCTGAGAAGAAGATCCTTGACCGGGTTGTGGCCATGGACGGCAAGCAGCCGGACCTGTCGCCTGATCCTAAGGAGTCAGAAGCTCAGGGCTCCTTCCAGCAGGCCAAGGAAACAAAGAAGATATCTTTGGACCCAGAGCACCCGGAGAGGTTTGCGCTTCTAGGAGCAAACCTGGACAGCAAATAGGAAAGCGAGCTCGTCGATTTCCTCCTTGAGAATTGGGATATCTTTGGATGGTCCCCCAAGGACATGCCGGATGTTCCGATGGATTTCGTAGAGCACAAGCTACATGTCCGAGCAGATGCAAAACCAGTCAAACAGCCCCTCCGCCGATTGTCGGAGGCGAAGAGAAGAATTGTTGGTGAAGAGATAGCTCGGCTTCTAGCAGCCGGCTTCATTATGGAGGTGTTCTTTCTAGAATGGCTTGCCAACCCAGTCCTTGTACTGAACAAGAACAAGAAATGGCGCATGTATATAGATTATACCAGCCTCAACAAAGCTTGCCCCAAAGATCCGTTTGCTTTGCCCCGGATTGACCAAGTGATAGACTCCACAGCCGGATGCGAGCTGTTGAGTTTCTTGGATGCCTACTCAGGTTACCATCAAATCAAGTTGGATCCAACCGACCGCCTGAAGACCGCCTTCATCACACCATTCGGAGGTTTCTGCTACCTGACTATGACATTCAGCTTGAGAAATGCCGGTGCCACTTTTCAGCGTTGCATGCAAAAATGCCTCCTCAAGCAACTCGGCAGAAATGCCCATGTCTACGTAGACGATATTGTGGTGAAGACGGAGAAGCGTGGCACCCTGCTGGAAGATCTCAAGGAAACATTTGACAACTTGCGCCGATTTCAGATCAAGCTCAACCTTGAGAAATGCGTGTTCAGAGTACCAGCGGCCAGCTCCTAGGCTTCCTGGTCTCTCAATGCGGCATCAAGTGCAACTCAGTGAAAATCAAGGCCATAGAGAGGATGGAGATTCCCACTCGGCTTCGAGATGTCCAAAAGTTCACCGGGTGCCTGGCCTTCCTTAACCGCTTCATCAGTCGGCTAGGGGAGAAGGCTCTCCCCTATACCAGCTCATGAGGAAATCCACTCACTTCGAGTGGAACGACCAGGCGGACAAAGCTTTTCACAAGCTGAAGAAGATGTTGACCAAGCCGCCTGTCCTGGCGGCACCGACCGAGAAAGAGCCATGCTCCTTTACATTGCCGCAACTAGCCGGGTGGTCAGCACTATTATCGTGGTTCAGCGCCCAGAGGAAGGCAGAGCTCAGCTGGTCCAGAGGCCGGTGTATTACCTGAGTGAAGTACTATCAACCTCAAAGTAGAATTACCCCCACTACCAGAAGATGTGCTATGGCGTATACTTTGCCGCCAAGAAGCTCAAGCCTTACTTTCAAGAGCACCCCATCACGGTTGTTTGCACCGCCCCGCTTGCCGAGATCATGGGTAGTCGGGATGCATCTGGCCGGGTGGCCAAGTGGGCCGTTGCACTGGCTCCTTACACCATATTCTACTAGCCTTGCACCGCCATCAAGTCCCAAGTGCTGGCCGACTTCCTTGTTGACTGGGCCGAAACTCAGTACCTGCCACCAGCACCCGACTCCACTCATTGGCGGATGCACTTTGACGGATGCAAGATGCGCACCGGCTTGGGAGCCGGCATCGTCCTCACCTCTCCCAAGGGCGACAAGCTTAGATACGCATTGCAAATTCATTTTGCCGCCTCCAACAACGTGGCCGAGTACGAGGCGCTTATACATGGGCTCCGGCTGGCCAAAGAACTCGGCATCCGCCGGATCCTATGCTATGGCGACTCGTACTTGGTGATCCAACAGTCGTCTGGTGATTGGGATGCCAATGTTGCAAACATGGCGAGCTACCGCTTCCTCGTTCAGCAGCTCAGCGGATACTTTGAAGGGTGCGAGTTTCTCCACATGCCACGGGCCGACAACAAGCAAGCAGATGCCCTGGCATGAATCGGCTCCACCCGGCAAGCTATACCACCCGGCGTCTCCCTTTAACGCCTCCTCAAGCCGTCTCCAGAATCAGACTCCATCTTCACGCCGCCCGACCCTGATGCAGTCGGATCCGACTTGGGGAACCCAGCAGGCGGCTCGAGGACTTCGGCAGGCGGCTCGGGGACTCCTATAGTTGAACCCGTCCCGAGGACTTCAGAACCCAGCCCGGGAACTGCGGCAGTCGGCCCGGGGACTTCAACGACACAGCAGGCGGTGGCCGACTCCAACCCTTCACCACCCAACCCACCCGCCCTGGTCGCAGTAGCCGTGTTGGCAATAGAAGAAGTCGCAGATCCATCATGGGCCCAGCCCATCATCAACTTTCTAGTAAACAGAGAGCTACCGACTGACGAGATCTCGGCAATAGTTCAATGCCGAGCTAGAGCATACACAATAGTGAACAGAGAGCTCGTTAGGCGCAGTGTCACTAGAGTCTTCCAGCGCTGCATCGAGCCAGAGAAGGGCATTGCAATCCTCAAGGACGTCCACCAAGGCGAGTGCGGCCACCACGCGGCTTCAATATCACTCGTCGCCAAAGCTTTCCGCCATGGTTTCTTCTGGCCGTCTGCTTTGGAAGACGCCAAAGAATTGGTCAAACACTTCAAAGGGTGCCAACTTTTCAGATCCAAGCAACACCTGCCGGCTTCCGCACTCAAGACCATCCCCCTCACCTGGTCCTTTGCCGTCTGGGGGATGGATATGGTGGGCCCATTCAAGATGGCACGCGTCGGCATGACACATCTGCTCGTTGCCATAGAGAAGTTCACCAAGTGGATTGAAGCGAAGCCAATCAAGAAGTTGAATGGGCCGACTGCTGTGACATTCATCGCAGACATCACCACCCGGTATGGCATACCACACAACATCATCACCGACAATGGCACGAATTTTGCCAAAGGAGGATTGGCATGTTTCTGTGCGACACAGGGCATCCGACTGGACCTAGCGTCCGTTGCCCATCCGCAGTCAAACGGCCAAGTTAAGCGAGCAAACGGCCTCATCCTGTCCGGCATCAAGCCCCGACTGGTTGAGCCACTGGAGCGCTCGGCCGACTGCTGGTTCGAGGAGCTGCCGGCCGTCCTCTGGAGCTTGCGTACCACCCCGAACAAGTCAACTAGCTTCACTCCTTTCTTCCTTGTGTATGGTGCGGAGGTTGTCATCCCAACTGACATCGAGTTCTACTCACCTCGGGTCACAATGTACACGGAAGCGGAGGGAAAGGAAGCGCGAGAAGACGACGTTGACCTGCTGGAAGAGGGCCGGCTGTTAGCACTCAGCCGGTTCGCCATCTACCAGCAGGGTTTGCGTCGTTACCACAATCAGAAGGTCAAGCCAAGATCCTTCCAAGAGGGCGACCTTGTGCTCCGGCTGATCCAGCGAACAGCCGGCCAACACAAGCTCTCGGCCCCTTGGGAAGGCCCCTTCGTCATCAGCAAGGCCTTGGGCAATAACTCCTACTACCTGATCGACGCATAGAAGCCCAAGGCACACAAAGAGATGATTCCGGCAAGGAGTCGAAATGCCCATGGAACGCCAATCTCCTTCGAAGATTTTACAGTTAATGCAGTATGTACCATGCTATCTTTTGTATTAAGTACAAGACATTGGGTCCCCCGAGGAGCACTCGGGGACTACCCTCTTTTATCTATATGATGAGTATCATGCCTATGAATGTATCACTACATTTGTTCCTTCGTCCTACACCGGGTTCGACCAGTCGGCCCGGGGACTTGCCGCCTTGGATTATGTTAAGCACCACCTGCAGTCAGACAAGTAGTGTGCTGGCACCTAAGCCCTCTCTTGCCAAAAGTCACAGCTCGTAGAATCGACTGTTCGACTGGCAAGAGTTAAAGGCAGGAAAAGATGCCGACACGAAAAATGGCTAAGAACCAATGGGCCTACATAACACAAGCCGGCTCCCCACCCTACCAACCGACTGTTAAGCAGCCGACTGGCCGGCTTCCCACTCACCTTGCCACAATCTAATAAAGCTAAAGTACTTGCCCTCCCACACGGCCAAGTACTTTCCCAAGCCACAGACTGCAGAGGAGCTGTCCAACTGGGAAGGCGGCGACCAAGGGAGGGCGGCAAAGGAAAAAGCCGGAAAAAGATGTAAAGCAAGCGCAGTCGGAAGTCAAACACATGCAAGATTATATTTACACAAAAGGCCTTCGAGGGCCGGCATTCAACTTAGTTCGAATACACCCCCAGTGGGTGGAACTGCGCGAATTTAACAAATATTGTTCAAAGACTAACAAGCAGGAAGACAAAGATAACAATGGCGGCTCAGGCCAAGGGTGCAATGGGCGAGCTGGGCAGGTCAGTGGAGACGGCGGTGCTGGCTGGAGGAGTGGTAGGCTGGCGAGTCTCGGCTTGGTCATCGCCAGTGGCAGGCGGCGTGTTTGCACGTGCCTCGTTGCTGGAGGCACGGTCAGGATGAATGAGGGAGTCCTGGACTAGGGGGTGTCCGAATAGCCGAACTATCATCTTCGGCCGGACTCCAAGACTATGAAGATACAAGATTGAAGACTTCGTCCCGTGTTCGGATGGGACTTTCCTTGGCGTGGAAGGCAAGCTTGGCGATATGGATATGTAGATCTCCTACCATTGTAACCGACTCTGTGTAACCCTAGCCCTCTCCGATGTCTATATAAACCGGAGGGTTTTAGTCGGTAGGACAAACAACAATCATACCATAGGCTAGCTTCTAGGGTTTAGCCTCCTTGATATCGTGGTAGATATACTCTTGTACTACCCTTATCATAAATATTAATTAAGCAGGAGTAGGGTTTTACCTCCATCGAGAGGGCCCGAACCTGGGTAAAAACATCGTGTCCCTTGTCTCCTGTTACCATCCGCCTAGACGCACAGTTCGGGACCCCCTACCCGAGATCCGCCGGTTTTGACACCGACATTGGTGCTTTCATTGAGAGTTCCTCTGTGCCGTCGCCATCAGGAATGATGCCTTGTTCCGTCTTTAAAGACGGCACCGTAGCTAAAGGAGCTTTGGCCATCGGCTAAACTCTCCGGCTAGGCGGTTTTCTCATGACTGCCTGTTCGGCCGCCGCGCCGATGATGACTTCTCGGGTCATCAAAAGCAATCTTTACGTCAACTCGGAACTCGCCGAGCAGCTAGATCCAATGGAGCTCTCCTCCTTAAACGAGCTCTTGGATGGCATCGCCGCCCTGGGAGTCGCTACAGACTACGATCAGATCGGGCCTAAAACCGATCTGAGAGAGATCAACTCTCCCCAGGCTACCCACCATGTCGCTGTGGTGGAGGAACAGTACGACGACTCTTCTTCTATACTAAGGACTAGTTATGTCCGGATTCCTTACCCCTCCATGCCAGATTCCCGCGGAGGGACGGACGTCGATCAAGTCCTGAACCTAAAGTCAGGCAGCGGGCGGGATTCATTGGACAATATCCAAAAACCCAAGCTTCCATGTTTGGAAAATTTTCGGCCCTTAAGTCTTAGATTGGACGGGGTTCCGAATTTAATTCCACCCGCCCACCCAAACATAAGCGATCTATCCCGAATCCGGCAAGAGCCCGCTGAAACAGTACACCATTACTGGGCCAGATTCCTCCTAGTTATGGACAGGATAAAGGACTGCTGCGAGGAAGATGCAATCTCACTTTTCTGCAATAATTGCACGAACAAGGGAATCATAAACGCCATAAGTCATCGTGAAATTACACGCTTTGCGGACTTGGCGTCCATGGTACGAAAGTATTGTGCGATGGAGAGCGCCTGGAAAACCGAAACCAAATTTTGGGATAATCCGGCTCCGAATACAACCCTAGTCCGAAATAAAAGGGTGCATCATCGCCAGGCACCCGGTTAAATACCAAAAAGCAAAAACCCCCTAAAGGGCACGGAACCGTACTGGAGGGATGGCTCAATGGACCCTGCAAAATTCATAGTACAGAGGGCGCCACTCCAACTCATAGCCTTCGAGCATGTTGGATACTACGGTAGGTGGCCAAAAGTGGCGAAGAGCTTCTAGCTCCAGAGAACCAGCCCAGCAATACCAGTACGGTATTAACAGTCTTCGAGACTTTCGCATCAAATAATATGCAGAAACGAACAGTCCACAGCCTCGCCGAAGTCTACCAAGTAGCGACAATAAATCCATGGAGTGATACGGCTATTATCTTCAATGCCAGTGACGAACCTAAATTCCGAACAGCCCGAGCACCAGCCGCATTGGTCCTCAGTCCAATAGTGGATGGCTTTCGCCTTACTAAGGTACTCATGGACAGCGGCAGCGGATTAAACCTCATTCACGAGGAAACCCTTCGAAAAATGGAAATAGACTGGAACCGCATTGAGCGAAGCAGCACAACCTTCAGAGGAATAATCCCTAGTTGGGAAGCATGCTGCACAGGAAAAATCACACTGGATGTGGTGTTCGGCTCGCCGGACAATTATAGGTCCGAGGAGGTCACGTTCCAAGTGGCCCCGTTCAGCAGCGGATATCACGCTTTATTAGAGCGAGAGGCATTCACAATTTTTCAAGCTATACCCCATTATGGGTACATGAAGCTCAAAATGCCCGGGCCCAACGGAATCATCACCCTTGCCAGTGATCCGGACATAGCACTCCACGCCGAAAATAAGACAGCTGCACTAGCCCTAGAAGCACTATCCGAAGCCCTAGCGGCCGAGGAACTCACTGCGCTGCGCTCCACGGTGAACAGGGACAATGTGATACTCGATAAAAGATCCAAGTCCACCTCTTTTAAGCCAGCGGACGAAATAGTCAAATTCCAAGTCCATCCAACGGACCCTACAAAGACGGCCTCCATTGGGGCACAATTAAACCCTGATGTATACGCCGCACTACGAGAATTCCTATGGGAAAATTGGGACATTTTTGCCTGGCACCCTTCAGACATGCCAGGAATCCCACGTCGGCTGGCAGAGCACAGCCTAAATATCCTAAAAGGATTCAAGCCAGTCAAACAGGCTCTTCGGTGATTTTCCGAACCCAAGAGACAGGCAATGGGAGAGGAGCTAGCCAAACTATTAGAAGCCGGATTCATCAGAGATATAAAATATCCGGACTGGCTAGCAAACCTGGTAATGGTACCAAAGAAGGACAAATCCTGGCACCTGTGTGTCGATTTCAATGACCTTAACAAGGCTTGCTCAAAGGATCCCTTCCCCCTTCCCCGCATCGATCAAATTATTGATGCTACCGCAGGGCACGATTCATTGTGCTTCCTCGACGCATACTCCGGCTACCATCAAATCAAGATGGCGGAGCCAGACCAAGCCGCAACGGCATTCATTACTCCATACAGACCATTCTGCTTCAACACAATGCCCTTCGGGCTCAAAAACGCCGGCGCAACATATCAGCGCATGATTCAGACATGTCTGGCAAACCAGATCGGCAAAACAGTGGAGGCATACGTAGACGATGTGGTCGTCAAATCCAAGCATGTCGAAACTCTAGTAGACGACTTGAGGCTCACATTCGACAATCTCCGAGCATATGACATTAAGCTCAACCCGGAAAAATGCGTTTTCGGCGTACCAGCCGAAAAGCTCTTGGGCTTCATTGTATCCGATAGAGGAATTGAAGCAAACCCAGCCAAGATACGAGCTTTGTCACAATTGGATATCCCAAAACACCTCAAGCAAATACAAAAATTGACTGGATGCATGGCGGCTCTAAGCCGCTTCATCTCCCGCTTAGGAGAAAAGGCATTCCCCCTCTATCGCCTCCTTCGGCGCACCGAACACTTTGAGTGCACGGATGCCGCCACGGCCGGACTCGAAGAAATCAAAGCCATATTGGCAACAAATCCGGTCCTGGCCGCGCCCAACTTGGGAGAACCAATGTTATTATATATCGCGGCAACACATCAAGTTGTAAGCGCTGTGCTCGTTGTCGAATGAGAAACGGACAGGCACAAGTTCCCTCTTCAAAAACCAGTGTACTACGTGTCCACTGTCCTAACGCCATGCAAGTCCTGGTATCCACACTATCAAAAGATAGCGTACGCGGTGTTCATGGCATCCCGGAAGCTGCGACACTACTTTCAAGAGTGTTCGATAACAGTAGCCTCCGAAGTACCTCTTAATGACATTATAAACAACCGCGACGCGACTGGCCAGATTGCAAAATGGGCCATCGAGCTCCTACCATTCGACATAACCTATAAACCACGGCGAGCTATCAAGTCGCAAGTTTTGGCTGACTTCATCACCGAATGGACTGAAGCCGAACTCCCTAAAGAGTACGACGCATACTCCAATTGGATTATGCACTTCGATGGCTCCAAAATGTTGGCCGGCCTGGGGGCTGGCGTCGTCCTGACGTCCCCAACCGGAGACACAGTCCAATACGTACTCCAGATAATGTACACGGACTCCAACAACGCAGCCGAATACGAGGCCCTTTTACATGGCCTCCAGATGGCGCTCTCCATGGGCATTAAACGCCTAGAGGTGCGCGGGGATTCGAACCTCGCGATATCTCAAATAAATGGAGACTTTGACGCCAAGGATCCGAAAATGGCAGCTTACCGTAACGCCGTCTTAAAAATGTCAGCTCGGTTTGAAGGGCTGGAATTTCACCATATAGCCCGGGATAATAACCAGGCGGCGGATGTATTGGCATGCATCGGCGCAAAGCGCGATGCCGTCCCTCCCAAAATCTTCCTGGAGTGGCTTTTCAAGCCATCCGTAGTATGGGAAGGGGAGTCCGGAAACAACAATCCGGACCCAACCGCACCGCCCAACACCGAACATTCTGACACAATCGATGGTTCTGCCAACGAAATAACACCTTCAGCCCACGAAATAATGGCAGTTATTGCCCCGTGGACCGAGCCATTCCTAGCCTACTTAACTAGGCAGGAACTTCCCGAGGACCAAAACGAGGCCCGGTGCATAGTTCGGCGATCTAAAGCCTCCATGAGGGAGAGCTTTATAAGAAAAGCACAACCGGAGTCCTTCAAAGGTGTATCTCCGAAGAGGAAGAGCGAAGTCTTCTGGCTGAAATTCATGCTGGACTCAGCGGGCACCACGCCGCAGCCCGGGCCCTTGTAGGCAAGGCCTTCCGGACAGGATTTTATTGGCCGACGGCCCGGGCAGATGCACAGGACTTAGTCCAACGATGCGTCGGTTGCCAGCTCTTTGCTAATCAAAGCCACATGCCACCCACCGCCCTAAAAACTATACCCATCACCTGGCTGTTCGCGGTCTGGGGGCTTGACATGGTTGGACCCCTTAAAGGAGGAACCCACAAGCAAAAATACCTATTGGTCATGGTGGATAAATTCACCAAATGGATAGAGGCCAAGCCAGTTAAGACGGCCGAATCCGGACCCGTGATAGACTTCATATCAGGGGTAGTACACCGTTACGGCGTCCCCCATAGCATCATCACTGAGAACGGCATGAACTTCACGGCCGACGAGGTTAAACTCTGGTGCAAAAACATGGGCATCAAGCTCGATTATGCTTCAGTCTATCACCCTCAAACTAACGGTCAAGTCGAGCGAGCAAATGGTCTAATCATGAGCGGCATCAAACCCAGAGTAGTGCGGTCCCTTAAGGAATCTAACACGCACTGGGTAGAGGAGCTCGACTCTGTTGTCACATCCCTAGCTTCTGGCATTGCTCTAGGTTAGCTTCATGTGTGCATCATGTCTATATTTTTGAAACTTGAATTGAGGAATATTGGAAGCCTCAAAACCCTAAATAAAAGAGGGGCAAAAACCCTAGAAATCTCATTCATTGCTCCAAAAGGCTCTTCTTAAATGTTTGATAATTTTTGGTAAGGGTTCTGGTCCCAACCAAAATATTGAACATTTTTAAGGATTTATCTTTGGGACTTTGAATTTAAATCATTAGCTATTTGAATTTGAATTATATTCATATAATTAGAATATAATTTCAAATACCCCTGAAATATTTTATGAGCTTTTGGAAAAGTCCATCTAGCCAAATAAAATTATTCAGAGGAGTTTTTGGCATTGTTTGAAATTGTTTAAAATTCAAAACAGTGGCAAAACGAAATTAAATAAAACAAAACAGAAGAAAAAAATAATAGAGAGAGAGAGAAGGACTTACCTGGGCCACTTACCTGTAGCCGGCCCAGCTGGCCAGCTCCTCCCGCTGGCCCAGCCCACCGCCGCCTCCCTCCCCTGTCGCCTTCCTCCTCTGCCAGGAGGACGGACACCGCGACACCGCCGCGCGCGCCACCTCCACCCTGCTCGGCCACCTCCTGCTTTCTCCCTGGCCTCCCCAGCGACGCCCGGACGACGCCACGCGCCTCCCCGACCCCTCTCACTTCTCCCTCACTCTTCTTCGCTCCTTCCCCTCCTCTGTTTCTCCCTCCCGCGAACACCCGAGCGAGTTCGTCGCCGCCGTTCACCATAGCCGCGGCCACCGCCTCCCCCTCTACCCCTCATCGTGCCTGCGAGCTCCGTCTCGACGTCCCCGACCTCCTCGACGACCCACGAGGCCCCGGACGCGCTGCAACACCGCCACCGATGCTTTTCCCCTCCTCGGCTGCCAGAGATCGACCTCGCCGCCCCGCTCAGCTCCGGCCTTCCCCGAGCCCGCTCCGACGCTGCCACAACCACCGTGAGCTACCGCTCCTTCTCCCCCTCTCCGTTCTCTCGTTTGCACGCCGCAGCTGCCACTTTGCCGACGACCGAGAGCTCTTCGCCGCCGGCCATGTCGCCGCCGTAGCCACGGTTGCCTAGAACTGCAACCGAGCACGCAGCCGTGCTCAGTGCACCCCCAGGAGGCCATAGCACCCATCCGCACCCTCTGCTGTGCTCCCTAACGCCGACTCCGAGCTCACCCGAACTCTGGCGGCTACCTAGCTCGTCGCCGGCGCCGATTCCGGCCGCCCCGACCCCAACCGACTCCACAGGAAGACGCGGCGCTCTTCCAGCTATTCGTAGAGCCCCTCCTCCGTCCGTTTGGTCGCCGGAGCACGAAACCCGAAGGCCTCCGCCGCCTCGGCCTCGCCGGCGACTCACCGCCGGCGGGTTAGGCCCTGTTGACCAGGGGTTTGACCCCCCCTGGGTCGATGACAGGTGGGGCCAGCCCCCTGTTAATTAGTTTAGTTTAATTTAATTTAATTACCCCCCCTGCTGACACTGACATGTGGGCCCTAGTGCCCTAATCCTTCATTAAACTAAACTAAACCCCCCCCTGTTTAACCTGTGACGCTGACATATGGGTCCCACAGGTCAGTTTGACCTGGACGGCGCCCGTTGACCTGCTGACGTCACTATGAGGTCATGCTGACGCAATAATTCCTTTCTGGAATTAAAATAAATTAGGAAATAATTTATAAATTCCAGAAAATGGTATAAACTTCTAAAAATCATAGAAATTCAACCGTAACTCCAAATTAAATAATTTATATATGAAAAATTATCAGAAAAATTCAAGGAATCCATCTGTACCATTTTCATGCATGTTAGAACAACTTATAGCTGCTGTTTAGCACAAATCAATTAAATGGCATTTGAATAATCACATATGGAGTTTAAATTTGAATCTTGTATTCAAACCAACTTCATTTAATCTGTTGCTAGTTGCATTAGCTCAAAACACATTCATTTTGCCATGTCATGATCATGCATCATATTGTGCATTGCATTGATTGTGTTCCCTTCTATGTTGCCGGTATTTGTCCCCTCTCGATAGACATGATACCGATGATGTGATCGTTGACACTGATGAAGACTCAATGTTATCTTCAGAAGTGCCAGGCAAGCAAAACCCCCTTGTTCATTCCGATACAATCCTACTCTCTCGCTCCTGCTCTCTTTTACTGCATTAGGACAACAACGATTCATCTGTTACTTGCTGCGGTAGCTGAACCCCTTTATCCTTTGCATGACCTGTCATTCCACAGTAAATAGATGAAACCCACTAGTATGAGTAGGAATTGTTTGAGCCCTGTTGTGCCTACTCATTCATGTTTGTTTGTCATGCCTGCTACTGCTTAGAGTTGAGTCAGGTCTGATTCATCGGGGATGAATCAGAGGCGTGTGAACATGTCCTACTGTGTGTGAGCTAAGTGTGTGAACACGATTTGGTAAAGGTAGCGGTGAGAGGCCATGTAGGAGTACATGGTGGGTTGTCTCATTGCAGCCGTCCTTAGGAACTGAGTTCTGTGTTTGTGATCCATGATCAGTTACTACCACACATTGGGCTCCGGGCGCTCCAAGCTCTCTCGACTTATTAATCAACTTGATCTCTGTCCAGGAGTTGCAACTAGTTTCTGGTGTTTGTAGGTAGTGTTAGTAGTCTACCAAGTGGCACCCGGTACAGGTGGGCTTGGGACAGACTAGGCACAGTGGCACGGTGTACCAAGCGTACATCCACCCGTCGAGGTGGGCTTGGGAACCCTGCACACATCGTTTGGGGCCGTAAGCGACACCCCGGCCGGATCTCCTTGCGGATGGAACCCGAATAGGTGATAAACCTGGACTAGAGACTTGTTCGGTTAGTCAGGTCGTGGCCGACTCCCTCGCCCGGCTTCCGCTTGAAGGTTGCCGAGGTACATGACGTGTACAGGGCGATAAGTGGCGAAAGCGTGTGTGAAGAAGTACACCCCTGCAGGGTTATCATTATCTATTCGAATAGCCGGATTCCTCGGATATGGAAACTTGGACCCCTTGTACAGTTCATAGACAAGTGAAAGTGGATACTCTAAAATACGCAAGATAAGCGTGAGTGCTATGGATGGCGTTCTCGTAGGGAGACGGGAGCGGATCCATAGTGGTGTATTGATATGGTGAATATGTGGACTCGTGTGCGCCACCTCAAAAGAGTTACTTGCAGTCGTAGTTCAGGTTAGCCACCGAGTCAAAGCTGGCTTGCTGCAGTCAAACCCCTCCACCCCCTTGTTGATAATGATGCATATGTAGATAGATCTGATGTAAGTCTTGCTGGGTACATTTGTACTCACGTTTGCCTATTTTATGTTTTGCAGAGAGACTTCAGTCTCACTAGTAGTTCCGCGTGGACTTCGACGTTTAGCTTGTTACCTCAGCTACGATCTTGTGCCCTCGGCAGGATCTGGTAGATAGTCAGGCTTCTCAGCCTTTTTCATTTATAGTTGTCTGTACTCAGACATGTTAAGCTTCCGCATGTGCTTTGACTTGTATGCTCTGATTGTTGGGTCATGAGACTCATGTTTGTATATCTCGCTCCTCGGAGCCTATTGAATAGTTACTTGAGTTGTAGAGTCATGTTGTGATGCCATGTTGTATCTGCACATATCGAGCATATTGTGTGTATGTTGTTGAAATGCTTGGTATGTGTGGGATCTGACTATCTAGTTGTTTATCCTTAGTAGCCTCTCTTACCGGGAAATGTCTCCTAGTGTTTCCACTGAGCCATGGTAGCTTGCTACTGCTCCGGAACACTTAGGCTGGCCGGCATGTGTCCTTCTTCGTTCCTGTGTCTGTCCCTTCGGGGAAATGACACGCGATGAATACCGGAGTCCTGTTAGCCCGCTACAGCCCGGTTCACCGGAGTCCTGCTAGCCCAGTGCTACAGCCTGGATTCACTCGCTGATGACCGACACGTTCGATGTTGGGTCATGGATGCCTGTCCTGGTAAGTTTGTGCCACTTTGGGTTTACGACTAGCCATGTCAGCCCGGGCTCCTTACCATATGGATGCTAGCGACACTATCATATACGTGTGCCAAAAGACGCAAACGGTCCCGGGCAAAGGTAAGGCGACACCCATGGGAATACCGTGCGTGAGGCCGCAAAGTGATATGGGGTGTTACATGCTAGATCGATGTGGCATTGAGTCGGGGTCCTGACAGCGTTGGTATCAGAGCTTGACTGCCTGTAGGTTACCAAGCCAAACTGGTCGAAGTTGAGTCTAGAAATTCTTTAGTTATATAAGGGAATTGATTGTGGGATGGAACGTAAGGCTCTTTTTACTCCTTATACCTCGTGGCCTTCTGATCTGAGTCATCATCTTCTCTTCTACGGGGATTAAGAACTAGGCTATCTCTTCTTTCTATTAGGATCACGTGTTACTAAGCAGTGGACTTATAAGATTGTTGGATTTAAGTCTCAGTTCAGTTCCTACTACTTCTGTATGTTAATTGTTGATCTCGAAACCTGATATTGTGCTTCTGAGTGGTTATGCCACCATTTTTGTGAATGTCTCAAATCTTTTCTGAGCATTTACAGCCGTTATGCTGTCCGAGTCATCCCAGGTTTCTAAGTAGTCTGATGCAATTGCAAATCCTTTCTTCCCGTTTCAATGTTCCCATGGGCCAGATTAACCACACTAATCAGTGAGTTGAGGTACTCCGTTACCTTGACATATATGTTGGAGATATTATTATGACCCTAGGTGTCTCAGGGGATCATCTAGTAATTTAGCCATGATTTGTGTTCCCAGTGTGATGATTCTGGCCATCATTCTCGAAAGCATCCCGTGATGCTACTTAGTAGTAGGTATTCTATTCCTGGGTTCTTAAACCCGATATTCACCCTACTTACATCATGTTGATAGTGTTGCTAGTTCCTTTAGTATATTAGTAACCTTTGCGATAGTCCTCGAGGTCCGTGGTATATCGTTCTTCCAAATACCATGAACCATTATGGCAGAAGTTTGTTGGATCAAAAGATCACAACAGTCCCTCTATGAGTTCTCCATGCTATATTGTGACTCTGCCAGCTCAACCTTTCTGCATGGGTTATCCGGAAGAATTATGTTGAACTTTGTTCGGCATACCAACCCATGTATCCACAACCCAGAAAGTTACATGTTCCTTTGAGTTGTCCCTCTTTAGTTGTCTACTGACCTTCGTCTATCAATTGATAGTCAAGAGTATGCGTGCGTTCGTTTATCGATGCCTATTACTCTTGTGGCCCGTCAAGCCATTCCGTCCTGAATGACTAGGAGAAACAAACTCCAGTACCTCATCCATATCTAGGATTGGGTCAAAGTAGTTGTACTCTGCAGATCAAGTTGCTAACCCAACTTTTGTTCTGCTCTACCCTGAAGTATTACC
Organism: Triticum dicoccoides; assembly: GCF_002162155.2. Lineage (NCBI taxonomy): Eukaryota > Viridiplantae > Streptophyta > Magnoliopsida > Poales > Poaceae > Triticum > Triticum dicoccoides. The sequence goes on along the minus strand of NC_041393.1, from coordinate 479,166,641 downwards.
TTCTTTATATCAGGAATATCATGGGAATTGTACACCATCTTATGAATTCTTGACGCAGTAATACTTCTGATCATCATTGATAATTTCTCGGTTTCCGTGTTATTGTAACCGGAATGCCGACAAATGAATCATGGCGTGTGAAATCAATACTCCCAGCAACCTCGTTGCTTGGTAGTTAAAGGATAATAATTTCATTCTTAGTATATTGGTTTTTGAATCATCCTTCTAAGACTGATCGTGCTACCTAGTCCTTATTTCGGTGCACCCTTCGATTGATGAGTTAGGATCTTGTCAAGTCCTCACTCATTTGATCATATCGTCTTGCCCTCAAAAGTGAGATTGTTCTCGATCTTATTAACATATTGGTGGTTCGTGATTTTCCGAATATCTTCTCGGAAGTATTACCAGGTTGTCACCTGACTGTTATGTTGAGCTCGTGATCAAGTTGGTTTCTTGTGAACCACCCTTTCTCCAAGAATCTGTGATGGATATCCCGGAGCTAGTTGGTTAAGCTAGACAACAACTTGGAGAGTTGGAAGATAAAAGCTTGCCTGACTTAGTTCGTTCCAAAGGGATATTCTTGTGTAGTGTGTGTTGAAGAAATATGATATCTTCATCGATTGGTCCTTGTGATCAGTTGCTGGATCTATTGTCTTATCAATCCTCTGATTTGAGTGTGGGCTATCGTCAAATCAAATCAGTACCAACGATGCTCGTAATGTTGTCTTATTCGTGGTTGATCCCTCGAGCATACACCATTACATCTTTGGTCTGACCTATGCTATCACCGTGTTCACTTAACTATGGAATTCCTTTTAAAAGGAAACCCGGATGAATTGTTGTTGAGCCCATTGACAACATCTTTATCTCCTCCATGATTTTGTTGGACAATAAGTTAGTGTTGGAAACTTTTGAAGCATTTGTTCATGCTAGCTCATGAAGCATATGTTCGGATGTAAGAAGTGACTTCCTCTAGTTCATGTGCATTTGATGCAAGTTGCCGCCGTGGACTCGAGAAAGTCAATGTTGTTTCCTTTGGAATCATCCCAAATCAGTCATGCATACGTGCGAAGTATTCGGTGGTTCGGAGACTTGCAACCTCCATTCCATATGTATACCCTAGCACACCAAGCCACTGATTGTTTTGTTCACGGAAAAGGAGTTGATGTGCTAATCCTAGGTCATGCACAAGACTTCCATATCCTCGATTATGGTTCCCAACCAGAACTCGGTAGTGTTTTATTATAAGACTACCACGTGGTCATGTTTGTCTGGGACAGCGTGTTCACATGTTTGTAGCAGAACCAGCTCATGTTTTGGAGCTTACTATCGTAGTTCATTCCCCGAGGATCTCGCAGCGTTGTCTCGTCGAATTGTGATGCAAACTTTCATTTTTCTTCCTAGACTCGGTGAGTCTGGAATATCCTGACACTAACCAGATCTGAATCTCAGGCAGATATGATGGTTTGGAACATTTCCCAAGAACTATAATATCGGTCCCTCGAAAACCGGTAAAGTGGATGTCGTGGCCAACACACCCAGCCGGAAGACCTGTTATTATAATATCTTGATTGAGGCAGTTGGCCACCTCCCCATAGGGATTTCGTAGGATTTACTCCCTAGTTGCCCCTATGGATTTTCTGTGTTCCGAAGTCCGACCTTTTACTTGATGTTCTACTTATCAAACCGTATCTATGAATGGGATACACTAGCACATCAAGGAGAACATTAGAAGCGGAGTGCTAAATGTCTCTCGGTCGATCATCCAGATTTTATTTCCTTGGCCCTGCCAAGGGTGAAATCTGAGAAGGTGTTATCTTCCTTTGCATCTGCATCCTCCATCATCATTCATCATGGTAGCAAGTTGTGTTGCCGGACCCTTGACACGGATGTTGGTAAAACCTTGATGATTATGGAAATGCTCAAGTTCTTGAGAGCACGCACAAGCGCTAGGTGTTAACATCGGCACTAACTGGGTTTGCTCTCAGTTTCCTTGGCAATGCTATGATCTTTTCAAACGGTGAATTCACTCTCTTTTGTTGGGTTCTTCCCCAGTTACCAGAATCATTCCCAGCATTTGCATTTTGTTCCCAGCTTGCACCACCAATGTGCCATTCTACCATGGGTCTCTTCCATTTCCGGTGATAAGCAAATTCATCCATTACGTTGTCTTCAACAAGGTAATCCACATCATCCAAGTCCGAGTATGCCATTCTACCGACCCCCTCCAAACGATCGCTCGAGAATTGCCTTAGGCTGGTTTAAAGAGTTTCAATGATCTCTGAATCAAAAGTAATTCTTTTTGCCACTTAAGGGGATATCTCTACGAGTCACCTTCCCTAAGGTGTATCGTTATGGTATCATGGCAACTCAACTCCTCGCTACGTTGACAATCGTTTACCACCTTCTTAAGTGTGGAATTATTGTCCACCTAGTGAACCTTCGTCATCCGTTTCTTCCACCCCTCTTGATGTGTATCTCGTGTCTCAACCCGAGGGATGGTTCTATGTCCCATTCCGTGAGTTAATCCTGAGCTCTTCAACCTTCGAGAAGAACGATTCTTTTAGGGTCTTTCCTTTCCTCTCGTTGTCATGATTAGCTGGAGTTCTCAAAACAAGACATCAAGACAATGATGGTGAATGAATCAACGTTCAACTGAAGTGCACCCTGGATCGTGAAGATTGTACTAGTTTGCGTTTCCCCTTCATCCTACACTACGCTTGAATCTCGAGACGAGATTCTTGTTTAGTGGGGGTGAGTTGTCACATCCCTAGCTTCTGGCATTGCTCTAGGTTAGCTTCATGTGTGCATCATGTCTATATTTTTGAAACTTGAATTGAGGAATATTGGAAGCCTCAAAACCCTAAATAAAAGAGGGGCAAAAACCCTAGAAATCTCATTCATTGCTCCAAAAGGCTCTTCTTAAATGTTTGATAATTTTTGGTAAGGGTTCTGGTCCCAACCAAAATATTGAACATTTTTAAGGATTTATCTTTGGGACTTTGAATTTAAATCATTAGCTATTTGAATTTGAATTATATTCATATAATTAGAATATAATTTCAAATACCCCTGAAATATTTTATGAGCTTTTGGAAAAGTCCATCTAGCCAAATAAAATTATTCAGAGGAGTTTTTGGCATTGTTTGAAATTGTTTAAAATTCAAAACAGTGGCAAAACGAAATTAAATAAAACAAAACAGAAGAAAAAAATAATAGAGAGAGAGAGAAGGACTTACCTGGGCCACTTACCTGTAGCCGGCCCAGCTGGCCAGCTCCTCCCGCTGGCCCAGCCCACCGCCGCCTCCCTCCCCTGTCGCCTTCCTCTTTTGCCAGGAGGACGGACACCGCGACACCGCCGCGCACGCCACCTCCACCCTGCTCGGCCACCTCCTGCTTCCTCCCTGGCCTCCCCAGCGACGCCCGGACGACGCCACGCGCCTCCCCGACCCCTCTCACTTCTCCCTCACTCTTCTTCGCTCCTTCCCCTCCTCTGTTTCTCCCTCCCGCGAACACCCGAGCGAGTTCGTCGCCGCCGTTCACCATAGCCGCGGCCACCGCCTCCCCCTCTACCCCTCATCGTGCCTGCGAGCTCCGTCTCGACGTCCCCGACCTCCTCGACGACCCACGAGGCCCCGGACGCGCTGCAACGCCGCCACCGATGCTTTTCCCCTCCTCGGCTGCCAGAGATCGACCTCGCCGCCCCGCTCAGCTCCGGCCTTCCCCGAGCCCGCTCCGACGCTGCCGCAACCACCGTGAGCTACCGCTCCTTCTCCCCCTCTCCGTTCTCTCGTTTGCACGCCGCAGCTGCCACTTTGCCGACGACCGAGAGCTCTTCGCCGCCGGCCATGTCGCCGCCGTAGCCACGGTTGCCTAGAACTGCAACCGAGCACGCAGCCGTGCTCAGTGCACCCCCAGGAGGCCATAGCACCCATCCGCACCCTCTGCTGTGCTCCCTAACGCCGACTCCGAGCTCACCCGAACTCCGGCGGCTACCTAGCTCGTCGCCGGCGCCGATTCCGGCCGCCCCGACCCCAACCGACTCCACAGGAAGACGCGGCGCTCTTCCAGCTATTAGTAGAGCCCCTCCTCCGTCCGTTTGGTCGCCGGAGCACGAAACCCGAAGGCCTCCGCCGCCTCGGCCTCGCCGGCGACTCACCGCCGGCGGGTTAGGCCCTGTTGACCAGGGGTTTGACCCCCCCTGGGTCGATGACAGGTGGGGCCAGCCCCCTGTTAATTAGTTTAGTTTAATTTAATTTAATTACCCCCCTGCTGACACTGACATGTGGGCCCTAGTGCCCTAATCCTTAACTAAACTAAACTAAACCCCCCCTGTTTAACCTGTGACGCTGACATATGGGTCCCACAGGTCAGTTTGACCTGGATGGCGCCCGTTGACCTGCTGACGTCACTATGAGGTCATGCTGACGCAATAATTCCTTTCTGGAATTAAAATAAATTAGGAAATAATTTATAAATTCCAGAAAATGGTATAAACTTCTAAAAATCATAGAAATTCAACCGTAACTCCAAATTAAATAATTTATATATGAAAAACTATCAGAAAAATTCAAGGAATCCATCTGTACCATTTTCATGCATGTTAGAACAACTTATCACTACTGTTTAGGACAAATGAAGTGAATGGCATTTAAATAATCACATATGGAGTTTGAATTTGAACCTAGGATTCAAACCAACTCCATTTAACTTGTTACTAGTTGCATTAGCCCAAAACACATTCATTTTGCCATGTCACGATCATGCATCATATTGTGCATTGCATTGATTGTGTTTCCTTCTGTGTTGCCGGTATTTGTCCCCTCTCGATAGACGTGTACCGACGATGTGATCGATGACACCGATGAAGAGCTATATTGTCTTCAGAAGTGCCAGGCAAGCAAACCCCCTTGTTCATTTCGATAAAACCCTACTCTCTCGCTCCTGCTCTCAGTTATTGCATTAGGACAACAACGATTCAACTGTTACTTGCTGCGGTAGCTGAACCCCTTTATCCTCTGCATGACCTGTCATTCCACAGTAAATAGATGAAACCCACTAGCATGAGTAGGAGTTGTTTGAGCCCTGATGTGCCTACTCATTCATGCTTGTCGTCATGCCTGCTACTGCTTAGAGTTGAGTCAGGTCTGATTCATCGGGGATGAATCAGAGGCGTGTGAACATGTATTACTATGGGTGAACTAAGCGTGTGAACACGATTTGGTAAAGGTAGCGGTGAGAGGCCATGTAGGAGTACATGGTGGGTTGTCTCATTGCAGCCGTCCTCAGGAACTGAGTTCTGTGTTGGTGATCCATGACCAGCTACTACCACACATTGGAATGCTTAAGTGCCCCTCTCGACTTATTAATCAACTTGATCTCTGTCCAGGAGTTGCAACTAGTTTCTGGTGTTTGTAGGCAGTGTTAGTAGTCTACCAAGTGGCACCCGGTACAGGTGGGCTTGGGACAGACTAGGCACAGTGGCACGGTGTACCAAGTGGCACCCGGTTGGTGGGCTTGGGAACCCTGCTCACATCGTTTGGGGCCGTGAGCGACACCCCGACCGGATCTCCTTGCGGATGGAACCCGAATAGGCGATAAACCTGGACTAGAGACTTGTTCGGTTAGTCAGGTCGTGGCCGACTCCCTCGCCCGGCTTCCGCTTGAAGGTTGCCGAGGTACATGACGTGTATAGGGCGGTAAGTGGCGAGAGCATGTGTGAAGAAGTACACCCCTGCAGGGTTAACATCATCTATTCGAATAGCCGGATTCCTCGGATATGGGAACTTGGACCCCTTGCATAGTTCATAGACAAGTGTAAGTGGATACTCTAAAATACGCAAGATAAGCGTGAGTGCTATGGATGGCGTTCTTGTAGGGAGACGAGAGCGGATCCATAGTGGTGTATTGATATGGTGAATATGTGGACTCGTGTGCGCCACCTCAAAAGAGTTACTTGCAGTCGTAGTTCAGGTTAGCCACAGAGTCAAAGCTGGCTTGCTGCAGTTAAACCCCTCCACCCCCTTGTTGATAATGATGCATATGTAGATAGATCTGATGTAAGTCTTGCTGGGTACATTTGTACTCACGTTTGCCTATTTTATGTTTTGCAGAGAGACTTCAGTCTCACTAGTAGTTCCGCGTGGACTTCGACGTTTAGCTTGTTACCTCAGCTATGATCTTGTGCCCTCGGCAGGATCTGGTAGATAGTCAGGCTTCTCAGCCTTTTTCATTTATAGTTGTCTGTACTCAGACATGTTAAGCTTCCGCATGTGCTTTGACTTGTATGCTCTGATTGTTGGGTCATGAGACTCATGTTTGTATATCTCGCTCCTCGGAGCCTATTGAATAGTTACTTGAGTTGTAGAGTCATGTTGTGATGCCATGTTGTATCTGCACATATCGAGCATATTGTGTGTATGTTGTTGAAATGCTTGGTATGTGTGGGATCTGACTATCTAGTTGTTTATCCTTAGTAGCCTCTCTTACCGGGAAATGTCTCCTAGTGTTTCCACTGAGCCATGGTAGCTTGCTACTGCTCCGGAACACTTAGGCTGGCCGGCATGTGTCCTTCTTTGTTCCTGTGTCTGTCCCTTCGGGGAAATGACACGCGATGAATACCGGAGTCCTGTTAGCCCGCTACAGCCCGGTTCACCGGAGTCCTGCTAGCCCAGTGCTACAGCATGGATTCACTCGCTGATGACCGACACGTTCGATGTTGGGTCATGGATGCCTGTCCCGGTAAGTTTGTGCCACTTTGGGTTTACGACTAGCCATGTCAGCCCGGGCTCCTTACCATATGGATGCTAGCGACACTATCATATACGTGTGCCAAAAGACGCAAACGGTCCCGGGCAAAGGTAAGGCGACACCCGTGGGAATACCGTGCGTGAGGCCGCAAAGTGATATGGGGTGTTACATGCTAGATCGATGTGGCATTGAGTCGGGGTCCTGACATCTGTACTCTGGGGGCTGCGAACCACGCCGAATCGCACTACCGGATTCACACCATTTTTTAGGTATACGGCGCAGAGGCAGTTTTGCCCTGCGACATAATTCATGACTCACCTCGCGTGCGCATGTACGAAGAAAGAGAAGCCGAGCTGGATCGGCAGGACAGTTTGGACACCTTAGAGGAGGAGCGCGACGTGGCAAAAGCTCGTTCTGCATTCTATCAACAACAGGCTCGAAGATATCAAAGCAGAGAAGTACAGGCCAAAACTTACAATGTTGACGAACTAGTTCTATGCCTGCCGGACAAGAAAAAGGACAAACTCAAGCCCAAATGGGAAGGTCCCTTCATCATCGACCAAGTCCTGACCGGCGGAGCTTACCGTCTGTGAGACGCATCGGATAACCGACTCGAGCCGAACCCATGGAACGCAGCCCTTCTCCGAAGATTCTACGCCTAGCGCCGGACTCTGAGTTCGTCTCCTTCCTCAGTCTACATTTTATATTTTAGCTGTCTTTTATTTCTCTCCTTCTCCCCCCCTTTTTTTTCAAAGCCTTTTGCGGCTCTCCTGCACATTGTTCGCACACACTTGACGTGCTACTCGCACTCATTATACCTGGGGGATTCTTTAACAGAAGCTTATTTATACGGGCACTATGCCCAACACATGTGTCACACTATCGCATGTACCTTTTATTCACCATTATATGCATCGATATTACTTAAGTTTTGGCCAAGCTGGGTTGCCTGGCTCCTGTGCTTACCCCTACATTCCCGATTGTTCGGCTAGGAGGTAAAGGGAGCACCTCTGCGATTGTTACTGCCGGGTCAGCCGGATGTGTACCTCAGACTGGGTGAAGCCGAAAGCTAGCATTCTTAAGGGAATATTCGGTTGGTGAATTAAAAGATGATTTCTTACCTATTTATTTATCTGCCCCAGATGATTTACTGCTTTTTCGCAGTCCGGACATGCACTTTAGGGCATGCCTCCCAGGGAAAGGAACCCCTAACGGGACTATTCTTCCTGGAAGATGTTTCTTACTAACCATGTAATATAACATAACTAGTTGGGCACTTGTCTGATAAAGCACTAATGACCCCTACGCCTGGTCTCCACGCATGCCCCGGTTTTTTATATAACCGCGAGGGTATTCAGACACACTCCGGACTGTCGGGTACCGAGGTTGAAGTGAAAAGGTCCGCAACGACAAACGATCTACAATCCGGCTAGAAGGCATTTTACATGTCATTTTAAAATTACATAGTCAAATTGACTGATTGTATTCCTCTTCAATACCATCTAATAGGCTGTCTAGTTTACAGTCCCACTAGGAATACTTTGCGGCCAACTCTACTTGGCCGTACATTAAGCTCACATGAATCTCCTTCCCATCGGGCCCTACAGGTCCGACCTCGGCCATGTGGTTTGGGCCAGCCTTCGTGTACCGCGTCTTCACCATGGCCCAGGCCTCCCTGGCGCCTTGACGGCAGGCCGATATATTCCATAGCCAGAAGCGCCGCCGCGCTCCCTGAAGCTTCTCTGCAAGCTCTCCAAGACCTTCGGGTAGGGAGATGGATGGCCACAAGGCCTGGGCGACGCCGCTCATCACCTGCCGAACTCTTTCGTGCAGTTGCAGCAGCTCGAGAAGTAGGTCACCCGTTGAACTGGGCATTTCCTCTACAGGACGACCTGTGAGCATACCTACAGACATATTTCTGTTAATCGACTTCCTCGCCAAACTCTTTTTTTTCAAAAGTTCGCTCAAGCACTTACTATAAATGCCGCGACGAAGCCGCCGATTCTCCTTTACGGAGTCAGACAGCTGGGCCCGAACATCTTTTAGTTCCTCGCCCAGCTGGGTGTTGGCATCTTGGAGGTTATTTTTCTCCTGCCGCACCCTTGTAAGCACCTTCTCGCCGGCCTTTAGCTGGCGTAGTAGCTGCTGCCGGTCCGGATCTAGTCTAGCGCCATCTGCAATATTATTGTCAGACTTATACACATGCCACACTTCACAAACTACTTATCTTTCGAAGTATATATTACCGGAGGGGGTCTCTGTGGCTCCCCCTGTGGCGGCTAGTGCAGCCTCAAGTTGGGCCTTGCACTCTTGAAGCTCCTGGGACAGGTGGATATTCTTCTCTGTAAGATCCTGCATAACAAATGATCCTTAAATCAGTTATTCTAACTATTTTAAGTCTCGGGGGCTACTGGCATATATAACTGTCAAAATTCCTCACCCGTATGTCTTTCACATACTGCTCCGTGGCTCTGGCTAGACCATCTTGAGCAGCACGGAGGTGCGCATCTCCCGAATTAAAGGCATTCAATGCCTCCGGGGAGAAACATGCGTCACGAAGAACCGTCCGGCGGTGCCTGTGATTCATGGCACTCTCCACCTCAGATCTGGTGGCGGATAACCTGTCGGCATCCTCCGTTGGAGGAGCATCCGACGCGCGCCTTGTGTTTGCCTCCCCCTCTAGACCTGGCGTTTGAGCCTGGCTGGCGGAGGCTCGATGGGCAACCTCTCCGAACACAGTCCGGCGAGCGCTCTTTCTCCTGGAAAAATCACGAGCGTTAATATGCCTTCCAGGAATCTTTCCTTGAAACACGGTGGCGCGCCATACCGTTGCGGCAACGTCTCGATTCGCACCGCACTTCTTTTCCGCCTGCTAGGCCGAGCTGCCCCTTGTTGGCCAGCCGCCGCAGGCTCGGCTTCCCGCCTCAAAGGCACCTCTTGCGGAACACCATTGATATATGGTGATCAGAGATAAGCACGGATGGGTAATGGTATCAGGACTTCGGTCACAGTTACCTGGGAAGCTGGAGATATTCCGGGGTAGTCGGCCGTAATGGCAACCAAAGCATTGTCGATGCTAAGTTGGTGGAACACCCCATCGATCAGCTCCACCTTTATGTCCGGATCCTCTTCGGAGGCCGGATCGAGGGACCGTTCCGGATCCTCGGGTTGTGGAGCCGGGCTGTGTATATCCTCTATGGCCCGGCGCAGTTCCTGCGTCGAAATCACAAAATAAGACACTTAACTTTGGGAATATGGATCGGATAGACAAGTGTCCGCCTACCGAGCTTCGAGGGTTGTTCATGGAAAATCCATTTAATGGACTGGCACGGAGGAAGTCCTCCTTCTCCCCTTTATAAAGGCCGGACAGGATCTTCACCAGATCGGTGACCGATCCCGGCCCCTTGCGGCCATGACGGATGGCATCATCCTCCTCGTTGAAATCCCACATGGGGTGGCCCCTATACTGGAGCGGCTGCACCCCCCGCATGATGCATGTGGCCATGACACCAATCATGGTCAATCCGGAATGAGCCAATAATCTTATTCGGCCCATCAGGTACTGGTCGTCCCTGTCATTCTCCCGTTGAGGACTCCGCGAACGCCAACTTAGGCGTTTCTTGAGAGGAGCATTACTCAACTCCGGGAGGCCGATCCGAACTGGATCCGGTAGTGGGGCGTCCTCTATATAAAACCATTCCGAAGGCCAGTCTTCGGATGCCTTCTTCGGGGTTCCGGATAGATATCCGGTCCCGACGATGCGCCATAGTTCGGCTCCGCCCACTTGATATATCGACCCCTCATGAGAATGGGGTACGAGGCAGAATAATATCTTCCACAGCGCAAAATGAGCCTCGACGCCCAAGAACAGCTCGCAAAGGGCCACAAAGCCCGCGATGTGTAGAATGGAGGCAGGCGTAAGGTGGTGCAGCTGGAGGCCATAGAACTCCAGGAGCCCCCGGAGAAACGGATGTATGGGAAATCTGAGTCCTCTTATTAGATAAGGGACAAAGCATACCCGCTCTCCTTTGGAGGGATTGGGAACGCTTTCCGCCTGCTTTCCGCCCTTGTAGGTGGTGAGTCCGGTTCAAACCGGAACCATAAAGGCTGGGGGGAAGAAATCCCTCGGCTTGGAGTGTCACTAACTCACTATGCGGGACTGAGCATCTCTCCCAATCTCCAGGCTGAGGGCTGGGAGCGCGAGAGGAGGAGCCGCATCGATTGTCCATGATGGAATGGATTTTTGTCAGAGGCGCTCTGATGAATACTCGCGGGAGGAGGATGGTGTGATTCGGATCTAGATCCTCGTCTCTTTTTATAGGCGGCTCATTTGCGCAGCTCGGGGGGAAGTGTAAAAATACCCTGGCTTTTCGCATTCGTTCGACACGTGGAAGATGGCCATTATTGGGCGTGGAAGCCAAGGAGCGCAACATTTATAAGTAGCCGGACACTATTCGACAAGTATATGGAATTTGGAGAAGAACCCGCCTCGCAATGCCAAAGACAATCTACGCACCGGACTCATCGAAATTGAAGCCTGGTTTGGGGGCTACTGAGGGAGTCCTGGACTAGGGGGTGTCCGGATAGCCGAACTATCATCTTCCATCGGACTCCAAGACTATGAAGATACAAGATTGAAGACTTCGTCCCGTGTCCGGATGGGACTTTCCTTGGCGTGGAAGGCAAGCTTGGCGATACGGATATGTAGATCTCCTACCATTGTAACAGACTCTGTGTAACCCTTGCCCTCTCCGGTGTCTATATAAACCGGAGGGTTTTAGTCCGTAGGACGAACAACAATCATACCATCGGCTAGCTTCTAGGGTTTAGCCTCCTTGAACTTGTGGTAGATCTACTCTTGTACTACCCATATCATCAATATTAATCAAGCAGGAGTAGGGTTTTACCTCCATCGAGAGGGCCCGAACCTTGGTAAAAACATCGTGTCCCTTGTCTCCTGTTACCATCCGCCTAGACGCACAGTTCAGGACCCCCTACCCGAGATCCGTCGGTTTTGACACCGACAATGAGGCTGGCCGGCTGCTCCATTATCCGATGCGGCGTATTCACCGCCCTTCCTCCTCCTCTTCACCCTCGTCGCTGGAGTCGATCTCTTCCGCCGAGTCTTCACCATCCGCCGGGGTCGGCCCAAACCACACCGCCGACAGAGCAGCGCCATCATCGTTCAGCTCAGGGATAAAGGCGCTGGTGTTGGTGTACTCGGCAATCGCCACAGCGCGCTGAATGATAGCCGGCCGCACCGCCACCAGCTCCTCATTGGCCTCCTGCCGAAACGTGGCCAGCTGGGACAAGTCCAGCCCGAGATACCATGCTCGGACGAACTCCAACGCCCACCTTGCGCCTGCCCGGGCTGCCAAAGCCTTCCAAGCCTCGAAGCGGCCGGCCGCCACCTCCAGCTAGTCGGCAGCCCCACTAGGGGTGCGGGGAATCACCTCGCCAGGCCAGAGGGCGGAAAGCACCTAGGCTCCAACGCGCTGAAGGCAGCGGAGCATGCAGTCAGCCGGCTGAAGACGGGACTGGATGGCCACAAGCGGCTCCTCAACCGTCCGACGAGCATCCGTCGCAATCTCAGCATCGACCTGCCTCTGCACGTTGCGGTGGGCCTCGATGACTTGGCTGGCAGCAACAGAATTGCCGGGAAATTATTCTGTGCGAGGAAGAAAAGAGAAATTACAAAGTCAGAAGTCGGACCAAGCAGCAGGCGGCAAACAAGGGGACGAAGAGGAAGGCAGCTTATCGTCAACCTTGTCTTCAATATGGCCGTAGCCATCATTCAGCGCCTGCCTCGACTCGGCCCAGTTCACCTCGACTCGGCCCAGTTCACCGCCTCGGTCTCGTACTTGGCTTGGAGGGCGGCCTCGCTGTCCTTCACCGCCTTCAGAGCCACCTTATGACTCTCCTCCTGGTCAACCAGCTTCTTGGCCAGCCGGTCGCGCTCCTGAGCCACGGCACTGCACTCAGCCTCCTTGGCACGCAGCATGGTTTGGGCCTCACCCAGTTGTGGCCACAGACTGGCATTGGCCTCTGCAAAGACGACAAAAGAAGAATAAACAATAAGAAAGAAGTCGCCAGAAAAGATCCGGCCCGACTGCCCAGCAGTCGGCCCGAATCTCGGGGACTACACCCAGTTAGTGCGTTGACGCGCCCCCACGAGAGATAGAAGATGAACACTTACTTCGGCTTTCAGACAAGTCGGCGGTCTTCTGATTCAGCTCCCGGACATGGGAGTTGAAGGCGGCCGCGCAGAGGTTATGATAGTCCTGGAAAAGGGACAGACGGGCAAATAAAGATAAGTCAGCACCCGAGTCTACTTAGAAGTTCCAAGCCGCCTGTTCAACAGCCGACCCGGAACTCGGGGACTACACCCAGTGGGTGCACTGATGCGCCCCCACGGAAGAGTACAAGAGCAAGAAGAAAGAGGCGAAGGGCTTACCCGAATGGCTGACCGCGTCGCCAGGAACTCCTGGTTGTAGTTCTTCAAGGCGGCGGCATGAGAGTGAAGCCGAGTACGGACGTCCTGCACTGCCGTTTCAGCATGGCCGTCCAGCCCCCGGCGTCCAATACGGCAAGCTGACGCTCGCTGTCTCTAGCTCCTAGACCGACAAGCTCAAGCCCCTGGCCTTCTGTGGGAACGGTACCGAGGCCGCTTTCCCTGCGCGCTGACGTGCCGGAGATTGGACCCTCACAGCCGGCTCGCCTCTAGCTGAAGGCACAGGTGGCGCGCTCGGCTGGACGCCTTGGTCCACCGTGGTCGGCGCTGGCGGAGCCACCTCCTTCTCTGGGGCGACGACGTTGCCGTCCTCCCTCTCCATAACCGGCTGGTCGCCGCCAGTTCCTTCTGGCGGCGCCACCGGGACCTCAGGCGCCATGGAGCAGAGGGGAATGATGAGCTACGGGGGCTAGTTGCGTAGGGCCTCCTCCGCCTGTGCCGCCGCTGTGGCATTCGCCTGGGCCTTGGCCACAGCGTCGGCCTGCGCCCTTGCAGCCGCCTCCGCCGCCTCATGTGTCGCCTTGGCGGCAGCCGCCCTCTGCTGCTCCGCCTCCCGCTCCTCACGCGCCTCCTGCGCATTCCTCTTCGTCACCGCCTGAAGCTCGGCGGGAGGGTCCACACGGTGGGCGCTAGTGGAGCCTCCCGCTGCCCCAACCACGGAGGCGGCGACAGACTGCTCAAGAGAGAGCGGAGCTCTGTTTTCGAAAATCAGAAGAATATTGGCAAGAAAGAAGAAAGAATGCGTGAGGGAGTCAGCACTTACGTAGAAACCATCTGTGTCACCTTCACCACCTTGTGGAAGCGGGTTGCCTTCGCAGCCGCCTCGCCCCGCTTGGTTGCCGCGATCGAGCTCTTGGGCTTCTTCGACCGGCTGCCGAACATAGATGGCGCGGACCGGCGTTTCTGCGCGCCGCCTCACACAACCGGCACGACAGACGAGCTCGCACCCTGCTGGTCAGATGCCGGCTGGCGGCGCGTGGCGACCTCTGCCTCGTCATCATCCGACCAATCCTTGAGGCCGACCCCGAGTCCTGAGCCGCCTGCATCGCCACCTTCTCTTGTGGCGTCGTCGTCCAAGGCGGCCATCCCCAGGCCAGGGTCGTCCACATTGCTCTCCACCCGGTCAGGGAGGAACTGACCTTCGGCCCGCGGTGCCGGCTGCCGGCTGGAGGAGGGCGCTCTGTTTTGTGGCCGATTGGTCAAGCCGGCCAAGGAGAACTCGACATCTAAAGAAAAAAAAGAAGAGAAGAAGACTTAACATCGGCGGCGGATTCGTGCACGAGTACGGCTCCTTGCCAAACCGCCACTCCTCCTCCGGGAGCTTGCAGTTTGAGAAGTAGTTCACCAAGTGAGCTACCTCAGTGTGAGGCATCTCCTTGGTGCAGAGCCGGCTTGGGTCCAGATGCCCGCTCATTTGGCATATCATGTGAGGGCGGCCCTGGAGCGGGAGCACCCGACACGCCACGAAGGCGGTCAGCAGGTCAGGCCCGGTCAGGCCCTCGACTTCACCATCAACCGGAGCCGCAAGACGGCAGCGACTGCCGAGGTCGACAGCGACCTGGCCCGATACAAGCAGTTAGGCCGCTTCCCAGCCGGCTGGCCGGCTGCGTAAGCCAACAGGTTAACCCAGTTGCCCTCCGGGAAGACGCTCTTCACGTAGAAGTACGACTGTTGCCATATCTTCACCAGCTGAATCAACGTGATGGGGGGAAACGGGTTCTCGGCCGCTGACCTCCACACCGCGACGAAGGCGCCGCATTGCACCGACACGCTCTTGACAACGGTGCCGAGCTTCGAGTAGAAGAACTCGCCCCAAAGCTCGATGGTGGGGAGGATGCCGAGATAACCTTTGCACAGGGTGACGAAGGCAGACAGCAGCACCACCGTGTTCGGAGTGAGGTGGTGCGGCTGGAGGCCGTAGAAGTCAAGGAAGGCGCCAAACAAGACGCTTGCCGGCAGGCCGAAGCTGCACAGGCAATGCGACCGGAAGATGACGCGCTCGTCCTCCTCCGGCACCGGCGAGATCTCCCCCTCCGGTGCAAGGCGGATCTTCACGTAGTCCTCGCCGAGCAATCGCCGCGTGTTGCGAAGGAAATCGATGTGGTCTTCGTGGACGTTGGAGCCGTCCCAGGCTCCGGCGCGCGCCATCAAGACGAGAAACAGACAGAGAAAGTGCAGCGACAGCGAGAGCGCGACCCCGCGGTGATGAGCTATGGCACATCAAGATGGCCGGAGGTGCGGCGCAGCGGCGGACAACAGCGGCGATGGAGAAGAAGAAGAGGAAGATGGTGGAGCTGGTGATGAGCGCGCGTGCGTCTGCCGCTCCCCCTCCTCCCCCTATTTAGAGCCGCAGAGCAACGAAGCTGAGGGAGCGGGAAGTGGGGGTCATGGGATTAACTGCGCCCACTCCCCCCATGACCCGCGATTATTGCGCCTTAACGGCGTGCGATAACTGCCGCTAGAATGCCAACCGTCCGCCTCGGCCACAGAGGATCCACGCGTGGGACGAGGCGTGGTAATGGCAGGCCCAGCCTGTAGCGATGTCCCGTCGCGCACGTGGGCTGGCAGGCTGGTCCAGCCGATGGGTGCCATGTGGCGCGCGGGCCGCGGGCGGCCGGCCCGACGCCCGGCGCGCGTGCCATCTGGTTCCCGCCTTCAGACTCCAAAACTTTCGAGACGACGCGACTGATTGTGGCCGACTCCCAGCTGTCGGCTCTTCAAGATAGGAAGCTGCTTGGGCTTCTCGTTCCCCTTTCAGCCGCGAAGCCCGACCAGCTTCGGGGACTACTGTCGGAGTAAATGACCACGGGTAGCCTAACCAGCTCCCCCTGTCTCTTCAAAAAATATCGGGCCAACTGAGCCCTTGAACATCCAAGACGCAGGGCTGCCTTCTCTTGGCCGGCTGTCCCACCGGCCGGTTGTTGGAAGGCAGCAAGGCTCTAAGAGCTCTTTCGAAGGGGGCCGACTCCTGGCAGCCGGCCACGAGAGTGGCTGACTCCTAGCAGGCGTCCTGACCTATACCCTCAAAGTTTGCACCCACCTAATAGCGATAAGATAGGGCGTGGCTACAGTGAAACCTGCCACCCCCGAAACCCGGAGCAAGCGTGGCCACAGTGTGTCGTACGGGGCGGCCACTCCCCGTCTGGCGCGGCACTGTTGCCACGTTGACCATATAATCGCCCACGACAGGCTGTCAGTATGGCCCACAGGTGGCGGTCCCCTCCTGCCAGAGTGATACCAGAAGGCGGCTAGACTTGACCAGTCGGCCTGGGGGGAGGCCGGCACCCAGCAGTTGGCCAGCCCCTGTACTGGAAGTTTGTGCATCATTAAGCAGATAAGATGGGGTAAGGCTACAGTGAATGCCCGCTAGGCGGCGGCACTGTAACCATGTTTCTCCCGACAAAGCCATCATCACCAGGAGAAAGGCTACAGTAACCAGCAGCTAGCAAGACCCCCGGGGGGTGGGCCGGGCTTGTCGTCCAAGAGGCCGGCAGCCGGCGGGACCCACCAGTCGGCGGGCCCCAGCGGTCGGTGGAGAAGCCGGCGATTACAGAGACTGACGGCCTGGACCTGCATCCAGCCGGATTACCATTGTACCCCTGGGGGGTAGGCCTATATAAACACCCCAGGACGCCCATGCAAAGGGTTGATCTCTTGGAGTTTAACACACCACATAGAGAGAAGAGGAGAGCTAGCCTTGTTCTTCTTCTTCCTCTAGCTAAGCAGCTCAAGGAGCATCTTGTAGCTACTTGTTGATCTAGTGATCATGCAGAGACCCCGCAGAGCAGGATTAGGGGTGTTATCTCCATGGAGAGCCCCAAACCTGGGTAAGATTCGCCGGCGAGCATGTCTTCACCTTATCCCGTTTCCAGGCACCGGCGATGTCTTACTGGCTCCAACAATGATTAGCCACCCGTTGGCATATGTTGTACCTACCACCCGACATGTCGCCTCGCCACGCGTGCACGCCCGCTCCCCACACGCCCGACCTTGCCCCACGCTGCCATTCTCGCTTCCCTGCTCATCGCAAACGCAATGGTTGGAGCCGAGCTTCTGCTCGAGCACCGCGCCGACCTGCTCCACCCTGATCCGCACGCTACACCCCCCCACAGGGTCCTGCACGACCGCTACCGCCTTTAAGGCCCCGCCACCGCTGCGCTGGTCATCGCCTCGTCTCTGGCCATAGTGTGTCCAAGCCAAGGTCGGGACTTGACTGATTCATAAGAGCATGAGCCTACTCCAGTCAATAAGTCGTAGCAGCAGTTGATGCGTCTCCATCATATTTACTTTTCCAAACTCTTTTGCCCTTGTTTTGGACTCTAATTTGCATGATTTGAATGGAACTAACCCGGATTGACGCTGTTTTCAGCAGAATTGCCTTGGTGTTATTTTTGTGCCAAATAAAAGTTCTCGGAATGACCTGAAACTTCACGGAGAATATTTTTGGAATTAATAAAAATTATTGGCGAAAGAATCAACCGAGAGGGACCCACCAGCTGTCCATAAGGGTGGGGGCGCGCCCTCCTAACTTGCGGGTCCCCTGGACCTCCACCGACCTAAGCTCCAACTCCATATATTCTCGTTCAGGGAGAAAAAAATCAGAGAGAAAGATTCATTGCGTTTTATGATACAGAGCCGCCGCCACCTCTTATTCTTCCTCGGGTGGGTAGATCTAGAGTCCCTTTTGGGCTCCGGAGAGGGGAAATCATCGCCACCATCATCACCAACCATCCTCCATCACCAATTTCATGATGCTCACCGCCGTGCGTGAGTAATTCCATCATAGGCTTGCTGGACGGTGATGGGTTGGATGAGATTTATCATGTAATCGAGTTAGTTTTGTTAGGGTTTGATCCCTAGTATCCACTATGTTCTGAGATTGATGTTGCTATGACTTTGCTATGCTTAATGCTTGTCACTAGGGACCGAGTGCCATAATTCTAGATCTGAACCTATTATGTTTTCTTGAATATATTGTGTTCTTGATCCTATCTTGCAAGTTGTAGACACCTATTACGATTTATGATCCGCATACTCCAAGGTGACAATAATTGGGATTCTTTCCGGTGATTACCATAGTTTGAGGAGCTCATATATTCACTAAGTGCTAATGCTTTGGTTCGGTTCTCTATTAAAAGGAGGCCTTAATACCCCTTAGTTTCCATTAGGACCCCGCTACCACGGGAGGGTAGGACAAAAGATGTCATGCAAGTTCTTTTCCATAAGCACATATGACTATATTCGGAATACATACCTACATGATATTGATGAATCGGAGCTCGTTCTGTGTCACCCTAGGTTATAACTGTTGCATGATGAATGCCATCAGACATAATTATCCATCACTGATCCATTGCCTACGAGCTTTTCACATATTGATCTTTGCTATGTTACGCCGTTGCTACTGTTACAATTGCTACAAAACTGCTATTGTTACTTTTGCCACCGTTACCGTTACTTCCATATGAAGGAAATATGCCCTAGAGGCAATAATAAAGTTATTATTTATTTCCTTATTTCATGATAAATGTTTATTATTCATGCTAGAATTGTATTAACTGGAAACTTAGTACATGTGTGAATACATAGACAAAACATATTGTCCCTAGTATGCCTCTACTAGACTAGCTCGTTAATCAAAGATGGTTATGTTTCCTAACCATAGACATGTGTTGTCATTTGATGAACGGGATCACATCATTAGGAGAATGATGTGATGGACATGACCCATCCATTAGCTTAGCATTATGATCGTTACAGTTTCATTGCTTCTGCTTTCTTCATGACTTATACATGTTCCTCAGATTATGAGATTATGCAACTCCCGAATACCGAAGGAACAGTTTGTGTGCTACCAAACATCACAACATAAAAGGGTGATTATAAAGGTGCTATACAGTTGTCTCCGAAAGTGTTTGTTGGGTTTGCATAGATCGAGATTAGGATTTGTCACTTCGTGTTTCGGAGAGGTATCTCTGGGCTCTCAGTAATGCTCATCACTACAAGCCTTGCAAGCATCATGACTAATGAGTTAGTTGCAGGATGAAGTATTATGGGATGAGTAAAGAGACTTGCAGGTAACAAGATTGAACTAGGTATGATGATATCGATGATCGAATCTCGGGCAAGTAACATACCGATGACAAAGGGAACAACGTATGCTGTTATGCGGTTTGACCGATAAAGATATTCGTAGAATATGTAGGAGCCAATATAAGCATCCAAGTTCCGCTATTGGTTATTGATTGGGGATGTGTCTCGGTCATGTCTAAATAGTTCTCGAACCCGTAGGGTCCGCACGCTTAACGTTCGATGACGATATGTATTATGACTTATGTGTTTTTGATGACCGAAGTTTGTTCGGAGTCCCGGATGAGATCACGGATATGAAGAGGAGTCTCGAAATGGTCAAAACATAAATATTGATATATTGGACGACTATATTCAGACACCGGAAGTGTTCTGGAAACTTTCGGATAAAACCAGAGTGCTGGAGGGTTACCGGAACCCCCCGGGTTAACTAATGGGCCTTGATGGGACTTAGTGGGAAGAGAGGAAGGGCCAGGAGGGGCTGGCCGCACACCTCCCCTGGGGTCCGAATTGGACTAGGGGAAGGGGGCGGCGCCCCCCTTTCCTTCCCTTCCCCCTCTTCCTTCCTTCTTCCCCCTCTTCCTTAGGTGGAAACCTACTTGGACTTGGAGTCCTAGTAGGATTCCCCTCTCCTGGCGCGCTCTAGGAGGGTCGGCCGGCCTCCCCCTTGCTCCTTTATATACGGGGGCAGGGGGGCACCCTAGAACAGACAAGTTTCTCTCTCGACCGTGTGCGGTGCCCCCTCCACAGTTACACACCTCGATCATACCATCATAGTGCTTAGGCGAAGCCCTGCGCCGGTAGCATCATCATCACCGTCACCATGCCGTCATGCTGATGGAACTCACCCTCGTCCTCAACTGGATCAACAGCACGAGGAACGTCATCGAGCTGAACGTGGAGGTGCCGTACGTTCGGTACTTGGATCGGTTGGATCGCGAAGACGTTCGACTACATCAACCGCATTAACGAAACACTTCCACTTTTGATCTACGAGGGTACGTGGACACACTCTCCCCCTCTCGTTGCTATGCATCACCTAGATAGATCTTGCGTGATCGTAGGATTTTTTTTGAAATTATCGCGTTCCCCAACAGTGGCATCCGAGCCAGGTCTATGCGTAGATGTTATATGCATGAGTAGAACACAAAGAGTTATGGGCGATAATAGTCGTACTGCTTACCACCAACGTCTTACTTTGATTCGGCGGTATTGTTGGATGAAGCAGCCCGGACCTACATTACATGACCGCATTCATGAGACTGGTTCTACCAACGTGCTTTTGCACAAAGATGGCTGGTGGGTGTCTGTTTCTCTAACCTTAGTTGAATCAAGTTTGACTACGGCCCGTCCTTGTTGAAGGTTAAAACAACACACTTGATGAAAAATCATTGTGGTTTTGATGCGTAGGTAAGAACGATTCTTGCTAGAAGCCCGTAGCAGCCACGTAAAACTTGCAACAACAAAGTAGAGGATGTCTAACTTGTTTTTGCAGGGCTTGTTGTGATGTGATATGGTTAATACATGATGTGATATAAATTGTTGTATGAGATGATCATGTTTTGTAACAAAGTTATCGGCAACTAGCAGGAGCCATATGGTTGTCGCTTTATTGTATGCAATGCAATCGCCATGTAATTGTTTTACTTTATCACTAGGCGGTAGCGATAGTCGTAGTAACAATAGTTGGCGAGACGACAACGATGCTACGATGGATATCAAGGTGTTGCACCGGTGACGATGGAGATCATGATGATGCTTCGGTGATGGAGATCATGAGCACAAGATGATGATGGCCATATTATGTCACATATTTTGATTGCATGTGATGTTTATCTTTTATGCATCTTATTTTGCTTAGTACAGCGGTAGCATTATAAGATAATCCCTTACTAAATTTCAAGGTATAAGTGTTCTCCCTGAGTATGCACCGTTGCTACAGTTCGTCGTGCCGAGACACCACGTGATGATTGGGTGTGATAAGCTCTACATTCACATACAACGGGTGCAAGCCAGTTTTGCACACGCGGAATACTTGGGTTAAACTTGACGAGCCTAGCATATGCAGATATGGCCTCGGAACACCGAGACCGAAAGGTCGAACATGAATCATATAGTAGATATGATCAACATAGTGATGTTCACCATTGAAAGCTACTCCATCTCACGTGATGATCAGACATGGTTTAGTTGATTTGGATCACGTGATCATTTAGATGACTAGAGGGATGTCTATCTAAGTGGGAGTTTTTAAGTAATATGATTAATTGAACTTTAATTTATCATGAAGTTAGCCCTGATAGTTATTCTGCATGTCTATGTTATTGTAGATCAATGGCCCATGCTACCGTTCCTTTAAATTTTAATGCGTTCCTAGAGAAAGCCAAGTTGAAAGATGATGGCAGCAACTACACGAACTGGGTCCGTAACTTGAGGATTATCCTCATTGCTGCACAGAAGAATGACCTGGAAGCACCGTTAGGTGTACCACTCGCACCAGCAACTGCAGACATTGTGAATGCCTGGTAGACACGTGTTGATGACTACTCGATAGTTCAGTGTGCCATGCTCTATGTCTTAGAATCGGGACTTCAAAGACGTTTTGAACGTCATGGAGCATATGAGATGTTCCAAGAGTTGAAGTTAATATTTCAAGCAAATGCCCGAGTTGAGAGATATGAAGTCTCCAACAAGTTCTACAGCTCCAAAACGGAGGATAATAGTTCTGTTAGTGTACACATACTCAGAATGTCTGGGTACCATAACCACTTGACTCAGCTGGGAGTTAATCTTCTTGATGATAGTGTCATTGACAGAGTTCTTCAATCACTGCCACCAAGCTATAAAGGCTTCGTGATCAACTATAATATGCAAGGGATGAACAAGACTATTCCCGAGCTCTTCGCAATGCTAAAGGCTGCGGAGGTAGTAATAAAAAAGGAGCATCAAGTGTTGATGGTCAAGAAGATCACTAGTTTCAAGAAAAAGGGCAAAGGGAAGAAGGGGAACTTCAATAAGAATGCCAAGAAAGTTGCTTCTCAGGAGAAGAAACCCAAGTTTGGACCTAAGCCTAAAACTGAGTGCTTCTACTGCAAAGGGACTGGTCACTAGAAGCGGAACTGCCCCAAGTATTTGGCGGATAAGAAGGATGGCAAAGTGAAAGGTATATTTGATATACATGTTATGTGTACCTTACTAATGCTCGTAGTAGCGCATGGGTATTTGATACTAGTTCCGTTGTTCATATTTGCAACTCGAAACAGGAGCTACGGATTCAACGAAGATTGGCTAAGGGCGAGGTGACGATGCGCGTGGGAAATGGTTCCAAGGTTGATGTGATAGCCATTGGCACACTACCTCTACATCTACCTTCGAGATTAGTTTTAGACCTGAATAATTGTTATTTGGTGCCAGCGTTGAGCATGAACATTATATCTGGATCTTATTAGATGCGAGACGGTTATTCATTTAAATCAGAGAATAATGGCTATTCTATTTATATGAGTAATATCTTTTATGGTCATGCACCCTTGCTGAGTGGTATATTTTTGTTGAATCTCGATAGTGATGATACGCATATTCATAATATTGAAGCCAAAAGATGCAAAGTTAATAATGGTAGTGCAACTTATTTGTGGCACTGCCGTTTGGGTCATATCGGTGTAAAGCGCATGAAGAAACTCCACGCCGATGGACTTTTGGAATCACTTGATTATGAATCACTTGGTGCTTGCGAACCGTGGCTCATGGGCAAGATGACTAAAACTCTGTTCTCCGGAAAAATTGAACGAGCTACTAACTTATTGGAAATAATACATACTGATGTATGTCGTCCAATGAGTGTTGAGGCTCGTGGTGGGTATCGTTATTTTCTTACCTTCGTAGATGATTTGAGTAGATATGGTTATATCTACTTAATGAAACATAAGTCTGAAACATTTGAAAAGTTCAAAGAATTTCAGAGTGAAGGGGAAAATCATTGTAACAAGAAAATAAAATTTGTACGATCTGATCATGGAGGAGAATATTTGAGTTACAAGTTTGGTCTTCATTTGAAACAACATGTGATAGTTTCACAACTTACGCCACCTAGAACACCACATCGAAATGGTGTGTCTGAACGTTGCAACCGTACTTTATTGGATATGGTGAGATCTATGATGTCTCTTACTGATTTACCGCTATCTTTTTGGGGTTATGCTTTAGAGACAGCTGCATTCACTTTAAATAGGGCACCATCAAAATCCGTTGAGGCGACGCCTTATGAGTGGTTTGGCAAGAAACCAAAGTTGTCATTTCTTAAAGTTTGGGGCTACGATGGTTATGTGAAAAAGCTTCAACCTGATAAGCGTGAACCCAAATCGGAGAAGTGCGTCTTCATAGGATACCCAAAGGAAACTGTTGGGTACACCTTCTATCACAGATCCGAAGGCAAAATATTTGTTGCTGAGTTTCTCTCGAAAGAAGTGAGTGGGAGGAAAGTAGAACTTGATGAGTTAATTGTACCTTCTCCCTTATTGGAAAGTAGCTCATCACAGAAATCAGTTCCAGTGATTCCTACACCAATTAGTGAGGAAGTTAATGATGATGATCATGAAAATTCAGATCAAATTACTACCGAACCTCGTAGGTCTTCCAGAGTGAGATCCGCAACTAAGTGGTACGATAATCCTGTTCTGGAAGCAATATTTTAAATAGCGGGCTATGGCATTTAGCGGCAACCCTTAAAAACAGCTATAGCTGGGCTATAGCGAGGCTATAGCGGCAAATTGTACACGAAATCATTTAGTGGCAACATGCTCAAACAGCTATAGAGGGGCTATACCCGGATATTTGAAACTATGTCTGGAAGTCATGTTACTAGATCATGGTGAACCTACGAACTACGAGGAAGCGATGATGAGCCCAGATTCCGCGAAATGGCTGGAGGCCATGAAATCTGAGATGGGATCCATGCATGAGAACAAAGTGTGGACTTTGGTGGCCTTGGCCGATGATCGGCAAGCCATAGAAAATAAATGGATCTTCAAGAAGAAGACTGACGCTGACAGTAATGTTCTACAATGCTCGACTTGTTCCGAAAGGTTTTCGACAAGTTCAAGGAGTTGACTACGATGAGACTTTCTCACCCGTAATGATGCTTAAGTCTGTCCGAATCATGTTAGCAATTGCCGCATTTTATGATTATGAAATTTGGCAGATGGATGTCAAAACTGCAGTCCTGAATGGATATCTGGAAGAAGAGTTGTATATGATGCAACCAGACGGTTTTGTCGATCCAAAGGGTGCTAACAAAGTATGCAAGCTCCAGCGATCCATTTATGGACTAGTGCAAGCCTCTCGAAGTTGAAATAAACGCTTTGATAGTGTGATCAAAGCATATGGTTTTATACAGACTTTTGGAGAAGCCTGCATTTACAAGAAAGTGAGTAGGAGCTCTGTAGCATTTCTAATATTATATGTGGATGGCATATTGTTGATTGGAAATGATATAGAATTTCTGGATAGCATAAAGGGATACTTGAATAAGCGTTTTTCGATGAAAGACCTCGGTGAAGCTGCTTACATGTTGGGCATCAAGATCTATAGAGATAGATCAATACGCTTAATTGGACTTTCACAAAGCACATACCTTGATAAAGTTTTGAAGAAGTTCAAAATGGATCAGTCAAAGAAAGGGTTCTTGCATGTGTTACAAGGTGTGAAGTTGAGTTAGACTCAATGCCCGACCACTGCAGAAGATAGAGAGAAAATGAAAGTCATTCCCTATGCTTCAGCAATAGGTTCTATCATGTATGCAATGATGTGTACCGGACCTGATGTGTGCCTTGCTATAAGTTTAGCAGGGAGGTACCAAAGTAATCCCAGAGTGGAGCACTGGACAACGGTCAAGAACATCCTAAAATACGTGAAAAGGACTAAGGATATGTTTCTCATTTATGGAGGTGACAAGGAGCTCGTCGTAAATGGTTACATTGATGCAAGCTTTGACACTGATCCGGATGACTCTAAGTCGCAAACCGGATACGTATTTTGATTGAATGGAGGAGCTGTCAGTTGGTGCAGTTCCAAGCAGAGCATCATGGCGGGATCTATGTGTGAAGCGGAGTACATTGATGCTTCGGAAGCAACAAATGAAGGAGTCTGGATGAAGGAGTTCATATCCGATCTAGGTGTCATACCTAGTGCATCGGGTCCATTGAAAATCTTTTGTGACAATACTGGTGCAATTGCCTTGGCAAAGGAATCCAGATTTCACAAGAGAACCAAGCACATCAAGAGACGCTTCAATTCCATCCGTCATCAAGTGTCGGAGGGGGACATAGAGATTTGCAAGATACATACGGATCTGAATGTTGCAGACCTGTTGACTAAGCCTCTTCCACGAGCAAAACATGATCAACACCAAAACTCCATGGGTGTTAGAATCATTACTATGTAATCTAGGTTATTGACTTTAGTGCAAGTGGGAGACTGAAGGAAATATGCCCTAGAGGCAATAATAAGGTTATTATTTATTTCCTTATTTCATGATAAATCTTTATTATTCATGCTAGAATTGTATTAACTGGAAACTTAGTACATGTGTGAATACATAGACAAAACATATTGTCCCTAGTATGCCTCTACTAGACTAGCTTGTTAATCAAAGATGGTTATGTTTCCTAACCATAGACATGTGTTGTCATTTGATGAACGGGATCACATCATTAGGAGAATGATGTGATGGACATGACCCATCCATTAGCTTAGCATTATGATCGTTACAACTTCATTGCTAGTGCTTTCTTCATGACTTGTACATGTTCCTCAGACTATGAGATTATGCAACTCCCGAATACTGGAGGAACACTTTGTGTGCTACCAAAGTCACAACATAGAAGGGTTATTATAAAGGTGCTCCACAGGTGTCTCTGAAGGTGTTTGTTGGGTTGGCATAGATCGAGATTAGGATTTGTCACTCCTTGTTTCGGAGAGGTATCTCTAGGCCCTCTCGGTAATGCTCATCACTATAAGCCTTGCAAGCATTGTGACTAATGAGTTAGTTGCGGAATGAAGTATTACGGAACGAGTAAAAAGACTTGCCGGTAACGAGATTGAACTAGGTATGATGATACCGACGATCGAATCTCGGGCAAGTAACATACCGATGACAAAGGGAACAACGTATGTTGTTATGCTGTTTGACCGATAAAGATATTCGTAGAATATGTAGGAGCCAATATGAGCATCCAGGTTCCGCTATTGGTTATTCACTGGAGATGTGTCTCGGTCATGTCTACATAGTTCTCGAACCCGTAGGGTCCGCACGCTTAACATTCGATGACGATATGTATTATGAGTTAAGTGTTTTTTATGACAGAAGTTTGTACGGAGTCCTGGATGATATCACAGACATGACGAGGAGTCTCGAAATGGTCGAGACATAAATATTGGTATATTGGACGACTATATTCGGACACCGGAAGTGTTCCAGAAAGTTTCGGATAAAATCGGAGTGCGGGAGGGTTACCGGAACCCCGTGGGGGAACTAATGGGCCTCGATGGGCCTTAGTGGGAAGAGAGGAAGGGACAAGAGGGGTTGCCCCCCCTTGGGTCCGAATTGGACTAGGGGAAGGGGGCGGCGCCCCCCTTTCCTTCCCTTCCCCCTCTTCCTTCCTTCCCACCCTCTTCCTTAGGTGGAAACCTACTAGGACTTGGAGTCCTAGTAGGATTCCCCTCTCCTGGCGCGCCCTAGGAGGGCCGGCCGGCCTCCCCCTTGCCCCTTTATATACGGTGGTAGGGGGGCACCCTAGAACTCACAAGTTTCTGTCCCAACTGTGTGCGGTGCCCCCCTCCATAGTTACACACCTCGATCATACGATCATAGTGCTTAGGCGAAGCCCTGCGCTGGTAGCATCATCATCACCGTCGCCACGCCATCGTGCTGATAGAACTCACCCTCGTCCTCAAATGGATCAAGAGCACGAGGAACGTCATCAAGATGAACGTGTGCTGAACGCGGAGGTGCCGTATGTTCGGTACTTGGATCGGTTGGATCGCGAAGACGTTCGACTACATCAACCGTGTTATTGAAACGCTTCCGCTTTTGATCTACAAGGGTACGTGGACACACTCTCCCCTCTCATTGCTATGCATCACCTAGATATATCTTGCGTGATCGTAGGATTTTTTAGAAATTACCGCGTTCCCCAACACCATACTACTTTGCTACTAAATACTTTGTTGCAGATATTAAATCTTTCAGGTGTGGTTGAATTGAAAACTCAGCTGCTAATACTTGAGGATATTCTTTGGCTCCACTCGTGTCACATCAATAAATTTGGGCTGAATACTCTACCATCAAAAACTCTTGCGATCCCCTATACTTGTGGGTTATCAGCAGCGCAGTGGTTTGGACCATGGTGTTCTACCGGGGAGACCCGGGTTCGAATCCCACGCTCCACACATGCACACCCCCTGACATTTCGGACCCCACTTGCCATTCACCCACACGCACACCCCTTGCCTCGTGGCCCCAGGCCCCACTGTCCAGTCGGAGGGCTAGAGAAGCCCTGGGTGTATCTGCCACTTTCACCTCATTTCTTTTTTTATTCCAGATTCGAAATATGCCAGTTTTGGCATATCCTAAGGTTTCCATTTAGGGCAATTTTTCACTTGTGGCTTTTGTGAGCATTTTCATACAGCTACATATGCATATTATATATAATTTTTGGGTAAAAAATCCAACTAATCCATTGTTAGCATTAGTTTCATCATTTGGGCAAGTTTTGGAACATGTTATTTTTACAGCATATACCATGTTATCATTTTTGCATGATTTTGTGTGATTTTCATACGAGCATTGTTATCACATGATTTGGAGCATGAACATGCCATCTTACTGCTAGATTTTGTTTCATGCCATGAAGTGCTTTGTAGTGAGTGCCACAAGCTTGCAAATATGACAACATGAATCTGTCTGCCATGTCATGCTTATTTTGCTGTCTGAAACTGTCAGCATAACTTGTCATTTTGCATTGATGCTATCATCATGTCTATAGATCTTTGGAGAATGTTCACTAATGGAGTTTTGTTAAGTGCATTTAGTACAAGCCTTCCATGTTCATATTTGCCATAAAAATCTCATGTTGCATGTAGTTTGCTAGCCCTATACATTGCATCCAGAATCTGTTTTCTGCCATGAACTGTGTTGTTCACAAAGTCTAAAAATTAGTATCACTTGTCAGTTTGCCATGCTGTTTTCCTAATGATCTAAGGAGATCTAGAAATAGTTCAGTAATCATGTTTTTTAGTGGATGTTATTTACTATCATACCATGTCATTTGTTCCCTTGTTTGAGTTCTGAATCATAATGAAATGTTGCATCTAAATTGCCATGTTGCTGTTATGGTCAGTTTTGCATAGCATATTGTTTCTACTCACCATTTGAGCTCCGTGCAT
Organism: Triticum dicoccoides; assembly: GCF_002162155.2. NCBI lineage: Eukaryota > Viridiplantae > Streptophyta > Magnoliopsida > Poales > Poaceae > Triticum > Triticum dicoccoides. The sequence goes on along the minus strand of NC_041393.1, from coordinate 479,137,846 downwards.
CCGTTTTCGATGATCTTTATATAGATTTCAACCGAAATCTTCCAATACTTCCAGTGGCATGCTTGGTTTACCAAGATTCTGCCTATATCTATTTTGTCTTCACCGATTCCTTCCCGTTGACGTATCCCTCATTCTGGTAGAACCGTAGCTCCGTGCATAACGTCCTTCATATGCATTCATGATAGAATTGCATGTAGAATATGTTCATTGCCATGCCTTGTTTGTTTATTGTATGCTTGTTCTTTCTTATGGGTAGTACTAGGATACGAGTTCGAGTCCGACGACCCTATTGAGTACGTTCACGAGGAGCAAGCTTTCGATACCACTGAGGACAATTCAGGCAAGATGACCATTACCCCCCAATATCACTACTATCTTTTCTTGCTAGTTCTTTGTTGCTATCGCTATGTCGCGCTACCTACCACTTGTTTATCAAGCCTCCAAAATTGCCATGATAAGCCTCTAACCCACCTTCCTTGCAAACTGTTGTTTGGCTATGTTACAACTTGCTCAACCCCTCTTATAGCGTTGCTAGTTGCAGGTGCAGTGCAGGTTGGTCCATGTTGGGACATGGATATCATGGGATATCACAATATCTCTTATTTAATTAATGCATCTATATACTTGGTAAAGGGTGGAAGGCTTGGTGTTTTGTTCCACTCTTGTCGTCCTAGTTTTCGTCATACCAGTGTTATGTTCCTTGATTTTGCATTCCTAATACGGTTGAGGTTTATGGCCCCCCCTTGACAGTTCGCTTTGAATAAAACTCTTCCAGCAAGGCCCAACTTTGGTTTTACCATTTGCCTAATAACAACTAAAATCTGCATAGGGAGTAATTAACTCAGGGATTCTTAATCAGCAACCCGGGCCAGTGCTCCTCATGAGTGTTGGTCCAAACCTATCAACCGCCGGTGGCCGCCAGGGGCAACTCTGGATTGGTCTACCGAAAGTTTGGACAATCCAATCGTGGCCTGAGATGAGATATGGTGGCTCCTATCACGGTGTTGGCACATCGGGAGGTCTTGCTAGTTTTGTTTTACCATTGTCAAAATGTCTTGTGAACCGAGATTTCAAGCTTGATCAGGTTGTTCTGGAATGGAGGATTTTCCCCCGCGGATCGTGAGAGTTTGTCATGGACTAAGTTGGGACACCCCTGCAGGGTTTAATCTGTTCGAGAGCCATGCCCGTGGTTATGTGGCAGATGGGAATTGTTAATATCCAGTTATAGTGAACTTGACACTAAACTCATTTAACATACACCAACCGCGTGTGTAACCGTGATCGTCTCTTTTCGATGAAGTTCAGGAAGAGAACACGGTGGGGTTATGATTGCAACATAAGTAGTTCAGGATCACTTCTTGATCATTACTAATTTGCGACCGTATGCGTAGTCTCTCATCTTATTCTTGTACTCGTAAGTTAGCAATCATACAAATGCTTAGTGCTTGCTGCAACCTCACCACTTAACCATACCATACCCATAAGCTTTGCTAGTTTTGACATCATGGGTAATAAGATTGCTGAGTACCCGTGGCTCATAGATTACTACAAACACAACTGCAGGTACCACCGAGACAGACACAAGAGATGCCACTGAGCTTTAGTGGGAATTTGACGACGATCGTGGGTGTTTCTACATTTCGTTTCTGGACGATTAATAGAGGCCCTAGTAGGAGTATCCGTGGATTGTAGCATGGTGGTGTTTTCTTGTTTATCTTGTCCGTAGTCGGACTCTAGCTATATGTTATGGATGATTGTATGATGATTGTCATATTTATACTATTCTGGGGCAAGTGTATGCCTTGATATCGTATCCTATCTTTTCTTCGGTTATATGTATTTGTATGCCACCTTGCTATGTGATCCAAAATGGAATTCTGCCGTGATCTCAACTTCACCACGATATCGCGATAGAGTTTCGTTTTGGGCGTTACATGTGCACATATTTTTTCTTGCATAACATGTTCCCCTACATCTAGATATTGTTATGGACCCATAGTCCAAGGAAGACTACTCACACATGGACATGGTGGCATCAAGGTTCCTGAAGATAGTTGTGAAACATCCTGTCTTTGGTGTGGTAAAATTGGAGTAACAACCCTCTTTTCCATGCCAGAACAAAACATATATATTGACTTTCATTTTTTAGATAAATAGTTTCTCGTAAGCTATTGGACATATGGCTTCATATATCAATTGTAAGTTCGATAAATCCAAGGCTATGAGAGTCTGGCTTAATAAGAATGATAGAGTACTCATATCAACAAGGAATTCCTTCTTTTCCAGAAGCCCATTTGCAAGGAACTTCAGAGTTAAGCGTACTTGGCTTGGAGTGATTTAAGGATGGGTGACTGACCCAGAAGTTGCTCTCAGATGCAGATGAGTGAGGAGAAAGTGCCTAGGAGAGACTAGTGTTGGTCTATGGGGTCACTTTAGATGTCGTCAGGCATAACATCCAAGAACCGGCGGATGTGGCCGGGGCGTTAGAATTGGTATCAAAGCTGACCCTCACGGCTACATGGGCGTGTTCAAGTCAGGCGCGCGGGCATGTGGTGCATGGCACATGTGGCTCGTCGTGGCACACAACATGACACATGTGCCAGACTGGACGTACATAGTGTGCCAACAGGAACGTTCCCGTGGGTCAACGAGGACGTCGATTCCTTTGAGTGGGTGTGTGTGTGCGAGCCTGGCTTAATAGGAATGATATGCTACTCATATAAACAAGTAATTCCTTCTTTTTTCGGGAGCCCATTCGCAAGGAACAACAAAGTTAAGCATGCTTGGCTTGGAGAGATTTAAAGATGGGTGCCCGACTGGGAAGTTGATCCCGAGTGCGCATGACAGACTAGTGTTGGTCTATGGGGCTAGTCTAGATCCTGCAGGTGTAACGACCAGAATCGGTGAATGTGGCCGGGGCGTTACAAAGGCTTTCAAGAACAATCTCAACCTGGACTCGTTGCGAGGGAGGATATTAAGTGATAAAGCTTAGAGTTTAGAGTTTGTTAGTCGTAGCTCCTAGATATATGTTGTAAAATGGTAAGATTATAAACCAGAGAGATCTCCTTGTTTCTTTCTTGTAAACCATGATTGTAATGATCCAAGGATGAAAGAAGTCCAATTTTCAACACTAAACTTACTACTTTGTTTAGGACGGAACCCTCAACTCTAAGACCGGTTATTGTGCACCACCAACTCTCAGTACCGTTCATGACTCAACCCTGCACTCAAAATGCCACCACACTATTTAAAGCTATGATCAACACAGTGCCACACATTAGAATTTAGGACAAATGGAAATATATATGGTTCACACTGATAAGTCGCTTTCATTTTGGATACTACAAGCCGAAAACTTAAACATAAATCACTTTTGGTTGATCAGATTGCTTTTATTATTGATACTACAAGCTTAATGTTGGAAATATGCCCTAGAGGCAATAATAAAATGGTTATTATTATATTTCCTTGTTCATGATAATTGTCTATTGTTCATGCTATAATTGTATTAACTGGAAACCGTAATACATGTGTGAATACATAGACCACAACATGTCCCTAGTGAGCCTCTAGTTGACTAGCTCGTTGATCAATAGATGGTTATGGTTTCCTGACCATGGACATAGGATGTCATTGATAACGGGATCACATCATTAGGAGAATGATGTGATGGACAAGACCCAATCCTAAGCATAGCACAAGATCGTGTAGTTCGTTTGCTAAAGCTTTTCTAATGTCAAGCATCATTTCCTTAGACCATGAGATTGTGCAACTCCCGGATACCGTAGGAGTGCTTTGGGTGTACCAAATGTCACAACGTAACTGGTGGCTCTAAAGGTGCACTACAGGTATCTCCGAAAGTGTCTGTTGGGTTGGCACGAATCGAGACTAGGGATTTGTCACTCCGTGTGACCGAGAGGTATCTCTGGGCCCACTCAGTAGGACATCATCATAATGTGCACAATGTGACCAAGGATTTGATCACGGGATGATGTGTTACGGAATGAGTAAAGAGACTTGCCATAACGAGATTGAACAAGGTATCGGTATACCGACGATTGAATCTCAGGCAAGTACTATACCGGTAGACAAAGGGAATTGTATACCGGATTGATTGAATCCTTGACATCGTGGTTCATCCGATGAGATCATCGTGGAACATGTGGGAGCCAACATGGGTATCGAGATCCTGCTGTTGGTTATTGGCCAGAGAGTTGTCTCGGTCATGTCTGCATGGTTCCCGAACCCGTAGGGTCTACACACTTAAGGTTCGATGACGCTAGGGTTATAGGGAACAGATATATGTGGTTACCGAATGTTGTTCGGAGTCCCGGATGAGATCCCGGATGTCACGAGGAGTTCCGGAATGGTCCGGAGGTAAAGATTGATATATAGGAAGTGAGGATTTGGCCACCGGAAGTGTTCCGGGCATCACCGGTAATGTACCGGGACCACCGGAAGGGTCCGGGGGTCCACCGGGAGGGGCCACCAGCCCCAAAGGCTTGCGTGAGCCAATAGTGGGAATGGACCAGCCCCTAGGTGGGCTGGGGCACCTCCCACAAGGTCCCAAGGCGCCCTCAAGAGGAGAGGGGGCAAACCCTAGGGGCAGATGGGCCCTAAGGCCCACCCTAGGTGCGCCCTCCTCTCTCTCCCCCCTTGGCCGCCACCCAGATGGGATCTAGGGGCTGCCTCCACCCCTAGGGAGGGAACCCTAGGTGGGGGCGCAGCCCCTCCTCTCCCCCTGTATATATTTGAGGTATGAGGGCTGCCCAACACATGATTTGGTCTCCCTCTTGGTGCAACCCTACCCCTCTCCCTCCTCGTCTCTTGCGGTGCTTGGCGAAGCCCTGCTGGAGTACCGCGCTCCTCCACGACCACCACGCCATCGTGCTGCTACTGGACGGAGTCTTCCCCAACCTCTCCCTCTCTCCTTGCTGGATCAAGGCATGGGAGACGTCACTGGGCTGCACGTGTGTTGAATGCGGAGGGACCATTCTTCGGTGCTAAGATCGGAATCGGTCGCGATCTGAATCGCCTCATGAACGACTCCACCGACCGTGTTCTTGTAATGCTTCCGCATCGCGATCTTCAAGGGTATGAAGATGCACTCCCCTCTCTCTCGTTGCTAGTTTCTCAATAGATAGATCTTGGTGATGCGTAGAAAATTTTGAATTTCTGCTACGTTCCCCAACAGTGGCATCATGAGCTAGGTCTATTGCGTAGATTCTTTGCACGAGTAGAACACAAGTAGTTGTGGGCGATGGTTTGTACAATTTGCTTACCGTTACTAGTCCTATCTTGATTCGGTGGCATTGTGGGATGAAGCGGCCCGGACCGACCTTACACGTACGCTTACGTGAGACAGGTTCCACCGACTGACATGCACTTGTTGCATAAGGTGGCTAGCGGGTGCCAGTCTCTCCCACTTTAGTCGGATCGTATTCGATGAAAAGGGTCCTTATGAAGGGTAAATAGCAATTGACATATCACCATTGTGGCTTTGCGTAGGTAAGAAATGTTCTTGCTAGAAACCCATAGCAGCCATGTAAAACATGCAACAACAATTAGAGGACGTCTAACTTGTTTTTGCAGGGTATGCTATGTGATGTGATATGGCCAAAAGAATGTGATGAATGATATATGTGATGTATGAGATTGATCATGTTGTAATAGGAATCACGACTTGCATATTGATGAGTATGACAACCGGCAGGAGCCACAGGAGTTGTCTTATTTATTGTATGACATGCGTGTCAATGATAACGCCATGTAATTACTTTACTTTATTGCTAACTGTTAGCCATAGTAGTAGAAGTAATAGTTGGCGAGACAACTTCATGAAGACACGATGATGGAGATCATGATGATGGAGATCATGGTGTCATGCCGGTGACGATGATGATCATGGAGCCCCGAAGATGGAGATCAAAAGGAGCAAAATGATATTGGCCATATCATGTCACTATTTGATTGCATGTGATGTTTATCATGTTTATGCATCTTATTTGCTTAGAACGACGGTAGTAAATAAGATGATCCCTCATAATAATTTCAAGAAAGTGTTCCCCGTAACTGTGCACCGTTGCGAAAGTTTGTTGTTTCGAAGCACCACGTGATGATCGGGTGTGATAGGTTCTAACGTTCACATACAACGGGTGTAAGCCAGATTTACACACGCGAAACACTTAGGTTGACTTGACGAGCCTAGCATGTACAGACATGGCCTCGGAACACAAGAGACCGAAAGGTCGAACAAGAGTCGTATAGTGGATACGATCAACATGAAGATGTTCACCGACAATGACTAGTCCGTCTCACGTGATGATCGGACACGACCTAGTTGACTCGGATCATGTATCACTTAGATGAATAGAGGGATGTCTATCTGAGTGGGAGTTCATAAGATGAACTTAATTATCCTGAACATAGTCAAAAAGGTTTTTGCAAATTATGTCGTAGCTCGCACTTTAGTTCTACTGTTTTAGATATGTTCCTAGAGAAAATTCAGTTGAAAGTTGATAGTAGCAATTATGCGGACTAGGTCCATAAACTGAGGATTGTCCTCGTTGCTTCGTAGAAGGCTTATGTACTTAATGCACCGCTCGGTGTGCTGAACCTCAAACGAAGTTTGTGGATGTTGCGAACATCTGACATACACGTTTTGATAACTACGTGATAGTTCAGTAATGTTAAACGGTTTAGAGTTGAGGCACCGAAGACGATTTCGAAACGTCGTGGAACATATGATGTTTCGAGGGCTGAAATTGGGATTTCAGGCTCGTGCCCACGTCAAGAGGTATAAGACCTCCGACGAGTTTCTTAGCCTGCAAACTAAGGGAGAAAAGCTCAATCGTTGAGCTTGTGCTCAGATTGTCTGAGTACAACAATCACTTGAATCGAGTGGGAGTTAATCTTCCAGATGAGATAGTGATGTTTCTCCAAAATCATTGCCACCAAGCTGCTAGAGCTTCGTGATGAACTATAACATATCAGGGATAGAAATGATGATCCTTGAAATATTCGCGATGTTTGACACCGCGAAAGTAGAAATCAAGAAGGAGCATCAATTGTTGATGGTTAGTGAAACCACTAGTTTCAAGAAGGGCAAGGGCAAGAAGGGACACTTCATGAAATGGCAAATCAGTTGCTGCTCTAGTGAAGAAACCCAAAGTTTGAACCCACCCGAGACTAAGTGCTTCTGTAATGAGGGAACAGTCATTGAAGCAGAACTACCCTAGATACTTGGTAGATGAGAAGGCTGGCACGGTCGATAAAAGTATATTGGATATACATTATATTAATGTGTACTTTACTAGTACTCCTAGTAGCACCAGGGTATTAGATACCGGTTCGGTTGCTAAGTGTTAGTAACTCGAAATAAAAGCTACGAAACAAATAGAGACTAGCTAAAGGTGAGATGACGATGTGTGTTGGAAGTGTTTCCAAGGTTGATGTGATAAGCATCGCATGCTCCCTTTACCATCGAGATTGGTGTTAAACCTAAATAATTGTTATTTGGTGTTTGCATTGAGCATAGACATGATTGGATCATGTTTATCGCAATATGGTTATTCATTTAAGGAGAATAATGGTTACTCTGTTTATTTGAATAATACCTTCAATGGTATTGCACCTAAAATAAATGGTTTACTGAATCTCGATCGTAGTGATACACATGTTCATGCCAAAAGATATAAGATAGTAATGATAGTACCACATACTTGTGGCACTGCCACTTGAGTCATATTGGTATAAAATGCATGAAGAAGCTCCATGTTGATGGATCTTTGGACTCACTCATTTTTGAAAAGATTGAGACATGCGAACCATGTCTATTGGTGTGTACGCATGAAGAAATCCCATGCAGATGGATCGTTTGGACTCACTTGATTTTAAATCACTTGAGACATGCAAATCATACCACATGGGCAAGATGACTGAAAAGCCTCGGTTTCAGTAAGATGGAACAAGAAAGCAACTTGTTGGAAGTAATACATTTTGATGTGTGCAGTCCAATGAGTGCTGAGGCATGCAGTGGATATCGTTATGTTCTTACTTCACAGATGATTTGAGTAGATACTGAGTATACTTACTTGAAACACAAGTCTGAATTATTGAATGGTTCAAGTAATTTCAGAGTAAAGTTGAAGATCGTCGTGATAAGAGGATAAAATGTCTATGATATGATCATAGAGATGAATATCTGAGTTACGAGTTTGGCACACAATTAAGACATTGTGGAAGTTGTTTCACAACTAATACAACCTGGAACACCATAGTTTGATGGTGTATCCGAACATCACAACTGCACCCTATTGGATATGGTGCATACCATGATGTCGCTTATCGAATTACCACTATCGTTTATGGGTTAGGCATTAGAGACAACCAAATTCACTTTAAATAGGGCACCATGTAATTCCGTTGAGATGACACCGTATGAACTATGGTTTAGAGAAACCTAAGCTGTCGTTTCTTGAAAGTTTGGGGCTGTGACGCTTATGTGAAAAAAATCATCCTGATAAGCTCGAACCCAAAGTGGATAAATACATCTTCATAGGACACCAAAAACAGTTGGGTATACCTCCTATTTCAGATCCGGAAGCAAAAGTGATTGTTTCTAGTAACGAGTCCTTTCTCGAGGAAAAGTTTCTCTCGAAACAATTGAGTGGGAGGATGGTGGAGACTTGATATGGTTATTGAACCGTCACTACAACTAGTGTGTAGCAGGGCACAGGAAGTTGTTCCTGTGGCACCTACACCAGTTGAAGTGGAAGCTGATGATAGTGATCATGAAGCCTCGGATCAAGTCACTACCGAGCCTCGTAGGACGACAAGGACGCGTACTGCTTCAGAGTGGTACGGTAATCCTATCTTGGAGGTCATCTTGCTAGACAACAATGAACCTACGTGCTATGGAGAAGCGATGGTGGGCCCGGATTCCGACAAATGGCTCGAGGCCATAAAATCCGAGAGGATCCATGTATGAAAACAAAGTATAGACTTTGGAAGAACTACTTGATGGTCGTAAGGCTGTTGAGTACAGATGGATTTTAAAAGGAAGACAGACAATAATGGTAAGTGTCACCATCAAGAAAGCTCGACTTGTCTCTAAGAAGTTTTCCGACAAGTTCAAGGAGTTGACTACAATGAGACTTTCTCACTCGTAGTGATGCTAAGAGTCTGTTGGAGTTATATTAGCAGTTACTGCATTATTTGTGAAATCTTGTAGATGGGATGTCAAAACATTGTTTCCTCGATGATTTTCTTGAGGAAAGTTTGTATGTGATACAACCAGAAGGTTTTGTCAATCCTAAAAGATGCTAACAAGTATGCAAAGCTCTAGTAATCCTTCTAAGGATTGGAGTAAGCATCTCGGAAATTGGAATATACGCTTTGATGAGATGATCAAAGATTTTGGGTTTATACAATGTTTATGAGAAACTTGTATTTCCAAAGAAGTGAGTGGGAGCACTATAGCATTTCTGATGAGTATATGTTGTTGACATATTGTTGATCAGAAATGATATAGAATTTCTAGAAAGCATATAGGGTTATTTGAAAAGTGTTTTTCAATGGAAAACCTGGATTAAGCTACTTGAACATTGAGCATCAAGATCTATAAGGATAGATCAAAATTGCTTGATAGTACTTTCAAATGAGTATGCACCGTGACAAGTTTTGAAGGAGTTCAAAATAGATCGGCAAAGAAGGAGTTCTTGGCTGTGTTATAAGGTGTGAGTATTGAGTAAGACTCAAGACCTGACCACGACAGAAGAGAGAAAATGGACGAAGGTCGTCCCCTATGCTTCAAACATAGGCTCTACAGTATGCTATGCTGTGTACCGCACCTGAAGTGTGCCTTGAGTCAGTCAAGGGGTACAAGAGTGATCCAAGAATGGATCACATAACAGCGGTCAAACTTAATCTTAGTAACTAGTGGACTAAGGAATTTTCTCAATTATGAAGGTGATAAAAGAGTTCGTTGTAAAGGGTTACGTCGATGCAAACTTTGACACTAATCCGGATGACTCTGAGTAGTAAACCGGAATCGTATAGTAGAACAGTTATTTGGAATAGCTCCAAATAGAGCGTGGTAGTTGCATCTAGGAGATGACATAGAGATTTGTAAAGCACACACGGATCTGAAAGATTCAGACCTGTTAACTAATAAACCTCTCTCACAAGCGAGATATGATCAAACACCATGGGTGTTGGATTCAATGCAATCACATAATGATGTGAACTAGATTATTGACTCTAGTGCAAGTGGGAGACTGTTGGAAATATGCCCTAGAGGCAATAATAAAATGGTTATTATTATATTTCCTTGTTCATGATAATTGTCTATTGTTCATGCTATAATTGTATTAATTGGAAACCGTAATACATGTGTGAATACATAGACCACAACATGTCCCTAGTGAGCCTCTAGTTGACTAGCTCGTTGATCAATAGATGGTTATGGTTTCCTGACCATGGACATAGGATGTCATTGATAACGGGATCACATCATTAGGAGAATGATGTGATGGACAAGACCCAATCCTAAGCATAGCACAGGATCGTGTAGTTCGTTTGCAAAAGCTCTTCTAATGTCAAGTATCATTTCCTTAGACCATGAGATTGTGCAACTCCCGGATACCGTAGGAGTGCTTTAGGTGTACCAAACGTCACAACGTAACTGGGTGGCTCTAAAGGTGCACTACAGGTATCTCCGAAAGTGTCTGTTGGGTTGGCACGAATCAAGACTAGGGATTTGTCACTCCGTGTGACGGAGAGGTATCTCTGGGCCCACTCGGTAGGACATCATCATAATGTGCACAATGTGACCAAGGAGTTGATCACGGGATGATGTGTTACGGAACGAGTAAAGAGACTAGCCATAACAAGATTGATCAAGGTATCGGTATACCGACGATCGAATCTCGGGCAAGTACTATACCGGTAGACAAAGGGAATTGTATACCGGATTGATTGAATCCTTGACATCGTGATTCATCCGATGAGATCATCGTGGAACATGTGGGAGCCAACATGGGTATCCAGATCCCGCTGTTGGTTATTGGCCAGAGAGTTGTCTCGGTCATGTCTGCATGGTTCCCGAACCCGTAGGGTCTACACACTTAAGGTTCAATGACGCTAGGGTTATAGGGAATAGATATACGTGGTTAGCAAATGTTGTTCGGAGTCCCGGATGAGATCCCGAACATCACGAGGAGTTCCGGAATGGTCCGGTGGTAAAGATTGATATATAGGAAGCAATGTTCAGGAAATTGGTAATCGATAAGTGCTCGATCAACTAGGGAGTAGGGATTAATCATGAATCGGACAATTAATCGTAATTAATCTGTCGAGCATTAATCAGTCAATTTTTTTATAAATCTTAGAATCCCGGTGTTGAGACCGGATTTTGGCCACGCAAAAATTTATTTAAATGGCCTGGAATGAGTAAGTACCTAGTATGAAAAAAAATCAACATGAAAGTTATTCGTATTGGCAAGGCGAACAACTATTTTGATCTGAGGTCATATTTGAGTTGTGACATGTGAGTTCAAAAAAACTGAATTGTTGTATGAGTGTACGTGTGTATGACAACAATGCTGTAAAATATGATATATTCAACAAGTATGGCAACAATCATTATGTGCTCTATCTTTAAGACTTGTAATAACTTAATAACAAACAATCATAGTTCTTGAATTTGCATAACATAACAAGGTCCACAAGTATGTACCACATGACATAGCAAGGCCCACAAGTATCAGGTATGTATGATATGAATTTGCATAACATAACAAGGTGCACAAGTACTGCCAAACCTAACATGAGCCACGAGTGAGGATTGAGAGAGACGAGAGAGTCTAATATTTTACTTTTACAGTATGCCCCCTGTGAGTCACGTGATTAATCGGTCTGCGGGGGATTAATCGGTTGTCAGATGATTAATCGGCCGATTAATCCCTGTGCCGAATAACATTGCCGAATACATGTAATTTACAAGGTCGATGGCCGACTAGGGATTAATAGGCTACTCGGACGATTTTTTAAACAGTGATAGGAAGTGAGGATTTGGCCACCGGAAGTGTTCCGGGCATCACCGTTAATGTACCGGGGCCACCGGAAGGGTCCGGGGGTCCACCGGGAGGGGCCACCAGCCCCATAGGCTTGCGTGGGCCAATAGTGGGAAGGGACCAGCCCCTAGGTGGGCTGGGGCGCCTCCCACCAAGGCCCAAGGCGCCCTCAAGAGGAGAGGGGCAAACCCTAGGGGCAGATGGGCCCTAAGGCCCACCCTAGGTGCGCCCCCCTCTCTCTCCCCCCTTGGCCGCCACCCAGATGGGATCTGGGGGCTACCGCCACCCCTAGGAAGGGAACCCTAGGTGGGGGCGCAGACCCTCCTCTCCCCCTATATATACTTGAGGTATGGGGGCTGCCCAACACATGATTTGATCTCCCTCTTGGCGCAGCCCTACCCCTCTCCCTCCTCGTCTCTTGCGCTGCTTGGTGAAGCCCTACTGGAGTACCGCGCTCCTCCACCATCACCACACCATCGTGCTACTGCTGGACGGAGTCTTCCCCAACCTCTCCCTCTCTCCTTGCTGAATCAAGGCATGGGAGACGTCACCGGGCTGCATGTGTGTTGAACGCGGAGGCACCGTTCTTCGGTGCTAAGATCGGATTCGGCCGCGATCTGAATCGCTTCGTGAACAACTCCACTGACCACGTTCTTGTAACGCTTCCGCATCGCGATCTTCAAGGGTATGAAGATGCACTCCCCTCTCTCTCGTTGCTAGTTTCTCCATAGATAGATCTTGGTGATGCGTAGAAAATTTTGAATTTCTGCTACGTTCCCCAACACTTAAAACATAAACATACATCACTTTTGGTTCAACGGCATCTCGAAGTTCATTGGCGATGTGAATTGCATTGTGCCATTGAGAAATGTTGTTGTGGCCAGCTGAGCGGCCTGCTCTGTCGGGTTCTCCTGGTCCCAATACCAATACTCCATGCCGTTGGCACATGGTGGCTTATAGTTAGTTGCACATGGGCCTTCGCAGCATGAGGCCCCGGTGTTCACAAATCCTGTGCATCCATCAACATGCCATAAACAACATAAATATAGTTGATGAATTTGTGGCCCTGTAGGAATATTTGATATTATTAATGGATTTTACATATGACGACGGATTTGCGCTGACTACATCTGAGAAGGTGTAGAAGTCAGCGATGGAGTAGCGGAGGCCATCAAGGCTGGAGGCGAGGCCGGCCATGAGTGGCTTGATGCCATTGTTGAAGTCCTTGGGAAGGCTGGTCATGGGGTCGTCACAGGTATGGCTCACCACTGGCGTGCACAAGGTCGGGAGGTTGATTATCACGAACTTCCTCGCGCCCAAGTTGTACAAGGCCGTAATGTTGTCCCCATAGGAGGATAAGAGGTGTGGGACATCGGTTCTGTTATCCGGCTCCGATCTGGTCATGATGTTGTAGATATAGTATAGGTCACTAGCGCCGACGCTGATGAGAAAGAGAGAGTTGGACAACATCTTGCTCAACTCTTGCCGGCTACGGTTGGCCTCCATCTTCTCTATCGTGGCCGTGAAGTACTTTACTTGGTCCATCAATGGGATGTTCAGTCCATCATCCTGTAAACATCATTTTGTGATTAATTGTAGTTGATGTCCAACAACCCCTTATTCCTAGTTTTTTTAGGGTCCCTTATCCCTAGCTTGTTTGCAATAATAGGCTAGGAGTTCAATCTATCAAACACTCTAGATTGCGACAATTGATGCGTACAAAGCTTATGATGTTGTTGCAATGGTCCTTGTATGTCGTCTGTCCAAATATATTGCATATAAATTATTTTGTGCTTACATATTCCTGAAAGAGTACCCTACCTATCGATGTAAGGCTTATAATAACCGAAGATAAGTAGACAATAAAAGTACATGCATTCCTGAAAAATATGCACGTAAATTCAAATACACATGCATGCATATATACGAAGGTGTCCACTTACGCTGTCCCTCCAAATCCCAGCGGTCGCGGAGCATAATTGACTCTACCGAAACCGGCATCAAGTTTTGCAGGACTATTAAGAGACATATAAGCAGGAGGGCTCATCTTGAATCCCATGGCCTTTGCTGCATATTAATCAGAGACGATATACCCACCGATTGACCAATGTTCTTTGAAAAAACCGGATAAATTAGCTAGGATATCTCCATTCATTCTAAATAAAGTTCTGATTGTTGATTTTAGACTATAATGCATATTTTGAGTTGTCATAAAATTTAGAATGCTAATAAAACCAAAACAAATAAAAGAGAAAGTAGCCAGGCTTATATGCATACAAATACAAGAGTAAAATCTACGATTAGCAAGAGTGAACAAGGAGAAACATCGATAAATTCACATGCGTATCCTATCATATGAAATAAGATGAGAAAAGTTATACGCTTTGTCATTTGAAATGGAGATGGTATTTGGTGCTCACTCCATGCCAAAATATAGTGCATATTAGATTTTTCTTAAGTCCAACATTCTAAATTTTGTAAAAGATAGGAATATTTTACAGTACCAAATGTATACAATATGAAAGTATATTTCATAATGAATGTAATAGTATAGATTTGGTATTGTAGACGCTGATAAAATTTCCTATAAACATAGTCAAACTTTACGAGGTTAGACTTCAGAGAAAATTAATATGCACTGTATTTCGACATAGATAGGGAGTAGTTGTCAAACCATAATAGAATTTTTATCCCATATAACTGGCTTATTGAACTTCATATCTTAATTACATTTCTTGGCAGCTGATAGCATATATGGTGTTATCTTTCAGTATTGTTTTTCAATTGCTATGGGTAAAGTAAAACAAACTAATTAAGTCCATACATGAGAAAACAAGAATATATCAAATCAAAGACTATTGGCAAACAATGGTTGAGAAAAGCTTCATGTCAGTGTTTAGAACAAGTAGACCACCATGTGCATAATTGGTCATGTTAATGTCTTGAGGAGTAAGTAAATCATGAAAAATAAGAATAACACGATGGGGTCAAAGTAGCATACCGATGAAGTCAGTCGTGTTGAATCCATTGCTGAACCTTCCGGTGGGCTCGGATTTGGGGAAGTCTATGCCGTAGTAAGAGTGATTGGCTCTCCAAGGGTCTCCTACCTCGTTGGGTTCTATGTAGTTGTTGTTGCCGACGTCCAAAGACCCGTCTCCGAACACGAACAACGCCGGCCGCACTGGCTGCACTTGGTCAGCTGCACGGAGTAATGCACCTCAAAGGCTGAGAAATTCATAGATGGCAGCGATAAAGTTTGACCTAACGGATGTACACATACGGCAATATGTCTGGCAGGAGGGGCAGAGCGCGATGCATCTTTGGGGGCACCTGTCGGGGCAGATACCCGTACACCCGGGCCGCTTCTTCTCGGTGTCCGTGCACGTGAACCTGCTGTTGCCCCCTTCCCCATCCGTGACGGCCAGCGGTGCTGGTGACTGCCTGGATACTGAGAATGCCAGCATGCCCAGGAGCGCCACCCCGAGTGCACACGCCACGACAGCTGCCCACCGCGCCATTTCTGCCAACTTATCGAAGGTCTCTTGCTAATCAATTGAACAACTCTTGTTTCAAACAAAAATTGAACAACTAACCAAGTGCGGGTCTGGACCGGTGTTGCTGGTTCTAGTTGATGTTACCTGCGCTGGGTGGTGTTCATTTATAGGCTATAGGACAACATGTTGGGCACACTAATGGCGCGTGGGAGAGGACGGACACAGCGATGTGGACTAGTCAACACATCGCTGTGCCCGTACTCTCCTAGCATGCCTTTTCCTCTCAGTCTCCCCTCATACCGCGACTGAGGGAGACCTATCTTCTTAAGGTCAGGAATGAAGTCAACACAAAACCCAATGACATCCTCTGTTTGATGTCTCATGGAGATGCTTCCTTCTGGCCTAGCACGGTTACGGACATTTTTGTTTAGGACTCCCATGAACCTCTCAAAGGGGAACATATTGTGTAGAAATACAGGGCCCAGAATGACAATCTCGTTGACTAGATGAACTAGGACGTGCGTCATGATATTGAAGAAGGATGGTGGGAACACCAGCTCGAAACTGACAAGACATTGCGCCACATCACTCCTTAACCTTGGTAGGATTTCTGGATCGATCACCTTCTGAGAGATTGCATTGAGGAATGGACATAGCTTCACAATGGCTAATCGAACATTTTCCGGTAGAAGCCCCCTCAATGCAATCGGAAGCAGTTGCGTCATAATCACGTGGCAGTCATGAGACTTTAGGTTTTGGAACTTTTTCTCTGCCATATTTATTATTCCCTTTATATTCGACGAGTAGCCAGATGGGACCTTCATACTGAGTAGGCATTCAAAGAAGATTTCCTTCTCTTCTTTGGTAAGAGCGTAGCTGGCAGGACCTTCATACTGCTTTGGAGGCATGCCGTCTTTTTCGTGCAAACATTGCAGGTCCTCCCGTGCCTCCGTTGTATCTTTTGTCTTCCCATACACGCCCAAAAAGCCTAGCAGGTTCACGCAAAGGTTCTTCGTCACGTGCACCACCTCGATTGAAGAGCGGACCTCTAGGTCTTTCCAGTAGGGTAGGTCCCAAAATATAAATTTCTTCTTCCACATGGGTGCGCGTCCCTCAGCGTCATTCGGAACAGATAGTCCGTCGGGACCCTTTCCAAAGATTACTTTTAAATGATTGACCATAGCAAGTACGTGATCACCGGTATGCATGGCGGGCTTCTTCCGGTGATCTGCCTCGCCTTTGAAATGCTTGCCTTTCTTTCGACATTGATGGCTGGTCGGAAGAAATTGACGATGCCCCAGGTACACATTCTTCCTGCATTTGTCTAGGTATATACTTTCGGTGTTATCTAAACAGTGCGTGCATGTGTGGTATCCCTTGTTTGTCTGTCCTGAAAGGTTACTGAGAGGAGGCCAATCATTGATGGTTACAAATAGCAACGCATGCAGGTCAAATTTCTCCTATTTGTGCTCATCCCACACACGTACACCATTTCCAATCCACAGCTGTAAAAGTTCTTCAACTAATGGCCTTAGGTATACATCAATATCTTTGCTGGGTTGCTTAGGTCCTTGGATGAGAACTGGCATCATAATGAACTTTCGCTTCCTGCACAGCCAAGGAGGAAGGTTATAGATACATAGAGTCACGGGCCAGGTGCTGTGATTGCTACTCTGCTCCCCAAAAGGATTAATGGCATCCGCGCTTAAACCAAACCATACATTCCTTGCGTCACCTGCAAACTCCTCCCAGTACTTTCTCTCGATTTTTCTCCACTGCGACCCGTCAGCGGGTGCTCTCAACTTCCCGTCTTTCTTACAGTCCTCTCTGTGCCATCACATCAACTTGGCATGCTCTTTGTTTTTGAACAGGCGTTTCAACCGTGGTATTATAGGAGCATACCACATCACCTTGGCAGGAACCATCTTCCTGGGGCGCTCGCCATCAACATCACCAGGGTCATCTCGTCTGATCTTATACCGCAATGCACCGCATACCGGGAATGCATTCAAATCCTCGTACGCACCATCGTACAGGATGCAATTATTAGGGCATGCATGTATCTTCTGCACCTCCAATCCTAGAGGGCATACAACTACAAAAACAATACACTTTCGTGATGATACGTGTTTGTCATAGTAGGTCGCGTTTTCCATCATGCATGTACATCCATGACGATTTTATGACAGAATCAAGATAGTCATACCTGTGTTGTCGTAGAAGTGTTCCATGACATTACCAAAATTATCATCACGGAAGTGTCCACTTCCATGATGATAAATCGCGCGTCACAGAAGTGCTTTCGTCAAGGGTGACCGACACGTGGCATCCATCGTAATGGAACGCCGTTAAGCTATTGGGTCGGGGTTTGGATCCGATAACCCGTTAACAGCCCCGACCAATGGGAAATTTCCACGTGTAAAATTCTTATTGGCCGGACGAAACACGTGTCAGCTCGTCAATGGGTCAGATAGGCGCCCATGATATGTCGACACGTGCCACGGCCCACCACTGGCCCATTTAGCTTACAAAGCCAGCCCGTTCGACTTGGTCAAAAGTTAACGGGCTGGCCCATGAAAAGCCTGTTAACGGTCTCTTCGCAAATAGCCCATTTTACGGCCCGTTAACTCACGGCCCGTTAGGCACTAAAGGAAATCATCCCAACAACGTCATGTGGGCCGTCGAATATAACACCAGCCCATTTCACTTTCGGCCCATGTATGGCCCACGACGTCTTTCGGCCCATATGAGGCCTTCGTATCTTTCGGCCCTTTACAGGCCCACGGTGACTCTAGCCCACAATGAACAGTAATTTTTTTTGTACCTGTTAACGACCCGTGATTTACATGGGCCGTGTCCAGCCCGTGTTAGCTTTCGGCCTATTGACGGCCCATACGTTTTTGGGCTCCTTTTTGGCCCTCGATTACTTCCGGCCCGTTACTGGTCTGTTCCCCTAATGGGCCAAATTCGGCCCATGGCAAGAGTCGGCCCGTTACTGGTATGTTCCCCAAATGGGCCAAATTCGGCCCATGGCAAGAGTCGTCCCGTTACTGGCATGTTACCCTAAGGGGACAAATTCGGCCCATGGCAAGAGTCGGCCCGTTTCTGGCCAGCCCATCCTATATTCTGGCCCATTAACGACCCGTTATGCCTCTGACAGAATTAAGCTTTTGCAGTCCTGCGGCCTGTTAACGGCCCGTTACCATGCTGGGCCGGTACCAATTACGCCCGATTACGGCCCATGTAGACCCATTTATCCGATTGTCAGGACCCCGACTCAATGTCACATCGATCTAGCATGTAACACCTCATATCACTTTGCGGCCTCACGCACGGTATTCCCACGGGTGTCGCCTTACCTTTGCCCGGGACCGTTTGCGTCTTTTGGCACACGTATATGATAGTGTCGCTAGCATCCATATGATAAGGAGCCCGGGCTGACATGGCTAGTCGTAAACCCAAAGTGGCACAGACTTACAGGGACAGGCATCCATGACCCAACATCGAACGTGTCGGTCATCAGCGAGCGAATCCAGGCTGTAGCACTGGGCTAGCAGGACTCCGGTGAACCGGGCTGTAGCGGGCTAACAGGACTCCGGTATTCATCGCATGACATTTCCCCGAAGGGACAGACACAGGAACAAAGAAGGACACATGCCGGCCAGCCTAAGTGTTCCGGAGCAGCAGCAAGCTACCATGGCTCAGTGGAAACACTAGGAGACATTTCCCGGTAAGAGAGGCTACTAAGGATAAACAACTAGATAGCCAGATCCCACACATACCAAGCATTTCAATAACATACACACAATATGCTCGATATGTGCAAATACAACATGGCATCACAACATGACTCTACGACACAAGTAAATATTTAATAGGCTCCGAGGAGCGAGATATTACAAACATGGGTCTCATGACCCAACATTCAGAGCATACAAGTCAAAGCACAAGCGGAAGCTATCATGTCTGAGTACAGACATCTAGAAATGAAAAAGGCTGAGAAGCCTGACTATCTACCAGATCCTGTCGGGGCACAAGATCGTAGCTGAGGTAACAAGCTAAACGTCGAAGTCCACGCGGAACTACTAGTGAGACCTAAGTCTCTCTGCAAAAACATAAAATAGGCAAACGTGAGTACAAATGTACCCAGCAAGACTTACATCAGAACTATCTACATATGCATCATTATCAACAAAGGGGATGGTGGGGTTTAACTGCAGCAAGCCAGCTTTGACTCGGTGGCTATCCTAAACTACGACTGCAAGCAACTCTTTTGAGGTGGCGCACACGAGTCCACATATTCACCATATCAATACACCACTATGGATCCGCTCCCGTCTCCCTACGAGAACGCCATCCATAGCACTCACGCTTATCTTGCGTATTTTAGAGTATCCACTTTCACTTGTCTATGAACTGATATAAGCAACCCAGAAGTCCTTTTCCGCGGACACGGCTATTCGAATAGATCATATTAACCCTGCAGGGGTGTACTTCTTCACACACGCTCTCACCACTTACTGCCGTTTACACGACATGTACTCGGCAACCTTCAAGCGGAAGCCCAACGTGGGTGTCGGCCACGACCTACCTAATCACCTAAGTCTCTAGCCCAGGTTTATCGCCTATTCGGGTTCCATCCATGAGGAGATCCGGCCGGAGTTTCGCTCACAGCCCCAAACGATGTGTACAGGGTTCCGTGACACCAAACGGGCGCTCGGTTTACCCGGCCACGTGCCTACCGCATCACAGCCCACCCCTACGGTCAGCGCTGCGCACGGCCTCCAGCATACTACAAACACCAGAAACTACTTGCAACTCCTGGACAGAGGACAAGGGTGATTAAGAAGCCGAGAGGGTCCATTGGTTTCGGGCCCAATGTGTGGTAGTAGCTGAATCATGGATCACAAACACAGAACTCAGTTCCTGAGGATGGCTGCAATGAGACAACCCACCATGTACTCCTACATGGCCTCTCACCGCTACCTTTACCAAATCGTGTTCTCACACTTAGCTCACACACAACAGGACATGTTCACACGCCTCTGATTCATCCCCGATGAATCGGACCTAACTCAACTCTAAGCAGTAGCAGGCATGACAAACAAGCATGAATGAGTAGGCACAACAGGGCTCAAACAACTCCTACTCATGCTAGTGGGTTTCATCTATTTACTGTGGCAATGACAGGTCATGCAAAGGATAAAGGGGTTCAGCTACCGCAGCAAGTAACAGATGAATCGATGTTGTCCTAATGCAGTAAAAGAGAGCAGGAGCGAGAGAGTAGGATTGTATCGGAATGAACAAGGGGGTTTTGCTTGCCTGGCACTTCTGAAGATAACATTGAGTCTTCATCAGTGTCAACGATCACCTCATCGGTATCACGTCTATCGAGAGGGGACAAATACCGGCAACACAGAAGGGAACACAATCAATGCAATGCACAATATGATGCATGATCATGACATGGCAAAATGAATGTGTTTTGGGCTAATGCATCTAGCAACAAGTTAAATGGGGTTGGTTTGAATACAAGATTCAAATTCAAACTCCATATGTGATTATTTAAATGCCATTTAATTGATTTGTGCTATACAGCAGCTATAAGTTGTTCTAACATGCATGAAAATGGTACAGATGGATTCCTTGAATTTTTCTGATAATTTTTCATATATAAATTATTTAATTTGGAGTTACGGTTGAATTTCTATGAATTTTAGAAGTTTTAGGCATTTCTGGAATTTCCTGATTAATATTAAATCCAGAAATGATTATGGCGTCAGCACCACATCACTGTGACGTCAGCAGAGTCAACGGGCTGGTCCAGGTCAATCCTGACCTGTGGGTCCCATCCGTCAGTGACTAACCTAACTAATCTAATTTAGTTAGCGGCCTGGGGCCCATTGTCAGTGTCTATTAAACTAACTAATATTTAGTTAATACTAATCCTAGCCTAATTAACAGGCCGGCCCCACATGTCATGGACACAGGGGGGGTCCCGCCGGTCAGTGAGAGAGAGGGGGGGGTCAAACCGGGCAGTGGGTCAACCCACGCCGGTCATCGGGTCAGCGGTCGCCGGCGTTTAGCCGCCGACGAGTCCAGACGCGGCGGAGGGCTCGGAAACGAGCCACATGGCATCGTTTCGGCCGTGGTTTGTTGCATTCGAACGCGCGCAGTGGCGCGCATCTAGTGGTGGTGGTGATAGGTGCTGGGGTGGCCGGAAAAGTGGTCGGCGACGAGGTTTGGCGGCGGCAGCAGCTCGGGCAATCCTGGGGTGGCGCTATAGAGCACTAGAGGAGAGACCGAAGGGCGCTGCGGGCTCCTGGGAGGGCGGCGAACATGGTGACGCGCTCAGGCGCACGCTGGGATGGCCCTGGCCACGGCAACGACAAGGCACGGCGGCGGCAAGCTCGGCCGTGGTCGGAAGATGGGGCTAGGGGACGGAACAGAGGGGGCGAGCAAAGAGGAGGCAGCAGGAGCTCACAGGGAGACCGATGAGGTGGTCAGCGAGCTCGGGGGCGTCTTCGGTGCTGCGAATCGAACGGCGACGATCGCTGGCCGTGGCGATGAAGATGGCGGTGATGGCGTGGCTTCAGGGCACCCGGCGTCGCGTGCGTCGTGGTAGAGCTTCCCGGATCCAAGGCGGAGCTCGTGGCCTAACTGGCTGGGCGTGGGGATGCTGGTGGCTCCGGTGGTGCTCGTCGGCGGTCTCGGTGCGTCCGGGGATGAGCGAGGGAGAGAGACAGAGGAGGGAG
Organism: Triticum dicoccoides; assembly: GCF_002162155.2. Lineage (NCBI taxonomy): Eukaryota > Viridiplantae > Streptophyta > Magnoliopsida > Poales > Poaceae > Triticum > Triticum dicoccoides. The sequence continues at coordinate 479,115,523 of NC_041393.1, read as the reverse complement.
AGGGGATGCAGCGAGTGAGGGAAAAGAGAGAGGGGACACGGGGCGTCGTCGTGGCGCGAATTAGGACGAAGGGCGGCCTCCAGCGCGAAGCAGGAGGTGGCCGGGGCTCTCGGGCGCGCGCCACGCCTCGCCTCTGCCTACTGGTAGAGGAAGACGACGAGCGGCGAGGTAGATGGGCTGGGCTGGCCGCGGGAGAAGCTGGGCCAGGCAGGTAAGTGGCCCAGGTAAGCCTCTCTCCCCTTTTTTTCTATTTTGTTTCTCTTTTGTATTTCTGTAGTTTTGTTTCTGATTTAGTTTATAGCCCAAATCGTTTTAATAAATCCTGCAAATAATTGTGGCCATTAAATGAATTATTACAGAGGCCCTTAACTATTTTCAGAATTGTTGGAGCATTTAAAAATATTAATAGTATTTAAATGCCCCAATTCAAATACAATATGGATTATTCAAAAATCCATAATGGCCCAAGAATATTGGCATCATTTTTGGTAGAGGTTTTTCACCTTTGTCAAAAATCATGAACATTTTTGAAAGCCATTTGGACTTACTTGAAAGCATTTTAGGTGAACCTAGTGAATTCCTTTAATGCTAGGGTTTGAGCAATCCCCATTTCAAGTTCATTCAAAAGTTAAACATGATGCACACATGAGGTCTAGCCTAGTGCATAACAGGACCAGGGATGTGACAACTCACCCCCACTAAACAAGAATCTCGTCTCGAGATTCAAGCGTAGGGTAGGGTGAAGGGGAAACGCAAACTAGCACAATCTTCACGATCCAGGTTGCACTTCAATTGAATGTTGATTCGTTCACCATCGATGTCTCGAAGTCTTGCTCTGAGAAATCCTGCCAACATGACATGGAGAGAAGAAGGAGACTCTAGAAGGGTCGATCTTCTCGAAGATCGAACAACTCAAGATTAACTCACGGAATGAGACATAGCAACCTCTCTCGAGCTGAGAGACGAAGCACACATCCATAGGAATGGGGTGAAGCAGATGACAAAGGTTCACTAGGTAGACAACAACTCCAGACTTAAGAATGTGGTGATCGGTTGTCAACGTAGCGAGGAGTAGAATTGCCATGATACCATAACGAAACATCCTGGAGAAGGGTGATTCATAGATTATTATCTTAAGTGGCAAAAAGAATTACCTTTGATATAGAGATCATTGAGACTCTCTATATCAGCCTAAGGCAAATCACAGCAATCGATTGGCGGGGTCGGTAGAATGGCATACTTGGACTTGGATGATGTGGATTACCTTGTTGAAGACAACGTAATGGATGAACTTGCTTACCACCGGAAATGGAAGAGACCCATGGTAGAATGGCACATTGGCGGTGCAAGCTGGGAACAAAATGCAAATGCTAGGAATGATTCTAGTAACTGGGGAGAGGCTCAACAATAGAGAGTTATCCCACTATTGGAATGGTTATAGCATAACCGAGGAAACTGAGAGGAATCCAGTTAGAGCAGATGGTAACACGTAGCGCTTGTGCGTGCTCTCAAGAACTTGAGCATTTCCATAATCATCAAGGTTTTACCAACATCCGTGTCAAGGATCCTGGCAACACAACATACCACCATGATGAACAACGATGGACGATGCAGACGCATAGGAAGATAACATCAACTCAGATTTCACCCTAGCGAGGCCAAGGAAACAAAATCTGGATGATGGACCGAGAGACATTTAGCACTCCGCTTCTAATGTTCTCCTTGACGTGCTAGTGTAACCCATTCATAGATATGGTTTGATAACTAGAACATCAAGTAAAGGTCGGACTTCGGGAGCAATAGAATCCATAAGGAACAGTTACGGAGGTAAATCCTACGAAATCCTTATGGGGAGGTGGCCAACTTCCTCAAACAAGATACTACAATAATAGGTCTTCCGGCTGGGTGTGTTGGCCACGACATCCACTTTACCGGTTATCGAGGGACCAATATTATAGTTCTTGGGAAATATTCCAACCATCATATCTGCCTGAGACTCAGATCTGGTTGGTGTCAGGATATTCCAGGCTCATCGAGTCCAGGGGGAAAATGAAAGTTTGCAACACAATTCGACGAGATGACGTTGCGAGATTCTCGGGAAATGAACTACGATAGCAAGCTCCAAAACATGAGCTGGTTCTGCTACAAACATGTGAACACGTTGTCCCAGACCAGCATGCCCACATGGTAGTCTTACAATAAAACGCTACCGGGTTCAGGTTGGGAACCATCAACGAGGGTATCGAAGTCCTTACATAAGTCCGGATTAGCTCTTATGAAGGAACTCCTTCTCCTTGAACAAATCAATCAGTGGCTTGGTGTGCTAGGGGTACATATAGATTGAAGGTTGCAAGTCTTCAAACCACAGAATTCTTCGCACGTGTGCATGACTGATTTGGGATGATTCCAAAGGAAACAACATTGACTTTCTCGAGTCCACGGCGGCAACTTGCATCAAATGCACATGAACTAGAGGAAGTCACTTCTTACATCCGAACATATGCTTCATGAGCTAGCATGAACAAATGCTTCAAAAGTTTCCAACACTAACTTATTGTCCAACAAAATCATGGAGGAGATAAAGATGTTGTCAATGGGCTCAACAACAATTCATCCGGGTTTCCTTTTAAAAGGAATTCCATAGTTAAGTGAACACGGTGATAGCATTGGTCAGACCAAAGATGTAATGGTGTATGCTCGAGGGATCAACCACGAATAAGACAACATTACGAACATCGTTGGTACTGATTTGATTTGACGATAGCCCACACTCAAATCAAAGGATTGATAAGACAATAGGTCCAGCAACTGATCACAGGGACCAATCGACGAAGATATCATCTTTCTTCAACACACACTACACAAGGATATCCTTTTGGAACGAACTAAGTCAGGCAAGCTTTTATCTTCCAACTCTCCAGGTTGTTGTCTAGCTTAACCAACTAGCTCAGGGATATCTAACACAGATTCTTGGAGAAAGGGTGGTTTATAAGAAAACCAACTTGATCATGAGCTCAACATAGCGGTCAGGTGACAACCTGGTAATACTTCCGAGAAGATCTTCGGAAAATCACAAACCACCGGTATGTTACTAAGCTCGAGAACAATCTCGCTTTTGAGGGCAAGACGATATGATCAAATGAGTGAGGACTTGACAAGATCCTAACTCATTGATTGAAAAGTGCACCAGGAATAAGGACTAGGTAGCACGATCAATCTTAGAATGATGACTCAATAATCAGCACGTTAAGAATGAGGTTATTGTCCATTTAACTACCAAGCAACGAGGTTGCTGGGAGTATTGATTTCACACACCACGATTCACTTGTCGGCATTCCGGTTACAACAACACGGAACCGAGGAATGAAAAAGGATGGCGAGAAGTATCACTATGTCAAAATTCATGAGAGTTGGTGCAGTTCTCATGACAATTCTGACATAAGGGGGGGTAATACTCCAAGGTAGAACAGAACCAAAAGCTGGATTGGCATTTGATCTGCGGAATACAACTACTTTGACCCAATCCTAGATATGGATGAGGTACTGGAGTTTGTTTCTCCAAGTCATTCAGGACAGAATGGCTTGACGGACCACAAGGGTAATAGGCATCGACGAACGAATGCACGCATACTCTTGACTATCAATTGATAGACGAGGGTCAGAATGCAACTAAAGAGAACATCTCAAAGGAACATATAATTTTCTGAGTTGTGGATGCATAGATTAGTATGTCGAACCAAGTTCAACATATTTCTTCCGGATAACCCATGCAGAAAGGTAGAACTGGCAGAGTCACGATTTATGAATGGAGAACTCCTCAAGAATAATCCTGGTGTGATATTTCAGTTCAACGAGGAACTTCTGCCATAAGTAGTTCATGGTATTTGGAAGAAGAAGATACCACGGACTTCAAGGACTATCGCAAAGGTTACTAATATCCTGAAGGAACTAGAAAACACTATCAACATGAAGTAAGTAGAGTGAATCTCGGGTTCAAAGCCCAAGGAGTAGAATACCTACTACTAAGTGGCATCACGGGATGCTTTCGAGGATAAAAGCCAGAATCATCACACTGCGATCACAAAACATTGCTAGATTACTAGGTGACTCCCTAAACACCTAGGGCCATAATAATATCTCCAACATATATGTCAAGGTAACGAAGTACCTCAACTCACTGATTAGTGTGGTTAATCTGGCCCATGGGAACATTGAAACGGGAAGAAAGGATTTGCAAATGCATCAGACTACTTAGAAACCTGGGATGACTCGGACAGCATAACGGCTGTAAATGCTCAGAAAAGATTTGAGACATTCACAAAAATGGTGGCATAACCACTCAGAAGCACAATATCAAGGTTCCGAGATCAACAATTAACATACGGAAGTAGCAGGAACCGAACTAAGACTTAAATCCAACAATCTTATAGGTCTACGGACTAGTAATACGTGATCCTGATAGAAAGAAGAGAAAGCCTAGTTTCTTAACCCCGTAGGAAAGATAAGATGACTCAGATCAGAAGGGCATGAGGTAAAAGGAGTAAAAAGAGCCTTACGTTCCATCCCACAATCAATTCCCTTATATAACTAAAGAATTTCTAGACTCAACTTCGACCAGTTTGGCTTGGTAACCTACAGGCAGTCAAGCTCTGATACCAACGCTGCCAGGACCCCGACTCAATGTCACATCGATCTAGCATGTAACACCTCATATCACTTTGCGGCCTCACGCACGGTATTCTCACGGGTGTCGCCTTACCTTTGCCCGGGACCGTTTGCGTCTTTTGGCACACGTATATGATAGTGTCGCTAGCATCCATATGATAAGGAGCCCGGGCTGACATGGCTAGTCGTAAACCCAAAGTGGCACAGACTTACAGGGACAGGCATCCATGACCCAGCATCGAACGTGTCGGTCATCAGCGAGCGAATCCAGGCTGTAGCACTGGGCTAGCAGGACTCCGGTGAACCGGGCTGTAGCAGGCTAACAGGACTCCGGTATTCATCGCGTGACATTTCCCCGAAGGGACAGACACAGGAACAAAGAAGGACACATGCCGGCCAGCCTAAGTGTTCCGGAGCAGCAGCAAGCTACCATGGCTCAGTGGAAACACTAGGAGACATTTCCCGGTAAGAGAGGCTACTAAGGATAAACAACTAGATAGCCAGATCCCACACATACCAAGCATTTCAATAACATACACACAATATGCTCGATATGTGCAAATACAACATGGCATCACAACATGACTCTACGACACAAGTAAATATTCAATAGGCTCCGAGGAGCGAGATATTACAAACATGGGTCTCATGACCCAACATTCAGAGCATACAAGTCAAAGCACAAGCGGAAGCTATCATGTCTGAGTACAGACATCTAGAAATGAAAAAGGCTGAGAAGCCTGACTATCTACCAGATCCTGTCGGGGCACAAGATCGTAGCTGAGGTAACAAGCTAAACGTCGAAGTCCACGCGGAACTACTAGTGAGACCTAAGTCTCTCTGCAAAAACATAAAATAGGCAAACGTGAGTACAAATGTACCCAGCAAGACTTACATCAGAACTATCTACATATGCATCATTATCAACAAAGGGGATGGTGGGGTTTAACTGCAGCAAGCCAGCTTTGACTCGGTGGCTATCCTAAACTACGACTGCAAGCAACTCTTTTGAGGTGGCGCACACGAGTCCACATATTCACCATATCAATACACCACTATGGATCCGCTCTCGTCTCCCTACGAGAACGCCATCCATAGCACTCACGCTTATCTTGCGTATTTTAGAGTATCCACTTTCACTTGTCTATGAACTGATATAAGCAACCCAGAAGTCCTTTTCCGCGGACACGGCTATTCGAATAGATCATATTAACCCTGCAGGGGTGTACTTCTTCACACACGCTCTCACCACTTACCGCCGTTTACACGACATGTACTCGGAAACCTTCAAGCGGAAGCCCAACGTGGGTGTCGGCCACGACCTACCTAATCACCTAAGTCTCTAGCCCAGGTTTATCGCCTATTCGGGTTCCATCCATGAGGAGATCCGGCCAGAGTTTCGCTCACAGCCCCAAACGATGTGTACAGGGTTCCGTGACACCAAACGGGCGCCCGGTTTACCCGGCCACGTGCCTACCGCATCACAGCCCACCCCTACGGTCAGCGCTGCGCACGGCCTCCAGCATACTACAAACACCAGAAACTACTTGCAACTCCTGGACAGAGGACAAGGGTGATTAAGAAGCCGAGAGGGTCCATTGGTTTCGGGCCCAATGCGTGGTAGTAGCTGAATCATGGATCACAAACACAGAACTCAGTTCCTGAGGATGGCTGCAATGAGACAACCCACCATGTACTCCTACATGGCCTCTCACCGCTACCTTTACCAAATCGTGTTCTCACACTTAGCTCACACACAGCAGGACATGTTCACACGCCTCTGATTCATCCCCGATGAATCAGACCTGACTCAACTCTAAGCAGTAGTAGGCATGACAAACAAGCATGAATGAGTAGGCACAACAGGGCTCAAACAACTCCTACTCATGCTAGTGGGTTTCATCTATTTACTGTGGCAATGACAGGTCATGCAAAGGATAAAGGGGTTCAGCTACCGCAACAAGTAACAGATGAATCGATGTTGTCCTAATGCAGTAAAAGAGAGCAGGAGCGAGAGAGTAGGATTGTATCGGAATGAACAAGGGGGTTTTGCTTGCCTGGCACTTCTGAAGATAACATTGAGTCTCCATCAGTGTCAACGATCACCTCATCGGTATCACGTCTATCGAGAGGGGACAAATACCGGCAACACAGAAGGGAACACAATCAATGCAATGCACAATATGATGCATGATCATGACATGGCAAAATGAATGTGTTTTGGGCTAATGCATCTAGCAACAAGTTAAATGGGGTTGGTTTGAATACAAGATTCAAATTCAAACTCCATATGTGATTATTTAAATGCCATTTAATTGATTTGTGCTATACAGCAGCTATAAGTTGTTCTAACATGCATGAAAATGGTACAGATGGATTCCTTGAATTTTTCTGATAATTTTTCATATATAAATTATTTAATTTGGAGTTACGGTTGAATTTCTATGAATTTTAGAAGTTTTAGGCATTTCTGGAATTTCCTGATTAATATTAAATCCAGAAATGATTATGGCGTCAGCACCACGTCACTGTGACGTCAGCAGAGTCAACGGGCTGGTCCAGGTCAATCCTGACCTGTGGGTCCCATCCGTCAGTGACTAACCTAACTAATCTAATTTAGTTAGCGGCCTGGGGCCCATTGTCAGTGTCTATTAAACTAACTAATATTTAGTTAATACTAATCCTAGCCTAATTAACAGGCCGGCCCCACATGTCATGGACACAGGGGGGGGTCCCGCCGGTCAGTGAGAGAGAGGGGGGGGGGTCAAACCGGGCAGTGGGTCAACCCACGCCGGTCATCGGGTCAGCGGTCGCCGGCGTTTAGCCGCCGGCGAGTCCAGACGCGGCGGAGGGCTCGGAAACGAGCCACATGGCATCGTTTCGGCCGTGGTTTGTTGCATTCAAATGCGCGCAGTGGCGCGCATCTAGTGGTGGCGGTGATAGGTGCTGGGGTGGCCGGAAAAGTGGTCGGCGACGAGGTTTGGCGGTGGCAGCAGCTCGGGCAATCCTGGGGTGGCGCTATAGAGCACTAGAGGAGAGACCGAAGGGCGCTGCGGGCTCCTGGGAGGGCGGCGAACATGGTGACGCGCTCAGGCGCACGCTGGGATGGCCCTGGCCACGGCAACGACAAGGCACGGCGGCGGCAAGCTCAGCCGTGGTCGGAAGATGGGGCTAGGGGACGGAACAGAGGGGGCGAGCAAAGAGGAGGCAGCAGGAGCTCACAGGGAGACCGATGAGGTGGTCAGCGAGCTCGGGGGCGTCTTCGGTGCTGCGAATCGAACGGCGGCAATCGCCGGCCGTGGCGATGAAGATGGCGGTGATGGCGTGGCTTCAGGGCACCCGGCGTCGCGTGCGTCGTGGTAGAGCTTCCCGGATCCAAGGCGGAGCTCGTGGCCTAACTGGCTGGGCGTGGGGATGCTGGTGGCTCCGGTGGTGCTCGTCGGCGGTCTCGGTGCGTCCGGGGATGAGCGAGGGAGAGAGACAGAGGAGGGAGAGGGGATGCAGCGAGTGAGGGAAAAGAGAGAGGGGACACGGGGCGTCGTCGTGGCGCGAATTAGGACGAAGGGCGGCCTCCAGCGCGAAGCAGGAGGTGGCCGGGGCTCTCGGGCGCGCGCCACGCCTCGCCTCTGCCTACTGGCAGAGGAAGACGACGAGCAGCGAGGTAGATGGGCTGGGCTGGCCGCGGGAGAAGCTGGGCCAGGCAGGTAAGTGGCCCAGGTAAGCCTCTCTCCCCTTTTTTTCTATTTTGTTTCTCTTTTCTATTTCTGTAGTTTTGTTTCTGATTTAGTTTATAGCCCAAATCATTTTAATAAATCCTGCAAATAATTGTGGCCATTAAATGAATTATTACAGAGGCCCTTAACTATTTTCAGAATTGTTGGAGCATTTAAAAATATTAATAGTATTTAAATGCCCCAATTCAAATACAATATGGATTATTCAAAAATCCATAATGGCCCAAGAATATTGGCATCATTTTTGGTAGAGGTTTTTCACCTTTGTCAAAAATCATGAACATTTTTGAAAGCCATTTGGACTTACTTGAAAGTATTTTAGGTGAACCTAGTGAATTCCTTTAATGCTAGGGTTTGAGCAATCCCCATTTCAAGTTCATTCAAAAGTTAAACATGATGCACACATGAGGTCTAGCCTAGTGCATAACAGGACCAGGGATGTGACACCGATGGCCCGAGGCCCACCGATTACAGGCCCATTTATCGACGGCCCGAGGCCCACCAATTACATGCCCATTTATCGACGGCCCGTAGGAGACCCATGGATACTATGGCCTGTATATGGCCCATGGTAGTTGCGGCCACTAGCAAACCAGGGAAAAAGAAGACTAGGAAATAAATAAGGCCGAAACTAACGCTAGGCTATTAAGGCGATTGCACAGATTACATCCACTCGGCATCAAAGATCGCCATCAGTGCAAATATAGGGAACACCCTACACCATACAAAAATGTCTTGTTGTTTTCTTCAGCCGGTGGCTGCACGTTAAGAATAAATTTTGTATCGCACCAAAATAAATTACAACTATATAACAAAAGGAAGGTTGGCATAAAACTTAACAGTCTAGCAGATAAATGCACCACCAGAAGTTCAGAAGCTCGGTTCATTTGACCCGACTATTACGTTTTCATGTTGTATTGTCCGATGGAGCTCCATAACCCTTGCCTTCATTTCCCCTAGGCTCCTGAACAACATAGCAAATGTCTGATAGTCTGGTTTCAAAACCATGCATATCTTGACGACATTGAGCAATGTTTCTCCTTGTTTCACAAAGGGCCTCTGTTAGGGAATGGACTTGTGTCTGGAGCGCAGATACAACATTGCTTTGAGCTTGCATATCTTCATGATGAGGCAGTTTGGACGATGCCTTAACAACCAACCCAGTATTACGCAGGAACGTGCTTTTGGCACTGTCAGTGGACATGTACTGACCCACTGCAACAAGAGCTGACACTGCGGTTATAGTTGCCTCTCCACCTTCAGAAGGTGGTGGTTCCACCATTTTTTCCATAGCTCGCTGAAAAGTTGAGGTTTTACATTAGTAGTACCAGAACAGAAGATATTAAGGAGGCAGCAAAACCAAAAAAATAGCTTTGGTCTATATACAGAACTTATTCTGGTGAACCCATCTAAAATATTAGTTGTATTTTATTGCAAAGTACATAATAAAACCAGGTTCCAAACATATGACCATGTACCATCGCTAATGTATTGTCTATTTCTTCACATTGTATTGACGGCTAAGGATAAAGAGACGAAGTTTATAATACGGTAAGCATAGTATGACATCATTCATATCACAAAACAACTAAGAACAGACAAACAGACAATTGTAACATTGTGTGGGCAAGTCCAGCACATAACTAGATTATGGGTCAAGATCAAAGGAACATCACTCCTCTCTTTTAAACCTTGTAAGGTGCAATGATACGCTAAGACAATTGTGTATAAAATTGAAAAGACTAATAGACATTGGCTGCAAACCATGCAGTTCAAGGCACAAGTCAGAGTAAGTAGTAGTTAAAAGGCATGAGGATTAAGGACTTACAATAGAGGCTTTGACTGGTGTAGTCATGCCCTTCTTCTTGCTGGTGTGACAGTCCTTGAAGATTTCCACAACATTTGGTTCAGGTACTTTTTGGTCCTTGCGGGCTTTCCTCTGCATTTCAAACAAGTCAATATAGATCTGATAATATGGTACTCCCTTCGTCCGGAAATATTTGTTGGAGGAATGGATGTATCTAGATGTATTTTAGTTTTAGATACATCTATTTTTATGCATTTCTCCGACGAGTATTTCCGGACGGAGGGAGTACAATGAAAAGAGTGAAACAGTAGCTAATTACAAGAGCCTCGCAGTGTGCAATATAGCTACAAGATCCTGTCGTCTGTTGGAATTTCACTTTCATACGGTTGGCCTTGTTCTTTGAACAGTTCACCTACAAGAAGATAGATTTGTGTGGCACATGCGTAAATAGGACTTCAACATGTGATCTGACCACATATATATAATGTACCTGATACTTCGGATCAGACCAGTGTTTAACAAGGCCCCTCCAGTCTTCATCCGATATATTTTCCACTGGAGATGTTTGGGAAAGTTCACTTTTAGCCTTGCCTTCAAGTGAGTTTTCCTCAAGTTATACCGATACTGTCGCAGAGCAGACTTGAAAACATGGGTGCAAGTTTGTCTGGTTGCATCATCTTGGCTATCCAACTTGAACCTCATCTATTGAAAATTGTGGGAGTCTCATTATCAGCAACCTAGAAAGTATGGGACAGAGCAAGACGATATTACTAGTTTCCATACATAACCATACTTACAGATAAATGGTCGAGGAAGGTGTTGAACTGGGTTTCATCTTTGTCATTCCTGTACTGAATCCATGTTGGGAGGATACATACATGACACCTAACGACAACCGTTGCCTCTGATACTAACTTGGCTGACTATGTAGCATCACGTGGCCTTTTTAAACCTGCCTCAAAACAGATCTCCATTCTTCCTCCTCTAGATTTAGTTAACCTATCGAGCATTATCCCTAATGTTTGTTTCCTCTTGCGCCTAGTTGCTAGTCCAACAACGAACATATGAAGTGTTAGTGTACATCAAACTGTGAGACTACATATAAAGAAGCATGCAACTGTAACTTGACTCCAGCAACTACCTTCTTGTTGTTGAAGCTCACAAGGTTCATCTGATATTGCCAACTCGTCTTGTGTCAATAGTGCTTGGGAAGTAGTGTGAGGTGGCAAGGGAGCTTGGGAACGTGCTTCTAGCTTAGTTGACGCACGAGTAAGTCGTGCAGCTGGTAGTACTGTGGTAGGTGTTGCAAGAACTAGGGTTGCCTCTGCTTGTTTGGTGGCAACTATTTGTTTCTGTTTGGCTTTTTTGCAGCTCGTGTAGCATGGGATGTTGTGTTTGTAGAATTTTCCGCTGGACTTTCACCTTCTATTGCAACATCAGTACCAGCAGAATCTGCAGGATTCATCCGCTTCTCATTCCCTGCCATTCTGTGTTTCTTCCTCTTTCTCTGTGCCATGTTAAGTCAAACCGACAAGAAAAACAAATAACAATTTAGTTCTTCAGAACAAATTGATGCGTGATGCAGACGAACCGAACTTTGATGTTAGACAACCACATGATAGGAGGATGTAATATGTATGAAAAACAGGATGGAAGAGATAACCAGAACTATGATGTGTAAACTAAGAAGAAGACATTTCACCAAATTAGAAGCAATGCAATGGAAGGTAGACACCATATGAAAGATGCTACAAATATCACTCTGCCAAGTTAACAGTGTCTCAGCATAAATGGCGTTTAAACAAATGTGAAGCAGTACAAGAAATTAATCATATGCAAGATGCAAACAACATCACACTACCATGTTAGAGGTCTCTCGTCATTAGTGCCATTGCATATTCACAGCTTATGATGTGTAAACTAAGGAGAAGGCATTTCAACAAATTAGAAGCAATGAAAGCTAGACACCATATGAAAGATGCAACGAATATCACTCTACCAAGTTAAAACTGTCTCGTCATAAGTGCCATTTTAACAAATTAGTAGTACAAGCTAGAAAATAATGTGAGATGTAACCTATATCACACTCCGAAGTCAAACATGTCTTATGATAAGTGATTGTTGCAGGTTACACAACATTAGTAGTTTGATGTAAGAACATGGTGTGATAGACAGATACTGTATGTTCTAGAAACAGGAACACGTGTCTTATTCAAGTATAATGTGTAAAGTAAGCAGATGGAATTCAACAAAATTAGAAGCAATACAAGCTAGACATCACACATAACATGCAACCACATATAACAGTGCCAAGTTAGAGGGAGCACCAGTGATGCTGCACTAGGGGAGACGTGCTCATCATAAACACAGCTTAGTTGAGTGTCTATGCATGTGTTGTCTTGGAAATCATTTTGGGGGCGTGGAGGAGTAGAAACTGTAGAGGCCCTCCATTTGGAAGGGGCACCTTTATCCGTTGCCTTGCTAACTTCCTTCCGCTTTATTGATTTTGAATTGTCAAGTAAAACCGACAAGAAAAAGCAATAAAATTCTCTCTTCAAAACTCATTCATGCATGATACTGACAATCACTACTTTGATGTAAGGCAAACACATGATACCAGGATGGAATATGTACGGAAAACAGGACGACATGGCATGTTCACAACTGTTTGTGTAAACTAAGCAGAAACCATTCCAGCAAATAAGAAGTAATGGAAGCTAGACACCACATGAAAGATGCAACCAATATGACTCTGCCAAGTTAAAAGCGTCCCATCATAAATGGAATTTCAACAAATTAGAAGTAGCGCATGCTATAAATCATATGAAAGATGCAACTAATATCGCACTGCATATACTAAAGGTGTATCGTCGTATTGATTGATGCGGGATACAAAAAAACAATAATTTTATGTAAGGACATGCTTAATAGGTAGATGTACTATGTACTAAATACAGGAAGGCATGTCACATTAACAGGTATAATGTCACATTTACAGGAGTATAAGCTAAGCAGACTAGCACATGCAGTTTAACCAGATTGGAAGAATTACAATCTAGACACCATATGCAACATGCAACCACATATCACGCTGCCAAGTTAGAGCAAGCACCTACGATGCTAGTGTAGGAGAAATGTTGTAACCAACTACAGAGCTACGTTCACTATCTTCATCTAGCATTTCTGTTTCTTGAGAATCATGTCGGGAGGCTGACGCTGCATTCTTTAAATCAGGAGTAGTCCCCTTGCCTGCCTGCCTCGTCATAAGTGATTGATGGGGGATACACAAGAACATTAGTTTGATGTAAGAACATGGTTAATACACAAATGTACTAGTATGTACCAAAAATAGAAAGGCATGTCATATTCAAAGGTATAATGTGTAAGCTAAGCAGATGCAATTTAACCAAATTGGAAGCAATACAATCTAGACATCCGGCTGGAGTGGTGAACATGATCATCTAGGACCTGAGAGCCTGGTGGGAGGCGGGCTGCTTCGCCACCATTGCGGATTTTAGTTGGCTTCCAGGTGATGCCTGCCTTTGCTGGGCTTGTCACTGGCTCGGCCAGTGCCCTGACTAGCTATTTGTCTTCTGGTGCTCACGGGATGGTGGTTCATGTAAAAAATATCTTTCCTTATCTTAATAAAGACCGACTTCGGCCTTTCGAATACAAGATAGACACCATATGGAACATGCAACCACATATGACACCATGACGTTAAAGCAAGCACCTGGGATGGTGGTTCATTGCGAGCGAGGTCATCAACTCCAGAGAAACGTTTACCGTCTCCATCTGCTGACACTGCACCCTTTAAAGCGCTGTAATGTGCCGCGCCTAGCCGCGTAGAAAGCTGGCACGACTTGTCTCTTTTCTTTTTTGCTCCGCTTTCGGTAGACTCTAAAATACCCTTGCATAAAAACACAATAGTGAGAGTATGGGTGAAGTGTGTGCAGAACTAGTGCACTGTAAAAGTAGCAGATAGTAGGTGGCTGAAAAATAAATGACAGGAGACATATGATAGCTCTACAACATTGCATGGCAAACAAAATTAGATTCTACTCCCTATGATTTTGTAATATATGAGCACAGGAAATGTAGGTACTCCTCCAGCACACCACCACATGTGGTCATATCTAAGATAACAGTCGACTGAAAATAAATAGGTCAGTTGATTTTTTAAATGAACTGTCCGATCTATAAGGAACAGGCAAATGGCCTTCGTCTACCTCCCTCCAGTCACAGTTAACGATTTTTCTCGAACCGCCAGCGACCATCGGCCCAGACCCGTGCCTCTGCCGCCCCGCCCTCCCATCGCCCTCACACCACCGCCGTGCTTGGCAGCGCCCCCAAGCCATCCCTTTAATCCCGGTCGACCTCCAGATCGGGCGCCAGTAGCTCTAGGCCGCACACGCCCCTAAGATAAACACCAAGGCGCTACTTCCCCGGCGTAACAGTCGTACTAGCACCTGTTACACCGGGGAATGCTTCCGTTAATTGGGAATCAACTGGCCAGAAATTGAAATTCAGGGGGGCGACGGACCTCTAGCTAAGGTGAAATAGTATACGAGGAGAAACCTTGTGCATCGCGAGTTACTAGGAACATCTAATATCAAGAAGAAGTGGTCAACTAGTGTCTTCTGTCGGATGAATACCGTGCAAGCAGACACGTAAGATTTGCACGAATAAGGGAAGAGGAGTACCTTCTTCGGTTGCCGGTGTGGTCACCTCCACATGTCACGCCGATCTTCTTCTTTTTACCGGGGAAACCGATGTTCTGGAGGGTGCAGGCTTGGACGAACCCATGGCCAAATTGTTGACTATGTTGCCGTGGCTGTATGTCGGCGGAGGGGAAGCAGATCCGAGGCGGCGAAGGACGGCGTAGCAGGAAAAACTCCGGTGCGGTGGAGGGTGGCGAAGTTGGAGTGGCAGCGGTGAGGCGCAGGACGGCATGGTTGAACTGGCTCGGGTACGGACGGCTCGGCCTCGGCTTCAACTACTAGCCGTGGAGGGCGTTGCGGTTGAGGTTGCGGTGGACGACGACGTCGGGGTATCGGCTCCGACATGATGGAGGAGGGCGGCGGTTGATGGGTGGGATGGGTTGGCGGACGGAGGACGCCGGGGTTTCGCGGCTGGTGGAGAGGTAGTTTTGGCGCCGACGGAGTACGAATGGGGAATCGGACGGGTGGGGGGGAACCATGTTTCGGTCTGGAACGCGCTTGTTTTTGGGTTTTTTGAACAGAAGATGGGACGCGCTTGTTTGAAATTTGGGGAAAGTACAAATTTTGCCCCCTCTTAAATTTCGAACCTACTACGGGTTGGGGGTAGGATGGTAATCCCAGGTGTCCCAAGTAGTGGGCGGGAGCGATTTCGGCCGCGCGCATGTGTGCTTAGGCGGCCGTTGTGTATGAATGTTTTTCGGAGACGGTTGCGTGGCGTCTAGATGAAGCTACAAACCTACCCCGATTTAGACCTTTGGATGTCGGGCCAGTAGGTTTCATGGGTCGGAGTTATTAGAAAAGTAATTTCCTTGTACTACCAAACATTGGTCTCACGCGATTTCGAGCAAGTAGAGGCTCTTTTGGCACTTCGTTCGAAATTTTGAAACACAAGCATTCACGTTGAGAGTACTCTTGAACTATGAGGATTGACCTAAATAGACAATGTTATATTTGACCTTGTATGTTTGAAAACCTCATTAAATTATCCGTTTCTTTTTTAAATTTTGACACTTGAAAATCCTATAACTATGATTATTTTGGAATGGAGGAGCTAAATTTGAATCTATTTTGTACACGACTACATATGCTATTATGTACAAAATCAGAGCAAAGGTTGGTGCCCCCATAATTTAGGTATGGTTTACAAATGCCATGATATCAAATTCAAATAATTGAATGGACTTCATGTTGAATTCGATTTTTTTAAACCACCTTAAATAGAATTCAAATGTATGCTAGTTCATAGGTAGCTATTTATAAATGTCCATTGTGTAACTTTCGTACGTATAATGTGCTTTACACACACAACATGAACTATACTCATGTTTATATTCGATTGCTAAAGCGATGCATTGTCTGGAATTCAAAATACTAACTATGTGGATCAATTGTGTCGAATAATAACATAGACATGCTCAAATTCGATAGAATCTAGATGTCTGATGGATCAATGACCGCTCCTTACGCGAATTGCAAATATCATGATCCCATCCTAATATTTGGATACAATTTATATCTTTAATCAATGTGTAGAGCAGTCTTTTACGTGTAGTTTCACTCTCCATCGGTGGTCTCTCACACATGCTCACACACTCTCTCCCGAGGTGTCTTTCTCGCACACATGCTCTAGATATAACCCTCCCTCCCTCTCGTAACCATTTACAACTGTTTTCACTAACCTTTATCACAAGCACTCTTCCTCTCGCAAACATACACACACACAATCCTCATCGACCCTTTCTATATACATGGACCTGCCTACGTGTCTCATGTACCCACGTTATCTTTACGCCTGTCTCTCACGCATTATCTCACACCTCTCTTCCTAATCGACGAGTATGATTCTAGCAGAGCATTCTGTAGGATGCCCCTTAAAGTTAGGTTGGATGAATAGTAATATCAGAGATAAAGGGGTTACCTTAGTCCGAGAACCTAGGGTTACAAATCCTAGCCGGCTTTGTCAGTGGACACAGAGTCCTTCACAATTCTGCTATCTTTGTCTTGTACGACTAGTCATCCAGGGGTCTTCCTAAATGTGTCATGGGACGACCAATGTGGCGCAGGACGGAACCGAACAAAGGGCCTCACCTCGACCCACCGGACCTCACGCTATGACACACCCTCTGCCCCCACGTCTCATTATCTTCTCACACCCACACATACCAACACAAACACCACACACACAGAAAATTTCTCCTGGTGCCTCTATTCCCTCCCCCTTGCATATACACACTCAAGGGAATGGAATCTCTTGTCGTGACGTCATATTCGTCTCTCTCTCTCTAGACCACTCTCATTTCTCGTGCTATCTCTCCCCCACCCCCGTCGGCCCCCTCTATCCATGCCTCTCTCGAATACGTAATACACACACATACCTCTCTAGGCCCCGCCAAATGCATCAACTACACATTCACACATGTTACATCACGTACCCCATTGATCTAAAAAGTCCTCTCTTCACGTTTATTTCGCATACAACATTCCTTTTGAATAAAGTGTGGCCACAAAATTATTTTAGAGTTTCTACATATATACAACATTACAAAGTTATATGGAGGAGTACGAAAGCTAATTTGCATTGCATGTTGCCCACAATGATATTTATTCCGCACTATGAATTTGTATATTTTTATACTATATACAAAGTTAGTCATAATAAAGAGAAACCAAGAGCATCCCTCTCTCCATCGCATACCCCCCCTATACGCCCCTTTCACGTATGCACACAAAACTATCTCCAGGTCCTCTAAAAGTAAGCCCCCAGAAAATTCACACGTGTTTCATCTTTCTCTCGGGATATATGCAATGACGATCATTGTATTTGAAGCGAAAGCACGACACATACATTGGACTTCATAATCCAGATCCGGCCCGCGCGTTGCCATCCGCTCCCGGTCGCGCCTCCGCCGCCCGCTGCCCTGCGCCGCCGCCGGCGACCTGCTCCACCCCGCCTCCGGCACCTCCCGCCACCGCGCCTCGTCGACCAGCCCCGCCGTTCGCCGGAGATGGCGCGCGCCGGCGCCGCGCTCCGCCTCTAGCCGCGCGCCGCCGCCACCTCTTCACCGGAGGTCTCGCCGCCGGCCGCCTCCAGCTCGCCCCGCCGCCTCGGACCTCGCCGCCTTCGCCGACCCCGCGCCCCTCCGCCGTCTCCCACGCCTCCGGTCGCCTCGCCGTCGGTGGACCCAGCCCGCTCCAGATCCGGTCCGGGTGGACCAGATCCACCCGGAGACGAACCAAACGCGCCCGCGCCCGTCCCGGATCGCCTCGTCCCGCATCTCCCTGTCCACTTCTCGGAGGGTATAATTTTCACCAAGTCCCTATTTTCTAACATTCTGGTGCTAATTTTGACATGCCATAACTCAAAGTGTGCTACTCCGTTTCATGCATATAATATATCGAAATGTTCATCAGGATGTGCTCTTCATTTTGTTCCATTGTGCCATGTTCATTTGAATTCATCTTGATGCCCTAATCATTGTTGCAAGAGTGCTATATAATGTTATCTGCTGCCTGTTACCAGAACATGCTCATTTGTCATTTTTGCATCTTTTTGTGTGTGCATCTTATGAGCATGAGCTCTACATGTGTTTTGATCTATGTCATGCCATGTTTACATTGGTCAATCCATGTACTTTTGTGAGTCTTATAGTGAGTGCATCGAGCTCGTGAAGTAGGGTACTTGGTGTTGCTGTTTTGCTAGGCTGAATCTGCTATATCATGATGCTACGTAAACCTGCTGCTACAGGTCATCATATTCTGGAGATGTTCACTAAGGATGTTTTGGTACAAATGTCATGATCTATCCATCCATGCCCCTGGTTGTATTTAAAGCCTGCAGTAGCTTGTTGTATTCTTGCTCTCAAATTGCTAAATAATGGTGTTGTCAGCCTGTTAACATTAAGTTCAGTTTTGCCATGAGCTTTGCTAGTGATCCATGCACCCTATAAACTTTATATTGCCATGCTTAGCTTCATAAACATGTATTCTTACTGTTGGTCAATTTTTAATGCCACGTATTGCTCTGTGGTGAGTGGTACAAGCTTACCAACATGCCTACTTATCGTTGTTCCTGCCATGTCTGAATCTGTCATATCACTTGCCATGTTTGCATGGATGCTACCATCTTTTCTGTTGATCTTTGGGATTAGTTCAGTAAGGGAGTTTTGTTCTTTGTATTTAGTATTAGCATGCCATGCCTTTTTTTTGCCATGGTAACTTCCTGTAACATGTTGTTTAATAGCTCTAAACATTGCAACCTGATGTTATTTCTGCTAAGTCAGTAAACTGTTATTATTTGCAATCTTGCCATGTCCTTTTGAGCATGTTATAGTGTTTTCTAGAGATAGATCATTGTTCATGTTTTGTCATGCTTTACCTGTACATCATGTCCATGTCTTTTGTTTTCATGTTGAGGTGCTGTAGCATATTGTTTTAATGCTTGCAAGATGCTTAGTTGCTGTTTTGGGCAGATTGTTGTTATAACTTGTATAGTGTATGTGTTGAACCGTTGCTCCGTTTTGAGTGTGCTCTATATGAAACTTGCTTAGAATTGCATGTAGTTTATTATTATCATGTTGCAACCATGTTTTGAGAGTGTTTGCATCAATGCCATGTTTAACTTGTTTTGCTCATATCTTCTAGGCCATAGCTTAGAATTAAATGAACTTTATATGTAACTTGACTAGAATCTCGTGTAGATCATCTTGGTGAATATTAACTTGCTGTTTAACAACTTCAACATAAGGTTTATTCAGTTCTGGACCAATTTCGAAATTTGCATATGAGGACTTACCAGAATGGTTATATGTTGTTTCCGGCCTCCTTTAAACTTGTTGTGTTGTGTTGCCCTTGTATGCACCATCTCTTGCCATGAGTAGCTTCATGTAGCCTTGTCATGCATCATACTTGGTTGAGCATCATGTCATGTATATGTGTGGTGTGTTTACCATGTCGTGTGCTTCTTCTCGATAGTTCATGTTTCGTTGCGATCGTGAGGATTCGTTCGTCTATGCTTGGTTCGGCTTCATCCGTTCGTCTTCTTCATGGACTCGTTATTCTTCCTAGCGGGATTTCAGGCAAGATGACCGTCACCTTGGATCTCACTACTATTATTGCAATGCTAGTTGCTTCGTTCTATCGCTATGATGCGCTACCTATCTTTTGCTCTTCAAGCCTCCCAAACTGCCATGTCAGCCTCTAACCTTTTCACCCTTCCTAGCAAACCGTTGTTTGGCTATGTTACCGCTTTGCTCAGCCCCTCTTATAGCATTGTTAGTTGTAGGTGAAGTTGAAGATTGCTCCATGGTGGACAGGATTATGTTGGGATATCACAATATCTCTTATTTAATTAATGCATCTATATACTTGGTAAAGGGTGGAAAACTCGGCCTTATGCCTGGTGTTTTGTTCCACTCTTGCCGCCCTAGTTTCCGTCATACCGGTGTTATGTTCCTTGATTTTGCGTTCCTTACACGGTTGGGTGATTTATGGGACCCCCTTGACAGTTCGCTTTGAATAAAACTCCTCTAGCAAGGCCCAACCTTGGTTTTACCATTTGCCCCACCACCACCTACTTTTCCCTTGGGAGTCGCACTCTCGAGGGTCATCTTTATTCAGCCCCCCGGGCCAGTGCTTCTCTAAGTGCTGGTCCAAACCAGAGCCCTTTGCAGCGCCCCCTCAGGGAAACTTGAGGTCTGGTTTTAGTTGTACGGATTGCTCATCCGGTGTTGCCCTGAGAACGAGATATGGGCAGCTCCTATCGGGATGTCGGTGCATCGGGAGGTCTTGCTGGTCTTGTTTTACCATTATCGAAATGTCTTGTAAACCGGGATTCCGAGACTGATCGGGTCTTCCTGGGAGAAGGAATATCCTTCGTTGACCGTGAGAGCTTGTGATTGGCTAAGTTGGGACACCCCTGCAGGGTATAAACTTTCGAGAGTCGTGCCCGCGGTTATGTGGCAGATGGGAATTTTTTGATTCCGGTTGTAGAGAACTTGACACCAGATTCGAATTAAAACGCATCAACCGCGTGTGTAGCCGTGATGGTCTCTTTTCGGCGGAGTCCGGGAAGTGAACACGGTTTTGGGTTATGTTTGACGTAAGTAGGAGTTCAGGATCACTTCTTGATCATTGCTAGCTTCACGACCATTCCGTTGCTTCTCTTCTCGCTCTTATTTGCGTATGTTAGCCACCATATATGCTTAGTCGCTGCTGGAACCTCACCACTTACCCCTTCCTTACCCATTAAGCTTTGCTAGTCTTGATACCCATGGTAATGGGATTGCTGAGTCCTCGTGGCTCAAAGATTACTACAACAACAGTTGCAGGTACAGGTTATGCGATGATCATGACGCGAGAGCGATGTTTACTTGTTTTGGAGTTCTTCCTCCGCTTCTTCTTCGATCAGGGGATAGGTTCTAGGTCGGCAGCCTGGGCTAGCAGGGTGGATGTTGTTTGAGTTTCTGTTTATGTTTCATCCATAGTCGGATGATGCTCTTATGTATTGTGATGTTGTATTTGTGTGGCATTCTAAGCCTCTTGTATGTATCCCCACCTATTATGTAATGGTTTGATGTAATGATATCCACCTTGCAAAAGCATCTTCAAGATGCGCTTCTATCCTTGGTGGGACATTCGAGTTCCTTTAGGATAGGGTCACATCTTGGGCGTGACAAGTTGGTATCAGAGCCTCGACCGACCATAGGAGCCCCCTTGATTGATCATGTAGTTTGGCCGTTGTCGAGTCTAGAAGAAAACTGTTTTCGGAGTCAAGTTATATCGGAGAGTAGGAATTATTTTTACTCCTCAGCCCCTTCGTCGCTCTGGTGAGGAATCTTGACGTAGGTGTTTTGAATTAGTCCTCTTCCCCTTCAAATTTTCTTTAGGATCACACAGTTGGTTTTCCGATCGTTGGTTCTCAGCTCTTTTTATCCGGTGCATCCTCTCGTCAAGTCGATTCGACCTCGTTGTTTTACGAGATCAATCCTCGGTTCTTTCTCAATGTCGTCCTCAGTTGTCTTCTTTTCCCACCCACCCACCCCTTTTTCTTCTTGGAGCTGGAGCCTGTAATCGAGTATCCATCCTACACGTGCGAAGTCTTTGCTTTCTTTCCTCAATGATTTCAACTGGTGTTTTCTCTTCAAGATATTCGTCGGTTCCCCCTTCCATGTTGCCTTTGTTTACACCCTCCCACCCTCTTCTTCCTGGAGCCTGAGTCTATTTCGAGCATCAATTTCATTCATGTGGAGCATCTTCAGTTATTTTAGTCAATTGTTTCAATCGGTGAATTCTCGTTTTGTTCGACATTCTTCATCTCTTTTTCTTTTTCGGTGGTTTCAATTCAAGTTTTTTGGTGTTGATCGTATTCTTTCCTTTGGTTAAAATGTTCTCCTTGCTCGTTTGCCTCTCATCATTCAATCAGTATGGAGGTCGGAAGACATCTCAGGAGATTTGTCTGTGTTCCAATTAAGTCGAAGTTGTCACCTCATTCAAATATTTCAATTGCTCTGGTGCATCATCTATCTATTCAACATCCCTTTCCAACGGTGTTTTTCTCTTCAGTGGGCCCTAACCCACAGGTCTTTTCCCAGGATCTTACCTGACTCTTCTAATTCTCCCGGAGTTATTCTCAAATTCTTTTCAAAGGGTGACGTAAGAATGGATTTCATCAGTCAGATGCCTTTCCAAGATCGATTTCAAATCATTTTTATTGTTGCCTCAACCTCTTCGCTTTTCGTTCTCCCGGAGTGCCTTAACAAATTTGGTGGTGTTTCTCGTCGTCATTTGAAGACCGAAGAAGAGTTTTTCCTCTAAATCTTGTCTGTTCTCTCAAAGTTTCGTGGTTTTAGCTTCATGTTATCCTCACGAATTATTCCATTTGTCAGATATTCTTTTCATCCATCCGGAGTATTTCAGGAGTTATTTTTGCCGTCTCGATCATCCGGAGGCCATCTTTTCAGAATATTTCTTCGTTCCAAGTTTTCAGATTCATTCCCCAATTATTCTATATCCGTGCCCCTTCGTTCATCTCAATATTCTTCCGGTGCTTCGTTCAAGTATTCTTCAATCAGTTTGCAATCCCTTCGTTATCTTGTCTCTTTTATCCCTCAAGTATCTTTGTGTTTTTCTAATTCTTCCCGGTGATTCATTCTCTTTCGTCAGTCATTTCCGAATTCTAATGGTGGTTCTTTCAGATTCTTTTTCTTTGATTATCATATTAATTCATTCGTTCTTTCCAATCCTACCGGTGGTTCATGAAGACTTTCTCAAGTTTTGCGCCATATACCCCCCTTAATCCGTTTCAACAAGAATAAGTTGCATGCCAAATCCGTTGCTTGTCATCAATTTAATTTGGTGAGGATAGCATAACGTAATTTTTATTCTTACTTCATCATCGTCAAGTAATCCCTTCCTTCGACTTTGTTCATGAGGAATAAATTCTAGTTCCAAGTGTTTTCATCTTTTCTTTTCCGGAGTTCAAATTTCCTCGGCAATTTCATCGGAACCTCCATCTAAATCATCACAAGGCTCATCTTATTCTTTCATCCTTCATTCTATCTCATCATCCTTTTGTCACCGGAGTTCTTCACGGTGGTTCTTCATGATTTAATTCATTCCTCAAGTGTTCATCAAGACGAAGGAGCTCAAGTATCTTTCCTTCTTGCTTTTTGAAGTGCAATTAAATCTCCGTATCCTTTTGAAGTGGGGTTTTGCATTTCTTCGTTCTTCTAAGCTATCCAATCATTTCCATTTGTGGCCGGTTATCACCTTATGATCTTGAGATGTTACTTATAAGACCACAACAAGCTTATTCTTTTCGTTGTTCATTTTCTCAACAACTCCGTTTAAACCTTCCTTCTAAAGATGCTTTCAATTTCATTCGTGGCACAAGTTGTCATTTTCTTCTCCGTTCTTTTCATTCTACTCTTTCAAATCTTTCCGGAGGTTTTGTGTCATGTCTTCATCATCATTCCACCCTCTCAAGCTTGTGTTCTATTCCTCCATGTTTCAGCCGGAGTGCTGCCTAAATCCCTTTCAGTCTTATTCGTTTCTTATCTCGTTCTAACTGGAGTGGTTTCATAGTCTATCTGATTTCGTGAGCTTTCGATTCTCGTCATTCTCTTCGTTCCTTTCTTCTTCTCGAGTGCTCTCGATTCTTTGCTTCTTCTCTTGAGTTTTTGTTTCACTTCATCCCTTTTCCCTTCCGTCTCGGTCCTAAGATCTCGGGACGAGATCTCTTGTCAGTGGAGGAGTGTTGTAACGCCCCGGATTCGATGCACCAGGTGTCTTCCAGTTATTCGTCGTTGTTGCCATGTCATTTGCTTGCGTGTTGCATTTTTCCATATCATCATGTGCATTGCATTGCATTGCATACATGTTCGTCTCATGCATCCGAGCATTTTTTCCGTTGTCCGTTTTGCAATCCGACACTCCTATGTCCTCCGGCATTCCCCTCTTGTCTCTTGTTGTGAGCGGGTGTTAAACATTCTCAGAATGGACCGATATTTGCCAAGCGGTCTTGGTACACCATCGGTAGACCGCCTGTCAAGTTTCGTGCCATTTGGAGTCCGTTTGATACTCCAACGGTTAACCAGGGAACCGTAAAAGCCTCTTTCGTTGCATCCCAACACCCCTTGATAACAGCCCATGAGCCCATCCAAACCCCCTCCATGCTCTCGGCCGTTCGATCACGATCGTGTGGGCGAAAACCGCACTCCATTTGGAGTCTCCTAGCTCCCTCTACCTATAAATATGCCTCTCCCCCGAAATTTGCGGATGAATCCACCCCTAACCCTAGATCAAACCCTCTCCGCGCCGCTGGACACTTCTTCCGCCGACGGACATGTCCAGCCGCCACCCGCCGGCCAACCAGGAC
>NC_041393.1:479047173-479090297 GCF_002162155.2 Triticum dicoccoides | reverse complement strand
CCGTCACCCTGCTCCGCCCCGCCTCCGGCACCTCCCGCCACCGCGCCTCGTCGACCAGCCCTGCCGTTCGCCGGAGATGGTGCGCGCCGGCGCCGCGCTCCGCCTCCAGCCGCGCGCCGCCGCCACCTCTTCGCAGGAGGTCTCGACGCCGGCCGCTGCCAGCTCGCCCCGCCGCCTCGGACCTCGCCGCCTTTGTTGGGAAACATAGTAATTTCAAAAAAAATTCCTACGCACACGCAATATCATGGTGATGCATAGCAACAAGAGGGGAGAGTGTTGTCTACGTACCCTCGTAGACCGAAGCGGAAGCGATGACGCAACATAGAGGAAGTAGCCATATGTCTTCCCGGTCCAACCGATCCAAGCACTGTTACCCCGGCACCTCCGAGTTCTTGACACACGTACAACTCGATGACGCACCCCGGGCTCCGATCTAGCAAAGCTTCGGGGAGGAGTTCCGTCAGCACGACGGCGTGGTGACGATCTTGATGTTCAACCGTCGCAGGGCTTCGCCTAAGCACCGCTACAATATGACCGAGGTGTAATATCGTGGAGGGGGGCACCGCACACGGCTAAGGAACGATCACAAAGATCAACTTATGTGTCCTAGGGTGCCCCCCTGCCCCCATATATAAAGGAGCAAGGGGGGAAGCCGGCCGGCCCCTTGGGGCGCACCAAGGAGGAGCAATCCTCTTCCTAGTAGGAGTAGGATTCCTCCTTTCCTACTCCCACTAGGAGGGGGAAGGAAGGGGGGGAGGGGGAAAGGACAGGGGGGAGCCGCCCCCCCTCCTAGTTCAATTCGGACCAGAGGGAGAGGGGGCATGCGGCCCACCCTGGCCGCCCCTCTCTCTTCCCACCAAGGCCCATGTGGCCCATTAACTCTCCCGGGGGGTTCCGGTAACCCCCCCGGCACTCCGGTTTTCTCCGAAATCACCCGGAACAATTCCGGTGTCCGAATATAGTCGTCCAATATATCAATCTTTATGTCTCGACCATTTTGAGACTCCTCGTCATGTCCGTGATCACATCCGGGACTCCGAACAACCTTCAGTACATCAAAATACATAAACTCATAAAGAAACTGTCATCGTAACTTTAAGCGTGCGGACCCTATGGTTTGAGAACAATGTAGACATGACCAAGACACGTCTCCGGTCAATAACCAATAGCGGGACCTGGATGCCCATATTGGTTCCTACATATTCTACGAAGATCTTTATCGGCCAGACCGCATAACAACATACGTTGTTCCCTTTGTCATCGGTATGTTACTTGCCCGAGATTCGATAGTCGGTATCCAATACCTAGTTCAATCTCGGTACCGGCAAGTCTCTTTACTCGTTCTGTAATGCATCATCTCGCAACTAACTCATTAGTTGCAATGCTTGCAAGGCTTAAGTGATGTGCATTACCGAGAGGGCCCAGAGATACCTCTCTGACATTCGGAGTGACAAATCCTAATCTCGAAATACGCCAACCCAACAAGTACCTTTGGAGACACCTGTAGAGCACCTTTATAATCACCCAGTTACGTTGTGATGTTTGGTAGCACACAAAGTGTTCCTCCGGTAAATGGGAGTTGCATAATCTCATAGTTATAGGAACATGTATAAGTCATGAAGAAAGCAATAACAACATACTAAATGATCGGGTGCTAAGCTAACGGAATGGGTCATGTCAATCAGGTCATTCAACTAATGATGTGATCCCGTTAATCAAATAACAACTCTTTGTCCATGGTTAGGAAACATAACCATCTTTGATTAACAAGCTAGTCAAGTAGAGGCATACTAGTGACACTCTGTTTGTCTATATATTCACACATGTATTATGTTTCCGGTTAATACAGTTCTAGCATGGATAATAAACATTTATCATGATATAAGTAAATAAATAATAACTTTATTATTGCCTCTAGGGCATATTTCCTTCAGTCTCCCACTTGCACTAGAGTCAATAATCTAGATTACACAGTAATGATTCTAACACCCATGGGGTCTTGGTGCTGATCATGTTTTGCTCGTGGAAGAGGCTTAGTCAACGGGTCTGCAACATTCAGATCCGTATGTATCTCACAAATCTCTATGTCTCCCACCTGGACTAGATTCCGGATGGAATTGAAGCGTCTCTTGATGTGCTTGGTTCTCTTGTGAAATCTGGATTCCTTCGCTAAGGCAATCGCTCCAGTATTGTCACAAAAGATTTTCATTGGACCCGATGCACTAGGTATGACACCTAGATCGGATATGAACTCATTCATCTAGACTCCTTCATTAGCTGCTTCCGAAGCAGCTATGTATTCCGCTTCACATGTAGATCCCGCCACGACGCTTTGTTTTGAACTGCACCAACTGACAGCTCCACCGTTTAATGTAAACACGTATCCGGTTTGCAATTTAGAATCGTCCGGATCAGTGTCAAAGCTTGCATCAACGTAACCATTTACGATGAGCTCTTTGTCACCTCCATATACGAGAAACATATCCTTAGTCCTTTTCAGGTACTTCAGGATGTTCTTGACCGCTGTCCAGTGATCCACTCCTGGATTACTTTGGTACCTCTCTGCTAAACTTATAGCAAGGCACACATCAGGTCTGGTAAACAACATTGCATACATGATAGAGCCTATGGCTGAAGCATAGGCAACATCTTTCATTTTCTCTCTATCTTCTGCAGTGGTCGGGCATTGAGTCTTACTCAACTTCACACCTTGCAATACAAGCAAGAACCCTTTCTTTGCTTGATCCATTTTGAACTTTTTCAAAACTTTGTCAAGGTATGTGCTTTGTGAAAGTCCAATTAAGCGTCTTGATATATCTCTATAGATCTTAATGCCTAATATGTAAGCAGCTTCACCGAGGTCTTTCATTGAAAAACTTTTATTCAAGTATCCCTTTATGCTATCCAGAAATTCTATATCATTTCCAATCAATAATATGTCATCCACATATAATATTAGAAATGCTACAGAGCTCCCACTCACTTTCTTGTAAATACAGGCTTCTCCAAAAGTTTGTATAAACCCAAATGCTTTGATCACACTATCAAAGCGTTTATTCCAACTCCGAGAGGCTTGCACCAGTCCATAAATGGATCGCTAGAGCTTGCACACTTTGTTAGCTCCCTTTGGATCGATAAAACCTTCTGGTTGCATCATATACAACGCTTCCTCCAGAAACTCATTCAGGAATGCAGTTTTTACATCCATTTGCCAAATTTCATAATCATAAAATGCGGCAATTGCTAACATGATTCGGACAGACTTAAGCATCACTACGGGTGAGAAGGTCTCATCGTAGTCAATACCTTGAACTTGTCAAAAACCTTTTGCAACAAGTCGAGCTTTGTAGACAGTAACATTACCGTCAGCGTCAGTCTTCTTCTTGAAGATCCATTTATTCTCAATTGCTTGCCGACCATCGGGCAAGTAAACCAAAGTCCATACTTTGTTCTCATACATGGATCCCATCTCAGATTTCATGGCTTCAAGCCATTTTGCGGAATCTGGGCTCACCGTTGCTTCTTCATAGTTCGTAGGTTCATCATGATCTAGTAGCATGACTTCCAGAATAGGATTACCGTACCACTCAGGTGCGGATCTTACTCTGTTTGACCTACGAGGTTCTTTAGTAACTTGATCTGAAGTTCTATGATCATCATCATCTACTTCCTTACTAGTTGGTTTTGACGTCACAGAAACCGGTTCCTGTGATGTACTATTTTCCAACAAGGGAGTAGGTACAGTTACCTCATCAAGTTCTACTTTCCTCCCACTCACTTCTTTCGAGAGAAACTCCTTCTCTAGAAAGGATCCATTCTTAGCAACGAATGTCTTGCCTTCGGATCTCTGATAGAAGGTGTACCCAACTGTCTCTTTTGGGTATCCTATGAAGAAACATTTCTCCGATTTGGGTTCGAGCTTATCAGGTTGAAGCTTTTTCACATAAGCATCGCAGCCCCAAACTTTAAGAAACGACAACTTTGGTTTCTTGCCAAACCATAGTTCATAAGGTGTCGTCTCAACGGATTTTGATGGTGCCCTATTTAATGTGAATGTGGCCGTCTCTAAAGCATAACCCCAAAATGATAGCGGTAAATCTGTAAGAGACATCATAGATCGCACCATATCAAGTAAAGTACGATTACGACATTCGGACACACCATTACGCTGTGGTGTTCCGGGTGGCGTGAGTTGCGAAACTATTCCGCATTGTTTCAAGTGTAGACCAAACTCGTAACTCAAATATTCTCCTCCACGATCAGATCGTAGAAACTTTATTTTCTTATTACGATGATTTTCAACTTCACTCTGAAATTCTTTGAACTTTTCAAATGTTTTAGACTTATGCTTCATTAAGTAGATATACCCATATCTTCTTAAATCATCTGTGAAGGTGAGAAAATAACGATATCCGCCACGAGCCTCAACATTCATTGGACCACATACATCTGTATGTATGATTTCCAACAAATCTGTTGCTCTCTCCATAGTACCGGAGAACGGTGTTTTAGTCATCTTGCCCATGAGGCACGGTTCGCAGGTACCAAGTGATTCATAATCAAGTGGTTCCAAAAGTCCATCAGTATGGAGTTTCTTCATGCGCTTTACACCGATATGATCTAAACGGCAGTGCCACAAATAAGTTGCACTATCATTATCAACTCTGCATCTTTTGGCTTCAACATTATGAATATGTGTATCACTACAATCGAGATTCATCAAAAATAGACCACTCTTCAAGGGTGCATGACCATAAAAGATATTACTCATATAAATAGAACAACCATTATTCTATGATTTAAATGAATAACCGTCTCACATCAAACAAGATCCAGATATAATGTTCATGCTCAACGCTGGCACCAAATAATTATTATTTAGGTCTAATACTAATCCCGAAGGTAGATGTAGAGGTAGCGTGCCGACCGCGATCACATCGACTTTGGAACCATTTCCCACGCGCATCATCACCTCGTCCTTTGCTAGTGTTCGCTTAATCCGTAGTCCCTGTTTCGAATTGCAAATATTAGCAACAGAACCAGTATCAAATACACAGGTGCTACTGCGAGCTCTAGTAAGGTACACATCAATAACATGTATATCACATATACCTTTGTTCACCTTGCCATCCTTCTTATCCGCCAAATACTTGGGGCAGTTCCGCTTCCAGTGACCAGTCTGCTTGCAGTAGAAGCACTCAATTTCAGGCTTAGTTCCAGACTTGGGTTTCTTCTCTTGAGCAGCAACTTGCTTGCTGTTCTTCTTGAAGTTCCCCTTCTTCTTCCCTTTGCCCTTTTTCTTGAAACTAGTGGTCTTGTTGACCATCAAAACTTGATGCTCCTTCTTGATTTCTACCTCCGCAGCCTTTAGCATTGCGAAGAGCTCGAGAATTGTCTTATCCATCCCTTGCATATTATAGTTCATCACGAAGCTCTTGTAGCTTCGTGGAAGTGATTGGAGAATTCTGTCAATGACACTATCATCCGGAAGAGTAACTCCCAGTTGAATCAAGTGATTACAATACCCAGACATCTTGAGTATATGTTCACTGACAGAACTATTCTCCTCCATCTTGCAGCTATAGAACTTATTGGAGACTTCATATCTCTCAATCCGGGCATTCTTCTGGAATATTAACTTCAACTCCTGGAACATCTCATATGCTCCATGACGTTCAAAACGTCGTTGAAGTCCCGGTTCTAAGCCGTAAAGCATGGCACATTGAACTATCGAGTAGTCATCAGCTTTGCTCTGCCAGACGTTCTTAACGTCATCAGTTGCATCAGCAGCAGGCCTGGCACCCAACGGTGCTTCTAGGACGTAACTTTTCTGTGCAGCAATGAGGATAATCCTCAAGTTACGGACACAGTCCGCATAGTTGCTACCATCATCTTTCAACTTTGCTTTCTCAAGGAACGCATTAAAATTCAACGGAACAACAGCACGGGCCATCTATCTACAATCAACATAGACAAGCAAGATACTATCAGGTACTAAGTTCATGATAAATTTAAGTTCAATTAATCATATTACTTAAGAACTCCCACTTAGATAGACATCCCTCTAATCCTCTAAGTGATCACGTGATCCAAATTCAACTAAACAATAACCGATCATCACGTGAAATGGATTAGTTTTCAATGGTGAACATCTCATGTTGATCATATCTACTATATGATTCATGCTCGACCTTTCGGTCTCCGTGTTCCGAGGCCATATTTGCATATGCTAGGCTCGTCAAGTTTAACCCGAGTATTCTGCATGTGCAAAACTGGCTTGCACCCGTTGTAGATGGACGTAGAGCTTATCACACCCGATCATCACGTGGTGTCTGGGCATGACGAACTTTGGCAATGGTGCATACTCAGGGAGAACACTTCTTGATAATTAGTGAGGGATCATCTTAAAATGCTACCGTCAATCAAAGCAAGATAAGATGCATAAAAGATAAACATCACATGCAATCAATATAAGTGATATGATATGGCCATCATCATCTTGTGCTTGTGATCTCCATCTCCGAAGCACCGTCATGATCACCATCGTCACCGGCGAGACACCTTGATCTTCATCGTAGCATCGTTGTCGTCTCACCAATCTTATGCTTCTACGACTATCGCTACCGCTTAGTGATAAAGTAAAGCATTACAGGGCGATTGCATTGCATACAATAAAGCGACAACCATATGGCTCCTGCCAGTTGCCGATAACTCGGTTACAAAACATGATCATCTCATACAATAAAATTTAGCATCATGTCTTGACCATATCACATCACAACATGCCCTGCAAAAACAAGTTAGACGTCCTCTACTTTGTTGTTGCAAGTTTTACGTGGCTGCTACGGGCTTAAGCAAGAACCAATCTCACCTACGCATCAAAACCACAACGATAGTTTGTCAAGTTGGTGCTGTTTTAACCTTCGCAAGGACCGGGCGTAGCCACACTCGGTTCAACTAAAGTTGGAGAAACTGACACCCGCCAGCCACCTGTTTGCAAAGCACGGCGGTAGAACCAGTCTCGCGTAAGCGTACGCGTAATGTCGGTCCAGGCCGCTTCATCCAACAATACCGCCGAACCAAAGTATGACATGATGGTAAGCAGTATGACTTATATCGCCCACAACTCACTTGTGTTCTACTCGTGCATATAACATCAAACCATAAAACCTAGGCTCAGATGCCACTGTTGGGAAACGTAGTAATTTCAAAAAAAATCCTACGCACACGCAAGATCATGGTGATGCATAGCAACGAGAGGGGAGAGTGTTGTCTACGTACCCTCGTAGACCGAAGCGGAAGCGTTGACGCAACGTAGAGGAAGTAGTCGTACGTCTTCCCGGTCCAACCGATCCAAGCACCGTTACTCCGGCACCTCCGAGTTCTTGACACACGTACAGCTCGATGACGCACCCCGGGCTCCGATCCAGCAAAGCTTCGGGGAGGAGTTCCGTCAGCACGACGGTGTGGTGACGACCTTGATGTTAATCCGTCGCAGGGCTTCGCCTAAGCACCGCTACAATATGACCGAGGTGTAATATCATGGAGGGGGGCACCGCACACGGCTAAGGAACGATCACGAAGATCAACTTATGTGTCCTAGGGTGCCCCCCTGCCCCCATATATAAAGGAGCAAGGGGGGAGGCCGGCTGGCCCCTTGGGGCGCGCCAAGGAGGAGGAATCCTCCTCCTAGTAGGAGCAGGATTCCTCCTTTCCTACTCCCACTAGGAGGGGGAAGGAAGGGGGAGAGGGGGAAAGGAAAGGGGGGCGCCGCCACCCTCCTAGTCCAATTCGAACCAGAGGGAGAGGGGGGGCGTGGCCCACCCTGGCCGCCCCTCTCTCTTCCCACCAAGGCCCATGTGGCCCATTAACTCTCCCGGGGGGTTCCGGTAACCCCCCCGGCACTCCGGTTTTCTCTGAAATCACCCGGAACAATTCCGGTGTCCGAATATAGTCGTCCAATATATCAATCTTTATGTCTCGACCATTTCGAGACTCCTCATCATGTCTGTGATCACATCTGGGACTCCGAACAACCTTCGGTACATCAAAATACATAAACTCATAAAGAAACTGTCATCGTAACTTTAAGCGTGCGGACCCTACGGTTCGAGAACAATGTAGACATGACCAAGACACATCTCCGGTCAATAACCAATAGCGGGACCTGGATGCCCATATTGGTTCCTACATATTCTACGAAGATCTTTATCGGTCAGACCGCATAACAACATACGTTGTTCCCTTTGTCATCGGTATGTTACTTGCCCGAGATTCGATCGTCGGTATCCAATACCTAGTTCAATCTCGTTACCGACAAGTCTCTTTACTCGTTCCGTAATGCATCATCTCGCAACTAACTCATTAGTTGCAATGCTTGCAAGGCTTAAGTGATGTGCACTACCGAGAGGGCCCAGAGATACCTCTCTGACATTCGGAGTGACAAATCCTAATCTCGAAATACGCCAACCCAACAAGTACCTTTGGAGACACCTGTAGAGCACCTTTATAATCACCCAGTTACGTTGTGACGTTTGGTAGCACACAAAGTGTTCCTCCGGTAAACGGGAGTTGCATAATCTCATAGTCATAGGAACATGTATAAGTCATGAAGAAAGCAATAGCAACATACTAAACGATCGGGTGCTAAGCTAACGGAATGGGTCATCAATCAGATCATTCAACTAATGATGTGATCCTGTTAATCAAATAACAACTCTTTGTCCATGGTTAGAAAACATAACCATCTTTGATTAACAAGCTAGTCAAGTAGAGGCATACTAGTGACACTCTGTTTGTCTATATATTCACACATGTATTATGTTTCCGGTTAATACAATTCTAGCATGAATAATAAACATTTATCATGATATAAGGAAATAAATAATAAATTTATTATTGCCTCTAGGGCAGATTTCCTTCAGCCTTCGCCGACCCCACGCCCCTCTGCCGTCTCCCACGCCTCCGGCTGCCTCGCGGTCGCCGGACCCGGCCCGCTCCAGATCCGGTCTGGGTGGACCAGATCCACCCAGAGACGAACCAAACGCGCCCGCGCCTGTCCTGGATCGCCTCGTCCCGCATCTCCCCATCCACTTCTCTGAGGGTATAATTTTCACCAAGTCTCTGTTTTCTAACATTCTGGTGCTAACTTTGACATGCCATAACTCCATGTGTGCTGCTCCGTTTCATGCATATAATATATCGAAAAGTTCAGCAGGATGTGCTCTTCATTTTGTTCCATTGTGCCATGTTCATTTGAGTTCATCTTGATGCCCTAATCATCGTTTCTAGAGTGCTATATAATGTTGTCTGCTGCCTGTTATCAGAACATGCTCATTTGTCATTTTCGCATCTTTTTGTGTGTGCATCTTATGAGCATGAGCTCCGCGTGTGTTTTTCTCTATGTCATGCCATGTTTACAGTGGTGCAATCCATGTATTTTTGTGAGTCTTATAGTGAGTGCAGCGAGCTCGTGAAGTAGGGTACTTGTTGTTGCTGTTTTGCTAGGCTGAATCTGCTATATCATGATGCTATGTAAACCTGCTGCTACAGGTCATTATATTCATAATCTGGAGATGTTCACTATGGATGTTTTGTTATAAATATCATGATCTATCCACCTATGCCCTGGTTGCATTTATATCCTGATGTAGCTTGTTTTAATCTTGCTCTCAAATTGCTAAACAATGTTGCTGTCAGCCTGTTAACATTAAGTTCAGTTTTGCCATGAGCTTTGCTAGTGATCCATGCACCCTATAAACTTTATATTGCCATGCTTAGCTTCATAAACATGTATTCTTACTGTTGGTCACCTTTTAATGCCATGTATTGCTCTGTGGTGAGTGGTACAAGATCACCAACATGCCTACTTATCGTTGTTCCTGCCATGTCTGAATCTGTCATATCACTTGCCATGTTTGCATGGATGCTACCATCTTTTCTGTTGATCTTTGGGATTAGTTCAGTAAGGAAGTTTGTTCTTTGTCTTTAATATTAGCATGCCATGCCTTGTTTTTCCAGGGTAACTTCCTGTAACATGTTGTTTGATAGCTCTAAACATTGCAACCTGATGTTATTTCTGCTAAGTCTGTAAACTGTTATTATTTGCAATTTTGCCATGTCCTTTTGAGCATGTTATATTGTTTTCTGGAGATATCTCAGTGTTCATGTATTGTCATGCTTTACCTGTACATCATGTCCATGTCTTTTGTTTTCGTGTTGAGGTGCTGTAGCATATTGTTTTGATGCTTACAAGATGCCTAGTTGTTGTTTTGGGCAGATTGTTATAACTTGTATAATGTATGTGTTTGAACCGTAGCTCCGTTTTGAGTGTGCTCTATATGAAACTTGCTTAGAATTGCATGTAGTTTCATATTATCATGTTGCATCCATGTTTTGAGAGTGTTTGCATCAACGCCATGTTTAACTTGTTTTGCTCATATCTTCTAGGTCGTAGCTCCGAATTAAATGAACTTCATATGTAACTTGACTAGAATCTCGTGTAGATCATCTTGGTGCATCTTAACTTGCTGTTTAATAACTTGAACATAAGGTTTATTCAGTTCTGTACCAATTTCGAAATTTGCATATGAGGACTTACCGGAATGGTTATATGTTGTTTCCGGCCTCCTTTAAACTTGCTTTGTTGTGTTGCCCTTGTATGCACCATCTCTTGCCATGAGTAGCTTCATGTAGCCTTGTCATGCATCATACTTGGTTGAGCATCATGTCATGTATATGTGTGGTGTGTTTACCATGTCGTGTGCTTCTTCTCGATAGTTCATGTTTCGTTGCGATAGTGAGGATTCGTTCGTCTACGCTTGGTTCGGCTTCATCCGTTCATCTTCTTCATGGACTCGTTCTTCTTTCTAGCGGGATTTCAGGCAAGATGACCGTCACCTTGGATCTCACTACTATCATTGCTATGCTAGTTGCTTCGTTCTATCGCTATGCTAGGCTACCTATCTTTTGCTCTTCAAGCCTCCCAAACTGCCATGTCACCCTCTAACCTTTTCACCCTTCCTAGCAAACCGTTGTTTGGCTATGTTACCGCTTTGCTCAGCCCCTCTTATAGCGTTGTTAGTTGCAGGCGAAGTTGAAGATTGCTCCATGGTGGACAAGATTATGTTGGGATATCACAATATCTCTTATTTAATTAATGCATCTATATACTTGGTAAAGGGTGGAAGACTCGGCCTTATGCCTAGTGTTTTGTTCCACTCTTGCTGCCCTAGTTTCCGTCATACCGGTGTTATGTTCCTTGATTTTGCGTTCCTTACGCGGTTGGGTGATTTATGGGACCCCCTTGACAGTTCGCTTTGAATAAAACTCCTCCAGCAAGGCCCAACCTTGGTTTTACCATTTGCCTCACCACCACCTACTTTTCCCTTGGGAGTCGCGCTCTCGAGGGTCATCTTTATTCAGCCCCCCCGGGCCAGTGCTTCTCTAAGTGCTGGTCCGAACCAGAGCCCTTTGCAGCGCCCCCTCAGGGAAACTTGAGGTCTGGTTTTAGTTGTATGGATTAGTCATCCGGTGTTGCCCTGAGAACGAGATATGTGCAGCTCCTATGGGGATGTCGGCGCATCGGGCAGTCTTGCTGGTCTTGTTTTACCATTGTCGAAATGTCTTGTAAACCGGGATTCCGAGACTGATCGGGTCTTCCTGGGAGAAGGAATATCCTTTGTTGACCGTGAGAGCTTGTGATGGGCTAAGTTGGGACACCCCTGCAGGGTATAAACTTCCGAGAGCCGTGCACGCGGTTATGTGGCATATGGGAATTTGTTAATATCTGGTTGTAGAGAACTTGACACCAGATTCGAATTAAAACGCATCAACCGCGTGTGTAGCCGTGATGGTCTCTTTTAGGCGGA
This sequence comes from Triticum dicoccoides, assembly GCF_002162155.2. Classification (NCBI taxonomy): domain Eukaryota; kingdom Viridiplantae; phylum Streptophyta; class Magnoliopsida; order Poales; family Poaceae; genus Triticum; species Triticum dicoccoides. Next base: position 479,078,427 of record NC_041393.1, on the reverse strand, counting down.
GTCCGGGAAGTGAACACGGTTTTGGGTTATGTTTGACGTAAGTAGGAGTTCAGGATCACTTCTTGATCATTGCTAGCTTCACGACCGTTCTGTTGCTTCTCTTCTCGCTCTTATTTGCGTATGTTAGCCACCATATATGCTTAGTCGCTGCTGCAACCTCACCACTTACCCCTTCCTTACCCATTAAGCTTTTCTAGTCTTGATACCCATGGTAATGGGATTGATGAGTCCTCGTGGCTCACAGATTACTACAACAACAGTTGCAGGTACAGGTTATGCGATGATCATGACGCGAGAGCGATGTTTACTTGTTTTGGAGTTCTTCTTCTGCTTCTTCTTCGATCAGGGGATAGGTTCCAGGTCGGCAGCCTGGGCTAGCAGGGTGGATGTTGTTTGAGTTTCTGTTTGTGTTTCATCCGTAGTCGGATGATGCTCTTATGTATTGTGATGTTGTATTCGTGTGGCATTCTAAGCCTCTTGTATGTATCCCCAACTATTATGTAATGGTTTGATGTAATGATATCCACCTTGCAAAAGCGTCTTCAAGATGCGCTTCTATCCTTGGTGGGACCTTCGAGTTCCTTTAGGATAGGGTCACATCTTGGGCGTGACACAGTCGGTGCCACCGAGATTCCTAATGTTCATATTTTTGCACAGATTGGTGCCACCGAGTTCACAATTCGGTGCCATCGAGATTGGTCAAAAGTGTGTAATGGTTGAATTTTGTGTGGAGGCTATATATACCCCTCCACCCCCTCTCACTCAAGAGAGAGAGCCATCAGAACGTGCCTACACTTCCACCATTCATTTTCTAGCCTTTCCCATTGAGATCAAGATATTCCAATCCCAACATTTGAACCTTGATTTCTAGCCTTCCCCAAGTTGCTTTTCACTACAATTCTTCTTCCACCATATCCAAATCTGTGAGAAAGAGTTGAGTGTCGGGGAGACTATATTTTTGAAGCACAAGAGCAAGGAGTTCATCATCAACACATCGTCTGTTATCTTTTGGATAGTGGTGTCTCCTAGATTGGTTAGGTGTTGTTTGGGAGCCTCCCACATGATGTGGAGTTGAACTAAGAAGTTTGTACTAAGGGCAAGGAGATCTCCTACTTCGTGAAGATCTACCCGAGTGAGGTAATTCTTTGTGGGCGATGGCCAAGGTGGGATAGACAAGGTTGCTTCTTCGTGGACCCTTCGTGGGTGGAGCCCCCCGTGGACTTGCACACCTGTTATCCTTTGTGCGTTGAAGTCTCCATCAACGTGGACGTACAATAGCACCACCTAACGGAACCACGCCAAAAATCTTCGTGTCTCCATTGCGTTTGCCTTCTCCAAACCCTTCACTTTACCTTCATATGCAATGTTCTACATTCCGCTGTTATACTCTTAGAATTGCATGTGTAGGTCGATTGCTTGACTTGCGCTAATTGCTCAAATCTGCCAGCAACTAAAATTGGGAAAAGGAAAGATTTTTGTATGGCCAAGTAGTCTAATCACCCCCCTCTAGGCATATTTTAATCCTACACCATTGGTGAGCGGCTTGTGTGGTGGTCTCCACTCTATTCCCAAGTTGTGTTTGTGCAGGAGGCCCTGAAGGGCTAAACTTATTCCAACCTGTCCATTGTTGAGGGATGATCCATCGCCACAGGGGCATGATGTCATCCTTGCCTCCCATCTAGTGGCAGAAGGCCGCGGAGACTTCGCATTTGCCTGGATGGGGCAAGGCAGGCGGTGTAGGCCAGCTCAGGCTGGACGTTGACCTAGGGGTTGTTCAAGGGTGGGGAAGGAGGTGCCTATTCTCGCCCGTCTCTTTTGTTGTCTTGGTTACGAGCTTGGGGCGGGGATGGAGTTTGTGCCATGGATGCTAGGGCGGCGCCCTTGGTAGTGGGAACCACGATGCTTGAGACGGATCATGAGGCTGAGGTGTTGTCTAGTGACCTAGTAGTGTAGGCGGCGTGGTGGCCAGGGTGTGACGTTCGATGGCGGTGGTGCGATCGACCACGCCTCATCATTGACAGCCGCGGTGAAAACCCATTTGACTTATTAGGCCCCTGGCGGCGGCATTCTGGTGTCATCCCCTTCTTGAAGGTGTCATCATAGGTACTCATTGTTCGTCTGGTGCTCCGGGAGAAACCATGTTCCCTGGATTTGGCGGTGGCGGCACTCCGGTGTCGTTCCCTTCCTGGAGTTGTCGGCTTAGAGCCCATGGTTCGTCATGCATGGCTTCATCTCATTGCGGTGGCTTGTCCACGGTTTAGGGCCGTTGCGACTCCATAGTGATGCCTATTGTTCAGAACCTCAACTTGGACTCATTCCTACCAAGGGAGGATATTAAGTGATAAAGATGAGAGTTTAGAGTTTCTTTAGCCGTAGCTCCTAGATATATGTTGTGAGCCCGTGTAAGACTATAAGCCGGAGAAGTCACTTTGTTTATTTCTTGTAAACCACGATTGTAATGATCCAAGGATCAAAGTCCATTTTTCAACACTAAAGACTGAACCATCAACTCTAAAACCGGTTATTGCACACCGCCAACTGTTGGTACCGTTGAGGACTCAACAATGGACTCAATGTGCCACTATACCATTGAAAGTTATGATCAACACAATGACACACATTAGAATTCATGGCAAATGGAATACATATGGTTCACACAGATGAGTCGCTCTTATTGTGGATACTTAAAGCCAAAAACATAAACATAAATACATAAACATAAATTACTTTTGGTTGATCATCACGTTTTATTGTGGATACTACAAGCCGAAAACATAAACATAAATCATTTCTGGTTGATCAGCGTCTTGAAGTTCACGGGCGCTGTGAATTGCGCAGTACCATTGAGAAATGTAGTTGCGGCCAACTTAGCGGCCTGCTCCATTGGGTTCTCGACGTCCCAGTACCAATACTCTCTAGGGTTCCCACATGGTGACCTATAGTTAGGTGCACAGGGGCCTTCACAGCATGAGGCCCAGGTGTTCACAAATCCTGTGCATCCATCAACAGGCCATAACAACATAAATATGGTTGCCGAATTCACGACTTTGTAGGAATATTTGACATTCTTAATGGATTTTACCGTATGCTGAAGGATTTGTGCTAACTGCATCTGATAAGGCATGAAAGTCAGCGATGGAGTAGTGGAGCCCATCGAGGTTGGAGGCGAGGCCAGCCATGAGCAGCTTGATGCCATCGTTGAAGTCCTTGGGGAGGCTGGTCATGAGGTCGTCGCACATATAGCCCACCGTTGTGCACAAGGTGGGGACGTTGATTATCCCGAACTTCCTCGCGCCCAAGTTGTACAAGGCCGTAATGATGTCCCCGTAGGAGGAGATGAGGTGTGGGACGTCGGTTGTGTTATCCGGCTCCGGCTGCGGTCCGGACATGATGTAGTTCGGTTGGGTCATGATGTCGTGGATGTAGTACAGGTCACTGGCGCCGACGCTGATTAGGAAGAGGGAATTGGACAACATCTTCCTCAACTGTTGCCGGCTATGGTTGGCCTCCATCTTCTCCATCGTCGCCGTGAAGTACTTTACTTGGTACGTCAATGGGAAGTTTAGTCCGTCGCCCTGCAAACATCATTTTGTGATTAATTGTAAGTGATGTTCAACAAGTACCTTATACCTAACTTGTTTGGTTAACCAATAACAAGCGAGGAGTGTAATCCACCAAATACTCTGGATAGCCATAATTAATGTGCGCAAAGCTTATGATGTTGTTGCAGTATGCTCCTTTTATGCCATACGACCTAATGTATGCATATAAATTTTTTTGTGCAACATATCATTGTAAGGCATATAATAGCCGAAGATATATAGACCATAAAAGCACATGCATTCCTGAAAATATGCACGTAAATTCAAATACATATACATGCATATGAAGGTGTCCACTTACACGATGAATCCAAATCCCAGCGGTCGCGGAAGCATAGTTGACTCCAGAGAAACCGGACTCAATTTTTGCGGGATTATTAAGAGACTTATAAGCAGGAGGGCTCATCTCAAATCCCATAGCCTTTGCTGCATATTAATCAAAAATATACCCATCGATTTACCAACGTTCTTTGGAAAAATTGGTTAACTTAGCTAGTATATTCATTCATTCTAAATATCAGTATTCTTCCTGATTTCATACTATAATGCCAATGAAACAAAAATAGAGAAAAGAGAAAGTAGCCAGGCTTATTTGCAAAAAAGCGTAGAATCTGCAATTAGTAGGAGTGAACAAGGAGAAACATCGATAAATTCACATGCATATCCTGTCACATGAAATAAGATGAGAAAAGTTATACGCTCTGTAATTGTAAATGGAGATAGTATTCAGTGTTCAGTCCTTGCAAAAACGTAGTGCATATTAGATTTTTTTTATAAGTCCAACATTGTAAATTTTGTAAAAGAGTATGAATACTTTACAATACAAAATGCATATGATACGAAAGTATAATTCATAATGAATCTAATAGTATATTTTTTCTGGTACTGTAGATGTTCATAAATTTTCCTATACATATAGTCAAAATTTACAAGGCTAGAGTTCGGACAAAACTAATATACGCTATTTCGACATAGAGGGAGTAGCCGTCAAATCATGGTATTTTTATCCCATATAATTGGTTTATTAAACTTCATATCTTAATTACACTCTTGGCAGCTAATAGGATATATGGTGCTATCTTTCAGTGTTGCTTTTCAACTGCTACGGGTAAAGTAAAACAATGAAAACTATACATGAGAAAATAAGGATATATTAAATCCAAGACGGTTGACGAAAAATTGTTGAGAAAAGTTTCATATCAAGTAGCAGTGTTTAGAACAAGTAGATCCTAAAGCGGAAAATTGAGAGGTGCTGGTACCTACTGGCACCTGCCTAGCCAATAAGCAACTGACACATCGCATCATATACTTACTCATGTGTTCTATAAGAAAGTTTTCTCTTGTTTATAAAATATAGGTATTTATCTGGCCCACCATTGTACTTTAAATGCAGGACAAAAGTAATGTGGCAGATCCACTCTCTCTTTTTCACACAATAAATCCGACTTTTCTTTCCTCTTGACTAATTTAAAGCATTCAGATCTTTTAAACCATATATTGTTTTGAAACATTTTTACATATATTTGAACTACTTGCACAAAAATCATTAAATTTAGACCAATCCTTGATATTTTTCTGCCACCTTTAAATCCGAACGGACATTTCACATTTTGAAATAATCGGTTTCACATTGATACATTACAATTTCACTTTCTGTAGTTGTTATTTCACATTTCTGAACCTGCATTTCATTTTCCACTCGCTTATTTCATAAAATAACATCTATTTCAATCACATGTTGCCCTAATAACCTATTTCATTCTTTTGAAATAAATTATTTCACATTTCCAAGTAATCAGCTTCACAATGATAGATTACAATTTCACTTTCTCTGGTTACTATTTCATAATTCAGAACCAACATTTCACTTTCCACTGACTTGTTTCACAAAAAAGAAACATATATTTAAATTGCACATTTCTCAAATAACCTGTTTCACTCTTTTAAAATAAATTGTTTCACATTTCCAAATAATCGGTTTCACAATGATATTATAATTTCACTTCCTGTGATTACTATTTCACAATTCAGAACATACATTTCACTTTTCACTGGCTTGTTACACAAAAAAGCATCTATTTCAATTGCACATTTCTCAAATAAACTATTTCACTATTTTTGACAATTCAGAAGATATATTTCACTTTCCACTGGCTTGTCACAAAAATCACTATTTCATTTTTTTTGAAATAACATATATCACTCTTTTGAAAATAAAATGTCACACATTTCCAAATAATTAGTTTCACAAGTAGACATTTTAGCTTCATATTTTTTTTCACATTCAGAACCTATGTGGAACAAACCTACTTCACTGGAAAAATGTGATTTATGTGAAACAAGACAGTGAAAAATGAGATTTTTCCAGTGGGAAATGCGGAATTTAAACGTGTTTGAAATGTATACAAAATTGGTTTGTTTCTAAAGGTCTTGCGCCAGGAGTTCAAATATATAGATTATTTCAAGGGAAAATAGGCATAGCATGATGTGATCAAAGTAGCATACCGATGAAGTCAGCCATGTTGAATCCATTGCTGAACCTTCCGGTGGGCTCGGATTTGGGGAAGTCTATGCCATAGTAAGAGTGATTGGCTGTCCAAGGCTCGCCTGCCTCGTTGCGCTCTATGTAGTTGTTGTTGCCGACGTCCAAAAACCCGTCTCCGAACACGAACAACGCCGGCCGCACTGGCTTCACCTGGTCGGCTGCACAGGATGCACCTCAAAGTCTGAGAAACACTAGCAGTTCATGAAATGGTAGCGATAAAATTTGACCAAACGGATGCACACATACGGCAATATGTCTGGCAGGAGGGGCAGAGCGCGATGCAGCTCTGGGGGCATCTGTCGGGGCAGATGCCCGTGCACCCGGGCTGCTTCTTCTCACTGTCCGTGCACGTGAACCTGCTGTTGCCGCCTTCCCCGTCCGCGGCGGCCAGCGGCGCCGGCGCTGGCGACTGCCCGGATACTGAGACCGCCAGCAGGCCCAGGAGTGCTGCCCCGAGTGCACACGCCGCGGCAGCTGGCCACCGCGCCATTGCTGCGAGCTTGTCGAAGGATGCTAATCAATTAAACAACTCAGCTGGCCGGTGTTGCTGGTTTCAGTTGATGTTACGACCTGCGCTGGGTGGTCTTCATTTATAGGCTGGTGGCCAGCAAGTTGGCAGACTAATGGCGCGTCGGAGAGTACGGGCAGACTTTTGGAGGTCAGCGATGTACGATAACTGGGTCTTGCTTATCCGAAAAGTACTGTGAGCATCAAGTTAAACCAGCTTGCAAACTTAGCCCATAGGCGTTGTGTGTAAAATTGGGTCAGCGATGGAAGGACCATGGATGCATGTATAACTCAGACCATCTACATGAGGACTAGGCAAACCCGAGCCTCAAACACCCACGGACGCACCCGGATGCGTCCACGAGCAGTGACCGATCAGTCCTTAAATTTGCTCATCTGTATCTAGATACCATATACTAGAAATCTTAAATCCATATAAAAGCAAGCAAATGATAAAATCCATGTACTACATAGATCAACTACCCTAATCCTCGTTGGAGATGTCCACTATCTCGGTGCCCGGCTCCGGTTCATGGGCAGCAGCTGCAGCTCCGACTCCTCCGCGTCGGCCTCGGCATCCATCTCCGCTTTGACCTTGTCGAAGAGCGCGTCGGTCATCGCCCGTTCCTGCCGGATGAACAGCCGGTTGGCCTCCACATAGGCCTCGTTCTGGATAGACTCCAGGATGGCCTGCTGCTCCGCCATCTCGACCGCTTTGGCGACCATGAACTCCGCCTCGGCATCCTCCATGTTGAAGCCCTCAACCGCTGCCAGCTGCTGCTCCGGCTGCTTCGCCTCGTCCTCCTCCGGATCCACCACATCCATCGGAGTCAGCCACTGCTCCTGTCTCCCCTCCTCCTCCACCTGCTCCTCCTTCTCCTCTGGCTCCGGCAAGTCCGGAGGCAGCCCGACAGCGGTGCGGATGGGGCGCGCGGCGCGCCTCGCCCGGATCTCCTGCTCGATCTGGTACCGGCGCTCCGGCATCTTTTGCTGGACCATGGCGAAGCCGAAGAGTGTGGGAAGATCGGTAGAGCAAAAGAGAGGAGGTGGATGGGCTCGGGCTGGCGACACGGAGATGGAGGAGTTGGATGGGCTAGGTTTTGGAGATGTCGGCCGGCTTAAATAGCCGGATTTGGCCTCAGTCGGCGAGCCGGAGCGGCGCCACACGTTGTTCACACCCTATCGGACGAGACGTCCGTCGGACCGCCGGATTTTCGAGTGATTCCGTATGGAACCTCATTGCCAGTCCAACGTGGCGGACGGCCCAGTTAGTGATACGGTGGCACACGTACACCAATCCAATTTCTCCCTACGAAGCTGTCTAAGCCAATATGTATTCCATTTGTTTAAAAGGCGCCCTGCACGATGTTGACTCATGAAGAGAATGACATGATCAACAAAAAAGTGATGTCATTTGTGGAGAGCATTAATGCAACTAACGTGGAAGTTATTGTCAGAAATCATACAGGCAAAGTCATCATCTTTTCAGTCTAGTCATAGTGGGAGTAACTTAGGTAGTAACATAGAGCACTTCGAATTTTTTTTGCTTATGTGGCATGTAGTTAATGAGAAGTGGTAACATAATATGTTACTGTAACATAGCACTTCACAAAATAAGATAAGTCTACAAGCTATTAAATAAAACCACCTATGACACCACTATTATGTTACTTTGCACTATAAAGATAGTAACTTAGACTAATGCCATATGCATGATACTAGTATAATTTTCTGCTCACTATGACGAGCCTTATGGGATTTTATTGTGTCATGCACCAATATCGATGGAGCGGAATTTCGTGTGTGTCTTATCAGTCTCAATATCAGTACCAGCCTTCACAAGTCCATTACTTTAGAATCTGATTGCTATTTTGTGGTTTACTATCTTGCAATTGTCGACATGTCTCTCTTTGTTGATCATAAAGCTTCTAGACAATTTCAAAATTATTAAGATCAATTGTCAGGCTAATGTGTTGGCACACAAGATTGTGAAGTTTTTTTTTGAGTGAATTCCACTTTTTACCCCATATTTATACATTTGTGACACTAATTACCCCTTCGAGTGAAAATTCGTCTAGAATACCCTTTTTGAAATCTTTGGACCCTTATTTTTTGATGCGTGTCCATCAGGTAAGGTGTGAGGTGACGCCCTGTATCCAAAAACATGTGGACGGCCAGAAGGAGTGGAACAGATAGACAAGAAAAGCTTGGACAAGATCGCCAATGATGCCCTCCGATCCTTACAGTTTTTTTTACAAATCAATGACGCAACATGCCGATCCTATCGACCATAAACAGACAAAATGTAAAACTAGGATAAAACCGTGTTAAAAGTCTCCAAAATCTGACATTTCGATAAAAGTTCCGCTAAATAGGGTAATATGTGTCACAAATGTACAACTACAAGGTAAAAAATGGAATTCACTCTTTTTTTTGCAAATAAAGAGTCTTTTTTTCGAAAGAGATGCAAAGGCTTTGCCTCATCTCATTAATAACGAAGAAGTAGAGTTGTCCGGTTAATTTGTGGAAAACCAGACGAAAACCGTCACAACGACCCACACAGGGCCACGACGGCCGACCTGGCTACCCACACGAAGACACACGCTGTCGAAAGAAGAAGCACTGTCAAGGTTGTCATCTAACGTCATTGTCATCACTCCTCCTCAAGCCAGCGACTCTGACTTCACCTTCGCCGGCCACCAATGAAGCCCTTGCCGCAACAGACGCTGGCACCCATGTCGGCCCATGCCAAACAGTCGACCACCTGCGCGAAGATCAGACAGCTCCGACTTGGAGCCGTGAACCAAGTAGGAGAAAAGCGCTAAGCTTGCGTCAATCAGGCCCCGGCAACCAAACACCAGTCCAGTGGCATCGTTACCACAGTGGCTCTTCCTCCGCAGCTCCAACTCCACAAAGACACAGCGAGGCATGAGGACCCCTCGACACACCGGAAGACACCAACTACCAACACTCAGCTGCAGACCAGATCCGCTCGTGGCCGCCATCGTCACCAAACAGGAGACCACGCCCCACAGATCTAGGGCCGCCGCCCTACCATCCCTGCAGCAAACAACAGTAGAACTCACGAGCCAAACTCCTAGATGATGCCTTCAGGAAAGGATTACGGTGCAGGAGCGTCGCCATCGCCAGCTGCAAGAAGACCTGGAATAAGGGTTTCCCCCCGAGCTCGAGACAGGAGGGCATAGGCTCACAGACCACGATGCCTCCAAGAAGGTTTGCAGCGCCAGCACGTGTCGCTCTCGTCGGCTCCGGCAAGGCTTTCGCCCCTAGAAGCCAGAATACCCACCCCTCGAAATGGCTGATGAGAACCACTGAGTGCCTAACCTCAACCCACTACACCACTACCAGAGCCAAGAGCAGCATGCAAGAGCAGCCCCGCCGCCGGCACAAACACCACGCGGAGCCAGCCAGCCGGGCAGCACCAAACTCACCGCGGGAGCCAGATCCGACCACGTCGGGTCAGATCCGGCAACCCCGCGCACCTGCAGCCGCAGCCACACCTATGATAGCACCGGGCGTCCCTGGCACAACCGGTGGCCACTGCCACCCGCACCACGGTGAGACAATGAGCTGCGCCGCTGCAGAGCCTCCGCAGCAGTCAGATCCGGCCAAAGGCCGAACCGACAACCCCGTGCACAAGCGGCCGACGCGCACCTCCTGCCCCCACCACGCGTTGACGAATGATGCCAGGGAGTAAAGGGACGCCGCCCAACGCATAGGACCAAGCTAATGCTCCCGATCGAGCGCCGTCGCACCGCCAGTCGCCGCGCTCCTGGCTCCAGCCGCCGAGCTACGCACGCAACGTCCGCGGCCAACATCCTCAACTCTGGATGTCATCGCCGGAGGGAGATCTGGGGCTGCCGCCCCGCGGCCCATCCTCGCCGAGAGCGCCGCGACCTCTAGGGCAGCCATGCCGCATCCGCGCGAGCAGGCCTGCCGTTGCACGGGATTCGCCCGGCAGCGTCGCGCGATGGCGGCGAGGGGAAGCGGTGTGGAGGCGGCGGCGTGAGTGGCTCGCCCGAGTCGCCCCCGCTGGAGAGCGACGTGAGCGACGGGGATAAGATTTTTGGAAAGACAGTAAATGAAGAGTTTTATTAATTAAGTATCGTCACTACGATCATCTTTTTTTAGGTTGCTTACCACATTTTTTTAAAGGAGGTTTTTCACCGGCCTCTGCATCCGAAAGATGCATGCGGCTATATTATTAAAGCAAGTGCAGCAAAAAATAAAGTCTGATATAAATATAGCTCGTAAAGAGAGCAAAGAGAAATAAAAGCTAAGAAAACAAACCATAGCCACAACTGGCTGGACTGTAGGACAGAGTGACTAAACACCTATCATATTATGCGACCGTCGTCCAAACCGATTAAAGATAACCCGTGCTACCATCTCCCATCGGTTGCACCTGGTAAGAAAATGCTCCCTGGAGTCCAGAAGAGTAAGTAGCAACCACGTACTGATCCATGTCGTGGCTCTGAAAATAACCTGCAAGAAGTTTAAAATATTTTGTCTGTTAAAAATCATATCGTTCCTGCAGTTTCATATAGCCCACAGAAGTACGCATCCTGCAAATTGCTTACCACATGGATAACGTGGTGTCACTACAATCATCTTGGCACACATTGCCAATCTCATCAGGTCCATGTCTCACCCAAACAGACGTTCCAGTAGAAGATCTACCTTATTGAGCAAGGGAATGAGCAATCTAGTAGAAGATTGTGAAGTTTATTTTTGACAATAGGTCAGATGGCGTTCTTTTTCTGTGTGGCATCATATGACCATTTTAAACTGATTAATATTTTCTCTGTGCAGGAAAAACGGTCACAATTCTTAACCAACTCATGAACAGTAGTACTAGTAAAGAGCTGCGAGGGTTTTTTCAGGACAGCGGGGTTATATGGGTTCTTTAAAAAAATAGTGACGCTTGGCCTGGCTTGTTTCTAAGTGACAAGATCTTAAGCTGGTATCCCAGCTTGTGCGACTTCTTCATAAACGCTAATGTCGGCATCTAATATCAATAGAAGCTACCTCGTCAGATCGTGTATGGGCAGTCACACGTAGAAGTCAAAAGTCGGCATCACGAGTCTTAAAGGCCAAGCATGAGAATTAGATCAGCACAAATCTCAATCTGCTTCTTGAGCATCTACTCAAACGTTGTTTTCTAGACTAGTCAACTACTCATTCCGCCTGAAACAAGCAATCCATGCAATAGCATGGTTTAGACCACTGAAAAAAATAGCGCGGTATAGCGTCGCTAATAGCACACTATAGCGTATTGAGAATTCTCTTGCTAAATATATCGGTGTACAATGTCTCGCTAATAGCACGCTATAGCGCGATATAGCACGCTAATAACATATTCTGAGGTCGCCGCTATTTTGCTGTAGCGCGCTATTTTTTTATTGGTTCAGACTAGTTTTTCGCTCTTTTACCTCGCTCTTCTTCCTAATGCGTGTTTTTCCCATCAATAGCCCAATGCCACCCATCAACAAATAGATCTCGATCGAGGCTGTGAGCTTTCGCTGAGTCAAAGTCCCATTTTTTATTAGTAGGCAAGTTAGCAATATTTTGGGCTTGCCTATATATTCAACTAGATAAAATCTCACACGATTTATGCAGAAATCTAAAGCAACAGTTCTATGAAGAACAGAAAGGAACATATGAGAATAATACCGGTCAATTGACAGGCGTGCATGATGTCGCCCGTAAGGAGCCGTGAGAAAAAATTAGCTGGAACTGCCAAGGTTTAGATCAACCTCAGATAGTCCAAGAACTTGTGTCTCTCTCAAAGACACGCCGGCCCAACGTTATCTTTCTTTCTGAAACAAGAAAAACTAAAGAGTATGTTGAGAGTTTGCATTATCGCTTGGGTATAAAAAATGTGTTTATTGTTTCTGTTCCAGGCAAAGATGGTGGTGTAGCGGTCTTTTGGGATAATCTTTATACTCTGGAGCTGAATAAATATGGTGAACATTTTATTGGCATGTACGTTTGCAAATAAGATGGCACTAAGTGGAAAAGTACCTTTGTCTATGGTGAACCAAAGACGAGCCAAAAGTATGTTATGCGGGATCTGTTAAAGCGAATTAAACCGCTTGGGGCTGGACCTTGGTTTATGGCTGGCGATTTTAACGAAGCTACGTGGCATTTTTCTCGTAACAAGTGGTGGGCTAAACTTATGGCAATTTTTTGTGAGTTTTTATCTGAATGCAACTTATTTGATTTAGGATTTATTTTTGGAAGTTTATTGGACTTAGAATAACAAGCAGTAAGGTCACAAAAATGTCACAAAAATGTGAAAGTGCGTCTTCACCGTGCAGTGGCTTGTTCTTAGTGGTCTTCTATGTGTCCTGATTGCAAGGTCTCACATATTATCAGCTCAAGGTCAGATCATTGCCCTATTCTCATTTTCAGTTGTTCGGTGTTCCTTATCCTGGTACGTTTATTAAACATCTGAAATATGAAGCGCGTTGGGAAAGGGAGGCTGCAGCACTGAAAGATCAAATTGAATTATGTTGAAATAAAAGTGCGCATGTTGGTAACTTGGGGAGATGTGGCAAATAATTTGGACAATCTTATGAAGTCCCTTCATGGGTGGAGTAGGATCATATTGGTTATTTTCCTAAAAACCTTGAAACGGCATGAAAAAGATTAAATGTGCTCTTCAAAGGAAATGACCATACTTCTATTATGGAGAAGAAGAAAATCCTCGAGGAGATGGATGAGCTCTTGACGAAGGAAGAAATCATGTGGAAGCAGATATCTTGTTTGGACAAAATGAAATGGGGGTGACAGGAAAACAAAATTCTTTCAGAGAAAGGCTACTTGGAGAGCTAAGAAGAATAATATATATGCCCTCAGAAGGAGCGATGTGTCTCTATCTAATGAAATGGAGGAGATCAAAGGTATAACAAACTCATTTTTGTTGAGCATCTTTACTCTTGTGATAATACGGTAAATCCTTCTCGTGTTATCCCGCTTGTGAAACCTTTGGTGAATGATGAGATGAATGAGAATCTTTGCAAACCTTTTAATAAACATGCTCTTTCCCATATTTGTCCATTGAAGGCTCTGGGGCCAAATGAGTTTCCAGTTGTTTTTTTAGAGGAATTGGTGTTTTTTAAAGGAAGATATTGTACGCATAGTACAACGGTTCTGTTTTTCTAGATGTATGCCAGCGGAGATTAATAATACAATTATTGTGCTTATTCCTAAAGTGAAGAATCCTCAGTCGATAAAAGATTTTCGGCCAATCAGTCTATGCAATGTCAAATATAAAATTATCTCCAAGTGTCTTGTTAACAGACTGATACCACTACTGAATGGTATGATTTCTCCTACCCAAAGTGCTTTCATTCCTGGAAGATTAACTTTTGATAATGCTCGCTTTTGAATGTATGCATTCGCTGAGTACGCTAAAAAATAATCGGGATGCATACTGTTCATACAAGTTGGATCTAGGCATATGATCGTGTGGATTGGAGGTTTTTGAAAAGTATGCTTCAAGCATATGGTTTTGCTCCAGCATGTGTTGCAGTGGACTATGATTTGTGTTAGCTAGAGAAATTTTTAGTGTGTTTTAATTGCCAACTGCTAGATTCTTTCCAACCTTCTAGTGGTGTCAGGCAGGGAATCCATTATCTCTATACATGTTCTTGTTTGTGGTTGAGACCCTTTCGTTGTTATCAGGCAGGGAGTACTTAATAATGCTTCTGCGAGTGGGGATATCCAACATTTCTGGTTGAACATACTCCAGGTATCTCACATTTATTATTTGCTGATAATAGCCTCCTATTTTTTAAGGGTTCTTTATGTTGGAAACATGCCCTAGAGGCAATAATAAAGATGTTATTATCATATTTCCTTGTTCATGATAAATGTTTATTATCCATTCTATAATTGTATTGACCAAAAAATTAAATACATGTGTGGATACATAAGCGAATACAGTGTCCCTAGCGAGCCTCTACTAGACTAGCTCGTTGATCAAATATGGTTAAGATTTTCTAATCATAGACATGAGTTATCATTTTGATAACGGGATGATAGACCCAACCATAAGCTTAACATCAGATCGTATCACTTAGTTTAATTGCTAAAACTTTCTTCATGTCAAGTATTTGTTCCTTAGACCATGAGATCATGCCACTCCGGAATGTTTATGCGAACACGCTCAAGTAAACAACATCGGGGCCCATGCAACTGGTACCTATGCCATGTGTTTACTTGAGGGTGTAGCCACACGCATCCCTTAGTGCTACAATGCTCGATTGTGTCTCTGTGATGGCGGTCCAACTCCTTCGAAGACCATGGTGATGTTACGAGCCGTGTTGCGACGGCGACCCGACGGCTTCGACGACCACGGTGTTGTTATGAGGCGTGCTACGACGGTGATCTGACTGATTCGACGACCGTGGTGCTTCAACAATGTTGAGATGACATGCTTCGACGTCCGTGATGATGTCGCGATGGCGTTCATTCCAACGACAATGGTATGCTTCAACGACATGTGTCAACGATCGTAGCGATGCTACAATGGCAGCCTTGATGCTTCGATGATGTTGCAACGACGTGCTTCGACGGCATGGCGATGTCGCGGCGGCGTTCTTCGAACGGCCAGGGTGTGCTTGGATAGCATGCGTCGATGACCGTGGAAATGCTACCAGGCAGCCCGAATGCTTCAACAATGTTGAGATGACATGCTTCGACGTCCGTGATGATGTCGCGATGGCGTTCTCTCGAACAACATTGGTGTGCTTCGACGACATGTTTCAACGAATGAGGCGATGCTACAATGGCAGACTTGATGCTTCGATGATGTTGCGACGATGTGCTTCGACGGCCGAGGGATGTCGCAAGTTCTTCGAAAGGCCACGGTGTGCTTCTACAGCATGCGTCCACAACGGTGGCAAAGCTACCAGGCGGCCTGACTGCTTCAACAATGTTGCGATGACATGTTTCAACGTCCGCAATGATGTCACGATGGCGTTCTTTCAGATGGTAGTGGTGTGCTTTGACGATATGTGTGAACGATCGCGGCGACGCTACAATAGCAGTCTTGATGCTTCAATGATGTTGTCACGACGTGCTTAGATGGCCGCGGGGCTGTCGCGCCGGCGTTCTTCGGACGGCCACGGTGTGCTTTGACAACATCCGTCGACGACCGTGGCAATGCTACCAAGCAGCCCGACTACTTCAACAATGTTGAGATGACATGCTTCAATGTCTAGGATAATATCGCGATGGCGTTCTTTTGAACGTCTGTGGTGCTTTGATGGCATGCATCAACGATCACGGCGATGCTAGAATGGCAACCTTGATGCTCCGATGATGTTGTGACGACGTGCTTCGACGGCCGTGGCGATGTCGCAATGTCGTTCTTTGAACGGCCACGGTGTGCTTAGACAGCATGCGTCAACGACCGTGGCAATGCTACCAGATGGCTCGACTACTTCAACAATGTTGAGATGACATGCTTCGACGTCCGTGATGATGTCAGGATGGCATTCTTTCGAATGGCAGTGGTGTGCTTCGACCACATGTGTCAACGATCACTTAGATACTATATTGGTAGCCTTGATGCTTCAATGATATTGTGGCGATGTGATTCGGTGGCCGCGGCGATGTCCCGATGGTGTTCTTCAAACGACCATGGTGTGCTTCGACAGCATGTGTTGATGACAGTGGCAATGCTACCAGGCGGCCCGACTGCTTAAACAATGTTGCGATGACATGCTTCAACATCTGCGATAATGTCTTGGTGGCGTTCTTTTTGAATGGACGCGGGTGCTTCGACAACATGCGTCAACGATCGGGGCGATGCTACAATGGCAGCCTTGATGCTTCGATGATGTTATGACGACATGCTTCGACGACTGCGGCGATGTCATGATGGCATTCTTCGAACGGCCACAGTGTGCTTCGACAGCATGCGTCGATGACCACGACAATGCTACAATGGCAGCCTTGTTGCTTCGATGATGTTGCTACACCGATGACACTTTTGTAGCATAACGGTGCCACATGTAGCATCAGCGTCAGCTTGCAGCATGACGATTACCCTCGCAGTATCGAATTGCAGCACATACAACACTCCTTCAGTGCCTAGGTAGCAATGGCTTGCAACATTGGCGATGGGCCCATATCAGCGGCAACACTCCCACAACATGGCATGCAACACTGGCTTGTAGCATGCCTCGGAGCGGGCCAACGCTCCCCGTAGCAGAAGATATCCAATCATTGTATGATGACACGTATGCAGCACGGTGGCGCTGCATGTTGCATTAGCTTGCAGCATGTCGACGACCCTCGCAATGTCGTCTTGCAGCATGGGCAACACTCCTTCAGCATGATGGTGCCCCAAGTAGCAACGGCTTGCAGCATGGTGATGACACTCACAACATTGACTTGCAGACTTGCAACACCGATGACACTCCTTCAGTACGGGGGCGCCCCATATAACCTCAACTTGCAACACGACTATTGCAGCATCGGCTTGCAGCATCGACGACGATCCTAGCAATGTCCCACGTCAAATTGGCTTGCGGCAAGACGGCACTCCCATAGCACCGATGCCTTGCAACATACCTCACATCATGGCAGGCCCCCCCTCAAAACACGGTAGCGGTTGCACCGGCTAACCGTACTGAGGCGTCCTTGCAACACCGGTTTGTAGCGGCGCGCCGATGGAGCCCAAGTGCTTCCGAAAAATATACACGATTAGACTATTAATTACTGGTGACAAGGTACTCAACGTAGGGTTTCCCTCCTCTAGCGACCTGGAGGCGAATGCCCCGCCGCCACCACCGCACCGGCCGCGTGTGGCATGCCGTCAGCCCCTGCTCCCAAGCGGGCAATCGGACCTGCTGCGGCCTCGTCCGCTATTCGGTCTGCAGGGTTTGTCGGGCCCTGTGATCCCGCCATCATCGATCGAGACCCCAGGAGTCCTAACCCTTCACGCAAGGAAGTTCCACCAACTCGCTACAAAAACTCATCTAGGGTTTCTAAGAGGCAACCAAGGGCACACAATAATCTGTTGGGGAGCACGTCGGAGATCATCATGGACCTGTCGCATGGTAGCATGTCGACGGCCTCGCAGAACTCAGGCAAGTTGCCAGTGGCGACCAAGGTGAACCCGGAGGAGGGTGGGGGCGCATACGGGGCTCCCTACGTGGATGCTGCTCGCCCTAAGACTCCCTCCAGGGGATCCGAGGCCGCTACACGAGTCAGTCCGAGGCTGAAGACGTTGACAATCTGGTACCAGTTCAAGAAGACAGTGATGATGGGAGTGACAGACACAGTGCCAGCGGGCAGGAAGCAAGATGGTCCGGAAGGCGAATGACCAGAGGGTTCTGGTGAAGGAGAGGATCCTGATGAGGATGCCGCACTTGTGGAGGTGGATCTGGAAGAAGATGGTGTGCTACAGCAACCAGAGCATCCGTGGATAGTGATCATGCTTGTGTATTCGTTAGACCAGCCGTCTCCCATACTCTGTTTGAGAACATTGTTGAAGGCTGGAGGTTGAAGGAGGACTTTGACTACGCCTACCAGGGGGACAACAAGTACTTGGTGCACTTTGAATGTGAGGTGGACATGTCTCGTGTCCTCGGAGGAGGGCCATGGTAGTACGAATATGATCCGCTGCTGATCAAGGCGTTTGATGGCATGAGGAAAGTCTCTCGATATATTTTGGACATGATGAGGATATGGGTGTGAATCCTTGACGTGCCCATGAACTGGAGGACAGAGGCAGTGGCTAGAGCTCTCTGTGCTAACTTGGGCACCATCTTGCAAATGGAGCTAGGGGAGAACACATGAGATTATATGTGTATGAAAGTGGCTATTCCAGTCAACCGGCCATTGGAGACATCAGTGGCCATGTTTGCCAAACTGAAGCAAAAGAGGACAAAGGTATAGTTCCAAATATAGTACGAAAACTGCCAAACTTTTGCTACTCATGCGGCTACCACAGGCACTAGGAAAAATCATGTGGAAGACGGGGGATTCGAGGAGCACCATCGGGCAAGTTTAGCGGTAAACACTGGTGTACACCGCCACACAAATTTCGAAGACAGTCCGGGATGGTGAAGGCCAAGGTTAACCTGACGGCTTACCAAGGACTAGATTTTTCCTTGGAGAGTACCAGATCTTCAGCACACGAGAGAGGCGGACGAGGGGCACGCCAGTCGGATGGCGGCTTGGCGCGGTGCCCCAAGTTCGCACCGAATCACAGCACGGGCAATCCAGCTGTGGACAAGATGCTCGCTGAGCAGATACAGGTGATGTCCGGGGCCAGTAAGGGTACTGGTAAGGGGAGGGTTGATGAGGTCACACCCATGGGTCAAACCATGATGCATGCTCCAAAGGGAGTGCAACGTGGACAGGATTCACAACCACGAGCTTCAGACTTGATTCCTCCAATACGTGACTTATCTCAGGAGGTTACTATGGATGAAAATGGACTAATCTGAGGAGGTGTCTGCCTTGGGCAAAAGAGCAGTGCTGGGAGACCTGATTGTTGGTACAGGAGGCGAGGATGTTGTTAAGGCTCTAATAGTTTTTAATAACATGTCAAACCCTACCGAGTGTGTGCTTTTAGGTACTACAAAAAAATGCAGGACATCGGGGTCGCTGGACGGGCAGCAGACTCAGCACGGCGAGGGAACACGTGACCAGGAGATGGAGGGCGGATCCCATACACCGGAGGCAGTCGGCCCAGGGGCCACCGACGAACTGACGGGGTCGACGAAGCCCCTTCAGGAGCAATGAATATCCTAAGTTGGAACAGCCGAGGGGGAGGGAACCCTCGGATAGTTTGTGATATTATGAGCCTTGTTCAGACTCACTGCCCTAGCATTGTTTTTCTTTGTGTGACTAGACAGTCTAAGAATAAAATGAGTAGGCTTCGAGCTCGCTTAGGTTTGAGAGGTTTTGATGGTCTTGATAGTGTTGGTCTTAGTGGAGGTCTTCCTTTGTACTGGTATGAGTCGTTGAGTGTGGATGTAAAAACAATAAATGATAGATATATCGACGCGTATGTCACGAGTTTAGTGGGTGAGCCGCCCTGGAGGCTCACTTGCGTCTACGGCGAGCCACGCACGGAGGACCGTCATCGCATGTGGTCTATCCTCTGTGATCTGCACCAACAAGTCACCATGCCGTGGGCTGTGATTGGCGACTTTAATGAAGCCATGTGGTGTTTTGAGCACTTTTCTGCAATGCCACGCTCAGCAGGTCAGATGATTAACTTTCGAGGTGTGCTTGAAGTGTGTGGATTGGGTGATCTTGGTTTTGCAGGGCTGCCCTACACATATGATAATAAACGTGCTGGACGTGCAAACGACAAGGCCCGCCTTGACCGGGCGGTTGCAAACAACGCATGGCGGGATTTGTTTGAATATGCTAAGGTGGACCACCTAGTGGCACCTAGTTCAAATCATCTTCCCATCCTGCTCCGGTGCTCGCGAGAGGAACCAATGCAAGCCTCTGGCAAGAGGTTTCAGCAATATGAAGTCATGTGGGAAAGAGAGCCATCGCTCCCGGAGGTAATTATGAAAACTTGGACATATCTGAGTTCTATGCTTAATCTTGGTGATATTTCCTCTGGCTTGGGTAATTTGATGAAGAAGCTGCAGGACTGGAGCCGGAGAAAATTCGGCAATGTCATTAAGGAGATTAACAAGTCTCGCTCACGGCTCGAGGAGCTTCTATCCATGAATGCAGATAGGAAGGAAATACGGGAGACGACAGATAGCTTGAACGAGCTCTTGTACCGCAAAGAGATGATATCACTGGTATAGCGAGGTGCTATACAAACGGTTTTTAACCTCTTTCCGCGACGCCATGCTTAACCGTCACCTAGCACTACTGCAGGATGCTGCTAACACGACACTATGATCAGAGACCTTTTGCCGAAACTGTGTGCGATGCATAAATCACAAACGGTGATGTAAAAGAACCGTAAACAAAGATGCAAAACGTTTGCGACGAATGATACATCAAACACGGTTCGGATTTTAGTTCCGTGTGCGATGAGGGGCATACGGTTGATCCGTACGAACTGTTTGCGATGAAACAGAACAACAGAAATGGGCAGCCAGATCAAGGTGTGTGCGATATATGGCATACAGTTCGCTCCGATGAACCGTTTGCGATGATTGAGGTGAACACAAATGGTTTGGTGTAACAAGATGTGTGTGATACCTGGCAAACAGGTCAGTAATCAGAATTGTGTGCAATCATTATAGACAGCCCATACGGTCTTTTTTTGTGAATTGTGTGCTCGTCAGGGCACACAGCTCAACAAACCAACATGTGGGCGATAATGTAGAAGATCTCTGTGGAATACATATTACTAACCGCCTGCGATGAGATTGACAGGATAAACAGAGATATATACAGTCTGCTTCATTTAGTCCTTGTTGTTGTTGTTGTTGTTGTTGTTGTTGGATGGCCCCGCGACATCGTCTTGGCGAGGACGCTTCTTGCCATTGACCGTTGGCTTTTCAATGTCGCCGCTGTCGTCATTGTTGTTGTTGTCGTCGTCCTCCTCCTCCACGTTCGAACATTCCTCCTTATCATCATCGTCCTCCTCTTCTTTGTCCTCCGATGGCTCCTCGTCTGTCTGGTTGTCGTTTGATGACTCCGGAGGTGGCATCCCTTCCATTAACCGAATGTAATCAAGGTCTGGGCTCGATGCCGGACTCGTGGAAGATGAGCGGATGATTCCGATGTTGACCTATCAACGGGCGCCAGACTGCTGGCCGAACTGTCATCCTCGTTGTCGCTCCACATGGCTGCAGAGTGCGTGCCAATGTGTTGCACGGCCTGCAGGGAACGATGAAGATGGTGGACACTTAAGCGGGGTATGCAGAGAAGAGGAACTGGCAATTGAAGCGGGGTTTTTTTGCGTGGGGGTGGGGGGAACTGAAGTCGGGGTAGACGTATTATCTAACCGCTGATGTAATCAACCGCAATTATTGTACCCAGTGGCTCCAAATTCCCGGGGTTGCGCATGACCACTACTAGGGAAAAGCCTAGCAGCAGCGCGGGTTTTAGGCCTATCAGTAGCGCGGGCTGGAGCGCTACTGGTACGACGCTACAGCTAAAGGTTAGCAGTAGCGTGCCTCCACCCACGCTACTGCTAAATCGACTTAGTAGTAGCGCTTTCCCAGAGAAGCACTACTGGTAATTAGTAGTAGCGCTTCTCCCTGCCCGCGCTACTACTATTATTTCGTATTTTATTTCTTTTTTATTTCATGTTGTATTCATACACCTTTACACAAGTTTTCATACAACAGGAATTTAGAGATTGTTTTTACATCATAATGAGTTATTACATCACGGGGTGAAAGAACCGTGGACTATTTTCAAGTGGATGTCCATCCACTTGAAACTAATCCGCGGTTCTTTCGTCAAATGATATAATAAATATCATCATCATCTCATATCATTAACAACTTATCATCATAATACATCATTGTCATATAACACCTCCTCAAGATCATCGTTTTCATCAATGAAACATCACATAGCAAATTGGTCACTAGTCATAATCACAAGTACTCCTCATCATCAACTCTAACACATTGTGCTACATAATAAACATATTGTACCTCATAGGACCTACTACATTCTCTTAGGACCTACTATATTCTCTAAGGTAAAATAGCAAAAAAACAAGATAGCCCCTGACTCTCCATTATGGAGAATGGAGATTATCCTGTCTCCAATTCTTGCATTTCGCTTAATGTTACTTCCAAAAACCTCCTTGCGAATGTCCAAACATTTTTTCCATTCTTTGATTAGCATGTGTTCACCGGTTTTAGAAATCCGATATGCACATATGAGATCCGTAGATTGACCTGGCTGTATGTTCAGAACTGCAAGGCGACCATTCTGATACATCAGATGAGGCACACAATCCATCCGGATTTTCTGTTGAAAAACATAGTAATAACTTCGTAGTTAGCAATGATGTACTAGTTTTAGAAGTATGCAAAACATGCACGGATGTCATAATAGTAAAAAATCTTACCAGGGTATCTCCATAGAAGTTACCGTGGTTCAACACGTGCACTAGTGGCACGTATTCAGCATAATTTGGAGGATTTCGATAATAGGTATTGTAATTCTCAAGATAAATACAAAATGCAATCAGATGACTTTTCTCCTTATAAGTTAATTCAGAGCCATCAGTGTAGTGGATTTTCTCTACCATCTTCCGCACATTCTTTGAAGAATCAAAATAAGCTGTCAATGGAAATAAGCTGTCAACTATTTTAAAATAAACAATATAAATTAGTTAATAACTATGTTTGAGAAACTCACATTGCGGTAGAATCGAAAGTGTATCAACGGACCCAAATGTCCATATTGTCTTGCTCGATGACAGGATCACCAAGATCCATGGTGACAATCATACCCTCATAAAAACCATACATTTTGCAAAGTGCTTCCCAATTTTGGCAACCAAAATGGGTTACGCTATGAGATTTATACAGATTTACTTCAAAATCCATATCATGATGGGTCCTTAGGTGTATTTTCTTTGTTTCAAAATTTTCATGGTCTTCAAAACCCATCCTCTCCAAGACATAGCGTCTTGCATGGCATGGGATAAGCTAGTCGAATTGTAAAAGATGAAAATTAGACGTTGAAATAGTTGAAGTCATGCTTAATTATGAAAAAACACTTGTCGTCGTTGCGTACTGTTTCAACATCGAAGGTCTCCTCGAGCTTAATGCTGAAGCGCCGATCTTCGTCTAGCTGAAGGAACCTGTCGCACAGACCTCGATCGTCGTGGCACCAGCTGCACTCCCCCGGGATACTGTCGCCGTCCGAGTACGACATTTCCTACGTTCATAATTTAAAGATTAAACTTGCACAATTAAATATATGTACTAAAAACCTAAATTAGATCATTATTTTTCGAGAAAATCCAAGCCACTCGATAATTCCTACATATTCTAGCACAAGTCATGCCAGAATTCACAGAAAAATCCGGCATGACCTTTGCTAAAAAAGGACATATCGAGCGCCTGAAATTTGCCGGAACGGAAATTAATCAACACTCCGGCAAAACATAGGCAACCCGGAGGTGTAACCTGAACATGAACGGCCACTTGGGCAACCACATATCCTATTTGAGCAACACAAGATATACATGGAGATTTGGCTGGTCTCACCTCAAGGTCGGAAGGGGTCGGTGACGGGGATGACGGCGGGGATGATGGAGGGGCTCCTTGATTTCTGCAAAAGCAAAAACCCTATAAGTTATCACTAATACATCCCGAATAATTGCTTAAAATCAAAAAATAACAACAAATATGACATGTTCAACTAGTTCTATTAATTCAACTAGTTCTTACTAAATATAAACTTACTATAAATAGAAAAAAAAACAAGGAACGAGTTTTGGGATTATGCACAGGTGACGGTATGAACGGAGTAGGATAGCTGGCAAGCAATACAGTGAGCTCTTCTTATTGATAAAGCCAGTAATAATCAAACTAGAAAGGAAAAGAAAAAAGACAAAGAAAAATATCTGCACGAATCTTCACATAACATCAATGTCATAGGACCTAGATGTGCATTACTTAGAGCACATCTAGATGTGCTTTAGCAATACTGTCAAACAAAACCCCTAATCATCATTGCAAACAGCGCATTGAACATGGCTAATGTGACAACCACAACTACACATGCTAGTTCCTTCTTGTCTGTTGCTTTCATCTGTTGCTTGTGATTGATTCTTTCTTGCTTCATCGTACTGATTGTACATTCCATATCAGCTAATTTCTTCTTCAGCTTAACGTTATCTTCTGAGAGCTTGGTGATAACACTCTGAGCCCTGCCATGCCATTATTCATGCAGCCAGTTAATAAAGGCACAAGCCTCATATCCCTGCCAATGTTAAATAGTATTCAGGATGAGCGGTGGCATTAACTCAAGTATAATGATGAACTTAGCACTAACCTCTAAGGGGCAACTGAGAAACCGCCTACCAATGTCGAATCCCTCCGTGCATACACGTCGAGCGGGAATGTGCCCGTGCACACAACTCGGCTTTTGGTACTTCTCGGTGGCGCAAAACTCAGAGTCGAACTCGTGTTGCGGGAGCCTGGAGTCATGCTCCGAATCCGGCGGCAGATCGCTTTCCTGGGGGGGTTCAATTCAGGACAGATTCAACAAGGAGCTACTTTGGACATGCTAAAAAAGATCGGGATAGATTGGAACCTGACATGACGATTCGGATCCGTAGTACACCTGCGTGCTGATGACCTTAGGCAAGTGTTCGACGGCGACAGCCGTCGTGGCGGCGATACGAGCAGGAGCAGCCGCACTGAAACCATCATCACCACTCGCTCGCATTCCCCCAATGTCAGCTCCACGCGAGGGAATTTGGAGTCTATGTAGGGATTTGGGGGAAATGGGGAAACTTTGGGATAAGCTAACGATCGGGAACTACTTATGGCACTATATGTTGGAGTATACGACACACTATTTATACATGTCGTTAGGTATTACAACATCACGCATGATTTGCACACCAAACCATGTGAGAAGACAATGTAGATGAGACATGGTTGCCATTACATAACCATATGTGATGTACTACCATGTACATATAATTGAGTTACAGTGATACCGTGTAAACTGTCGCTCTACGGATATCCGTAAAAAAACAGCCGTTATGCATATAGAAATGACGACGACGGCCTAAGCAAGGTCTACTGGAGAAGAGGTCAATCCTCGATCAGTGGGAGGTGGCGGTGCCATAGGAGGTCAACCCTCGGTCTGCGGCGAGAGATATGAGGACCTCAACCGTCGAGGTCGGCGACGGCGTGATTCGAGCACATCCATCGTGGTTGATGGCGGGATAGTGGAGGTCGAACTTCAAGCGGTAGCCGCACTTTTGCTCCTCAACCCTGCTGTCTCGGCGTGCCGCCATATCGTGCTTCTCTGTCTGCTGGGTGGAGGTTGCCGCGCGGCTACTTAATTAAGGTATTCTTTTCGTCAGTGGCTTAATTAAGGTATCCAATTCCTAAGGGTAGTGTTGTGCTAGTACTCTGCATGTAAATTGACTGCACATTAATTTTTGTCATTGCACGTCTGGATAACAATATGGAGCGCCCTCCGTAATTATGAAAATAAAGCCTTGTAAATTATGCATGCATCATTGGGCAACAGTTAATCCGTGTATTAATGTTGTTATTTTGTTTTTAATTACCATTCGTGTGGTGCAGATGGAACGATCTCAATGGATGAAGAATCAGAAACCCTAGATTTTAGAAGTGGCATGACAGAGTTCATGAATTTGGCTGAAAGTACAAAGAGGAGAATTGGTGATGCGGATTACATCCTGCGTCCATGTACTGATTGTGCCAATACAGAGTCACATGAAGTTGCAGATGTCCAGTGGCACTTAGTCTCTCGGGGATTCATGGATGGATATACACGTTGGACCAGACACAGTGAGGAGGAGGTCATGGATGAAGATACCCAGGGCTGTGAGATGCCAAACCCCTAGCAATGTCACATGGATGTTGAATCTAACATCAGGGCAGAGGCGTCAAGCTACCAATGGAACACCGTAAAGCCAAAACGCCAACTGGAAAACCAAGACGTCGACACAAATGACGACGATCTTAATATGCCAGATTTTGCTGCTATGACTGTAGATTTCAAGGGACCAAAAAGGGATATGATTGGGTACAAGGATCTGCCAACCATTGATGCAGACTCCAAGAAAGAATTGTATCCGGGTAGCAAAAAGAAATAATCCGGGTTGAGTGCCACCCTGGCGCTTCTCAGATTTAAAGGAGCAAATGCTCTATCAAACAAGGGTTTCACAGAGATGTTAGGTCTTTTCAAAGAAATTCTTCCGGAAGATAATGTGCTCCCCAGAAGCACGAATGAAGCGAAGAAAATTGTTTGCCCATTGGAACTTGAAGTACAGAAGATACAAGCTTGTGTGAATGATTGTATATTGTACTGTGGTGAGTACAAAAATTTGCGTGCATGTCCCCAATGCAAGCATGCACGATACAAGTGCAGGAGAGCAAAGGACAAGTACAAATTGGACGATGAGATCAAGACAGGAATCCTGTTCATGGTTGTTTGGTACTTGCCTTTATTTCCAAGGTTGAGGCGTTTGTTTACAAACCCTAGAGAGGCAAAGAGGTTGCGGTGGCATCATGATGAGAGAATTGCGGATAAGTATATGAGGCACCCGAAAGATAGGGCTCACTGGGAATTAATCGACAACAAGTTTGAAGACTTTGCCAAGGATCCTAGAAGTATAAGGATCGGGGAGTGTATTGACGGGATGAGTCCTTTTGGTGATATGAGCACCAATCACAGCACATGGCTGGTGCTTCTATGCATATATAACCTAGCTCCTTGGTTGTGTATGAAGAAAAAATACATTATGATGTCAATGATTATCCAAGGCCCGAAGCAACCTGGAAATGGCATCGACATTTACTTTCAGCTACTGGTAGAAGAACTGCTAACAGTGTGGATAGATGCACCTGCTGTAAAATGTTATGATGCTTACAGAAAGGAGATTTTCGATCTACATGCGATGCTGGTGCACACCATTCAAGATATGTCGGCATTAGGCAACACATCGGGCCAGAAAACAAAGGGAGATGTAGGGTGTGTCACGTGCATGGATAGGACAGCTAGCAGAAGACTTCCCAACTCGTGCAAAACCGTGTATTTGTGTCATCGTAGGTTCTTACGAAAAAATCACCCATACCAAAAGATGAAAGCTGAATTTGATGGTACGACAGAGGTAGAAGTGGTCCCAAGACCCTATGATGGGGAGGTGGTCCACAACATGGCTAAACAAATTAATGTTGTGCTTGGCAAGAATCAAGCTTTGACGGTGAAACAAACACCCAAGGGTCAAGTGTTTAAGAAGAAATTGGTGTTCTAGAAATGACCTTATTGGGAGATTCTACGTGTACGTCACTGCATCGATGTCATGCACGTAGAGAAGAATGTATGTGAAAGCATCCTTGGTACTCTGCTCAAGATTAAAGGTAAAAGAAAGGATGGTGAGGGTTCACAGCTCGATATGCTTGCTAATCAATCAAAAGGCAAGAGCGAAGCAGAAGATGATGACAAATTCATCAAAGCTAGCCAGAGTTACAATTTCAGTACAAAAGAAGTAACACAATTCTTCACCTATTTGTTGTCAGTTAAGACACCCTCTTCCTACTCCGCAAACATCAGAAGTCTCATGGATGTGAGCTCAGGTAAAATGAAGTTGGGACACCTGAAGTCACATGATTGCCACGTAATGTTGGCACAAATACTCCCGGTGGCCATCAGGAATCTGATGGACAAAGTTATAAGGAACACACTCATTGACCTCTGTAATTTCTTCAACCAACTATGGAAGAAAGTTGTAGATCCTGAAGAGCTGGATTATATGCAAGATGATATTGCAAGAATATTGTCCAACCTAGAGATGTTTTCCCACCGCCATTCTTTGATGTCATGGTCCATCTCACTGTGCACCTTTGTTGACGAGATAAAGTATTGTGGTCCTGTGTTTCTTCGCAACATGTATCCCTTTGAGTGGTTCATGGGAATACTGAAGCGCTTTTGTCGGAACCGAAACCATGCAGAGGCAAGCATCCTACAAGGTTATTCCGCGGAGGAGGTGGTTGAGTTTTGCACCGAATACATGAAACAACGACCTATAGGTTTGCCCCTCTCTCCCCACGAGGGAAGGCTGAAAGTTAAGCCGGTCCTTGCTGGCACGCAAGTGGATGCACCTGGAGAATTGGCAGGGAAAGCCCATTTGACGGTACTACTTAACACCCCAGTTCTCAGCGCTTAGGCCGAAGAACACTTTGCGGAGATACGCCAAAGCTTCTTACCAGTGGTGCCTTCATCAGATGTGGATATGAAGGGGCACACTAAGAACTACACTGAATGTCTGAAGAAGCGTTTGGCACAAGGATCCATCGATGACATTGCTACGTGGTTGGCACAAAAGCCATCACCTACGGTGTTGACGTACCAAGCATATGACATAAATGGATACATGTTCTACACTGATGAATGTGATGAGAAAACCTCATATCAGAACAGCTCTGTTCAAATAGAATGCATGACTATAGATGAAACTAATAAAAGGGTATACTATGGAGCCATCAAAGAGATTTGGGAGCTTGACTATGTGAAAGTTATGGTGGGATTATTCAGGTGCTCATGGATCCCTCTTGGACAAGTAAAGGTTGATGATTACAGGAAGATCTGTGTTAACAGGACAACGATGGCCTATCACGCGGACCCATTTATTCTTGCCAGCGATGCTACACGGATTTTCTTTGCGGAAGACCCTTTGCGTAAGAACTTCCATGTAGTGATGCATGGGAAGAGGACGGTACTGGGTGTCGATGATGTTGCCGATGAGGACGAGTACAATGAATTTGATGAGTTGCCAGCCAAGGGATCACGCACCCGTGTAACAGAGAAGCGTAAAATCATCAAAAAAAACCAAGTTCATTCGGGGTCAATGTCTTGATCCCAGTTCCCCCATGTACATGGGACTTAAGTCGTAAGACTAGTCTTTATGCCTACCCTGCAACTTAATTCGTTCAATTTCGAACTCCCACGTGTACTGAATTTGTGAGTTATGCCCGATTTTCTGTTGATGTAAGAACCGTTAATATGTTGACCTTGATATGCTGTCAGCTCAGGCAATGAATATGAACTATTTTTTGTTATTATTATTATTATTATTATTATTATTATTATATCATAGAGGTAGCACACCCAATTGATCTCACTACAGTATGTGTAAACAAAAATATGTATGCAATCTAGTTTGCGAATAGCACACGGTTCGTTGATGAAAGCTGTGTGCCGACAAAACCCTGCCCACGATCTGAGTCGTGCGTTCTGATTGGCCAGAATCCAAACCCCACGGATCGTATGTCTACACCGTTGGATGCCCCCAGATCAAACGGCGATCCTCATCCCTTTCGATAGCACATGCAGTTCCAGTTGTAATTTTATTTTTATGCACAAAATGCACGTTAAACTCAAAAAATTTCTTAAATATAGCTAACAATACCCGAAATGCGCCAGAAAATAAAACCCATGGTATAATGGTGATTGCGTATCGTGGAAATATTTATGAGGCCAAACGACGAAGTCATCGGCCACAGGAGTTTGAATTGACATATTCTTTTATACTCTATGACACTATGAATATATATATATAAGTATAGACTCATTTTCCTATATACTTATTATAAAGGTATATACTTTTTTCGTGACTTTTCATACAGAGAAAACGTATGTCACAAAAGAATTATGTACAATTATTACATAAGGACTATATACCATTTATTGGCAAGGAAGTACATATTTATCAAGCGGTTTCATGGGGAAAATAGGATACATAATTCTCTGAAAGAGGTTGTATAAAATTCTGCATCTTAGTAACAATGTGTACGCTGACCACACAACTACTTTTACATCTTCATGAAGGATTAAATGCTAGAAAAACTGGTGTACAAAAAAAGAGTACATCTTCGATCAAGCTCCACATGACACCTCTACTTCCAGAATAATTGAATAGATGTTCCTCGGTAACAGGAATCCTGCCTGCTTTGCGCCTGTGGTAACTAGGATGAGAAAAGGCGCTTCTCTGTTTTTTTAATCAATTGGATGGTGGCTGCAATGATTAATCAAAATACAAGATCAATAGATCGTCAATACAATATCAGTGTGGGGTATATTCACAACTAGACATGTATAGACTCATTTTTTAAAACTAAAATTCTACTAACTAGAGGATGGATGGTATTGATATTGTCACAATCTCACTAAAGAAGATATGCATATACTTGTTATTTGTTAACCTAATACAGTTCACAACTCCATTATCAGAAAAAGAAGCACGCAATCATGTTATAACTCGTATATTGTGGTTTCAGCCTCTCATCAAAGAAGTTGCTGTTGCAGGGACAAAGAGTCGCTAGAATAGTTACCGTGAAGAATTTATGCATGCATGCATACTGAATTGGGATCAGGTACCTACCATGGTACGTAGCACGTCATTTGCTTATGGGGTTGAAAGATCGGTTTGTGATTGAAATCGATGCTTCTGGTGCATGCGCCTGTCCTGATGAGTTGGCGACACCGCTGCACGCTGCTAGATGCCGGTCACCTGCTACCGGCGGAAACTAAGCGTGAGCCCGTTGCGAATGAGGAACACGAGATGACTTGAGACAAACCTGGTCAGCCAGTACTTCTTTCGTCACCGGCGGCGGCGAAACTACAGCGAGACTGAGTTTTTCCCAGTGGAAGTCGGTGCCGCATGAGCCGTCGTGGTCGCCGTGCTCGGATGATGCGACGGGAGATGGGGATGGATATGCGTAGATGCATGTGCTGGTCTAAAAAAATCGGATCACCAACGTCCCATCTAACTCACTCTTATTGTTTTCATTTAAAATTTAGACAGCTCCGACGCGAGAGCAAAGGTAAGGGCCAAACAACGCCACGTGTCCTAGGAGTACATACACCTAAGAGTATAGACTCATTTTCCTA
>NC_041393.1:478981565-479046808 GCF_002162155.2 Triticum dicoccoides | reverse complement strand
ATACTAGCTAGCTACCTCTGTAATGCGCGCATAGTATCATAAGTTGGTATCTAAGGTTGCCTTATTAATTGCCATGTGATGTCTACTACATAACCTTCTTCTTGTAGATGTTGTTGGGCCTCCAAGTGCAGAGGTTTGTAGGACAGTAGAAAATTTCCCTCAAGTGGATGACCTAAGTTTTATCAATCCGTGGGAGGCATAGGATGAAGATGGTCTCTCTCAAACAACCCTGCAACCAAATAATAAAGAGTCTCTTGTGTCCCCAGCACACCCAATACAATGGCAAATTGTATAGGTGCACTAGTTCGGCGAAGAGATGGTGATACAAGTGCAATATGGATGGTAGATATAGGTCTTTGTAAACTGAAAATATAAAAATAGCAAGGTAGCAAGTAACAAACATGAGCGAAAACGGTATTGCAATGCTAGGAAACAAGGCCTTGGTTCATACTTTCACTAGTACAAGTTCTCTCAACAATAATAACATAATTAGATCATATAACAATTCCTCAACATGCAACAAAGATTCACTTCAAAGTAACTAATAGTGCAGAAAAACAAAGAGATTATTGTAGGGTACGAAACCACCTCAAAGTTATTGTTTTCAATCAATCCATTGGGCTATTCCTATAAATGTCACAAACAACCCTAGAGTTCGTAGTAAAATAACACCTTCAGACACAAATCAACCAAAACCCTAATGTTACCTAGATACTCCAATGTCACCTCAAGTATCCGCGGGTATGATTATACGATATGCATCACACAATCTCAGATTCATCTATTCACACCAACACAAAGAACTTCAAAGAGTGCCCCAAAGTTTCTACCGGAGAGTCAAGACGAAAATGTCTGCCAACCCCTATGCATAGATTCCCAAGGTCATGGAACCCGCAAGTTGATCACCAAAACATACATCAAGTGAATTAATAGAATACCCCATTGTCACCACGGGTATCCCATGCAAGACATACATCAAGTGTTCTCAAATCCTTAAAGACTTAATCCTATAAGATAACTTCAAAGGAAAGACTCAATCCATTACAAGAGAGTAGAGGGGGAGAAACATCATAATATCCAACTATAATAGCAAAGCTCGCGATACATCAAGATCGTGCCAAATCAAGAACACGAGAGAGAGAGAGAGCGAGAGAGAGAGTGAGAGAGATGGATCAAACACATAGCTACTGGTACATACCCTCAGCCCCGAGGGTGAACTACTCCCTCCTCGTCATGGAGAGTGCCGGGATGATGAAGATGGCCACGGGTGATGATTCCCCCCTCTGACAGGGTGCCGGAACAGGGTCCCGATTGGTTTTTGGTGGCTACAGAGGCTTGTGGCGGCGGAACTCCCGATCTAGGTTTCTTTTCGGGGTTTCTGTATTTATAGGAATTTTTGGCGTTGGTTTCACGTCAGGGGGGTCTCCGAGTCATACACGAGGCAGGGGGGCGCGCCCTGGGGGGTAAGGCGCACCCTCCACTCTCGTGGATGGCTCGGGACTCTTCTGGCCCAACTATTTTACTTCGGGGGCTTCTTTTGGTCCATAAAAAATCCACAAAAATTGGCAGGTCAATTGGACTCCATTTGGCATTCCTTTTCTGTAAAACTCAAAAACAAGGAAAAAACAGAAACTGGCACTGGGCTCTAGTTAATAGGTTAGTCCCAAAATCATATAAAATAGCATATAAATGCATATAAAACATCCAAGATGGATAATATAATAGCATGGAACAATCAAAAATTATAGATACATTGGAGACGTATCAAGCATCTCCAAGCTTAATTCCTACTCGTCCTCGAGTAGGTAAATGATAAAAATAGAATTTTTGATGTGGAATGCTACCTAACAAATTTGTCATGTAATCTTCTCTATTGTGGCAAGAATATTCAGATCCATAAGATTCAAAGCAAAAGTTTCATGTTGGCATAAAAAACGATAATACTTCAAGCATACTAATAAAGAAATCATGTCTTCTCAAAATAACATGGCCAAAGAAAGTTATCCCTACAAAATCATATAGTCTGGATATGCTCTATCTTCATCACACAAAATATTTAAATCATGCACAACCTCGATGACAAGCCAAGCAATTCTTTCATACTTTTGATGTTCTCAAACTTTTTCAACTTTCACGCAATACATGAGCGTGAGCAATGGATATAGCACTATGGGTGGAATAGAATATGGTGGTTGTGGAGAAGACAAAAAGGGAGAAGATAGTCTCACATCAACTAGGCGTATCAACGGGCTATGGAGATGCCCATCAATAAATATCAATGTGAGTGAGTAGGGATTGCCATGCAATGGATGCACTAGAGTTGTTAGTGTATGAAAGCTCAAAAAGAAACTAAGTGGGTGTGCATCCTACTCGCTTGCTCACGAAGACCTAGGGCATTTTGAGGAAGCCCATCATTGGAATATACAAGCCAAGTTCTATAATTAAATTCCCACTAGTATATGAAAGTGACAACATAGGAGACTCTCTATCATGAAGATCATGGTGCTACTTTGAAGCACAAGTGTGGTAAAAGGATAGTAGCATTGCCCCATCTCTCTTTTTCTCTCATTTTTTTGGGGCCTTCTCTTTTTTGGCCTCTTTTATATATATATATTTTTTTCGTCCGGAATCTCATCCCGACTTGTGGGGGAATCATAGCCTCCATCATCCTTTCCTCACTGGGACAATGCTCCAATAATGAAGATCACCACACTTTTATTTACTTACAACTCAAGAATTACAACTCGATACTTAGAAGAAAATATGACTCTATATGAATGCCTACGGTGGTGTACCGGGATGTGCAATGAATCAAGAGTGACATGTATGAAAGAATTATGAACGGTGGCTTAGCCACAAATATGATGTCAACTACATGATAATGCAAAGCAATATGACAATGATGAAGCGTGTCATGATAAACCGAAAGGTGGAAAGTTGCATGGCAATATATCTCGGAATGGCTATGGAAATGCCATAATAGGTAGGTATGTGTTTTGAGGAAGGTATATGGTGGGTGTATGGTACTAGCGAAAGTTGCCTGGTACTAGAGAGGATAGCAATGGTGAAAGGGTGAGAGTGCGTATAATCCGTGGACTCAACATTAGTCATAAAGAACTCACATACTTATTGTAAAAATCTATTAGTTAATGAAACGAAGTAATATGCGCATGCTCCTAGGGGGGGATAGATTGGTAGGAAAAGAGCATCGCTCGTCCCCGACCGCCACTCATAAGGAAGACAATCAATAAATAAATCATGCTCTGACTTCATCACATAACGGTTCACCATACGTGCATGCTACGGGAATCACAAACTTTTAACACAAGTATTTCTCAAATTCACAACTACTCCACTAGCATGAATCTAATATCACCATCTTCATATCTCAAAACAATTATAAAGAATCAAACTTCACATAGTATTCAATGCACTTCATATGAAAGTTTTTATTATATCCCTCTTGGATGCCCATCATATTAGGACTAAATTCATAACCAAAGAAAATTACCATTCTGTTTAGAGACTCCCAAAATAAAATAGTTAAGCATGAGAGTTCATCAATTTCTTCAAAATAAAACCACCTCCGTGCTCTAAAAAGATATAAGTGAAGCACTAGAGAAAATGACAAACTACTCCAAAAGATATAAGTGAAGATCAATGAGTAGCCGTATAATTATGTAACTATGTGATCTTGGGATATTATTCAAACAGCAAGCAAAACAAAATAAAATAAATTGACGCTCCAAGCAAAACACATATCATGTGGTGAATAAAAATATAGCTCCAAGTAAAGTTACCGATGAACGAAGACGAAAGAGGGGATGCCATCTGGGGCATCCACAAGCTTAGGCTCTTGGTTGTCCTTGAATATTACCTTAGGGTGACTTGGGCATCCCCAAGCTTAGGCTCTTGTCACATCCTTATTCCACAGTCCATCGAATCTTTACCCAAAACTTGAAAACTTCACAACACAAAACTCAATAGAAAACTCGTCAGCTCCGTTAGTATAAGAAAATAAAATCACTACATAGGTACTGTTGTGAACTCATTCTAAATTCATATTGGCGTAATATCTACTGTATTCCAACTTCTGTATGGTTCATACTCTCCGATACTACTCATAGATTCATCAAAATAAGCAAACAACACATAAAAAACAGAATCTGTCAAAAACACAACAATCTGTAGTAATCTGTAACTCTCGAATACTTATGTAACTAAAAAATTCTGAAATAAATTGGTGGACGTGAGTTATTTGTATATTAATATTCTTCAAAAACAATCAACTTAAAATAACTCTTCTGTTAAAAATGACAATTATTCTCGTGAGCGCAAAGTGTCTGTTTTTTACAGAAAGATCGCATTAACTTTCACCCAAGTCTTCCCAAAGGTTCTACTTGGCACTTTATTGAAACAAAAGCTATAAAACATGATTACTGCAGTAGCTTAATCATGTGCACACACAAAAACAGTAGGGGTAAATGTTGGGTTGTCTCCCAACAAGCGCTTTTCTTTAATGCCTTTTTAGATAGGCATGATGATTTCAATGATGCTCACATAAAAGATAACTATTGAGGGAGTCCTGGACTAGGGGGTGTTCGGACAGCCGGACTATCAATGTCCGCCGGACTCCAAGACTACGAAGATACAAGATTGAAGATTCCGGCTCGTGTCCCGAAGGTACTTTACTTGGCGTGGAAGGCAAGCTTGGCGATACGGATACGTAGATCTCCTACTATTGTAACCGACTCTGTGTAACCCTAGCCCTCTCCGGTATCTATATAAACCGGAGGGCTTTAGTCCGTAGGACAACATACACAACATACAATCATACCATAGGCTAGCTTCTAGGGTTTAGCCTCCTTGATCTCGTGGTAGATCTAATCTTGTACTACCCATATCATCAATATCAATCAAGAAGGAGTAGGGTTTTACCTCCATCGAGAGGGCCCGAACCTGGGTAAAAAACATTGTGTCCCTTGTCTCCTGTTACCATCCGCCTAGACGCACAGTTCGGGACCCCCTACCCGAGATCCGCCGGTTTTGACACCGACATTGGTGCTTTCATTGAGAGTTCCTCTGTGTCGTCACCAATAGGCTTGATGGCATCTTCAACCTGCAACGCTGCCCAGGGTGAGACTTTTCTCCCCGGACAGATCTTCGTATTCGGCGGCTTCGCACTGCGGGCCAATTCGCTTGGCCATCTGGAGCAGATCGAAAGTTACGCCCCTGGCCGTCAGGTCAGATTTGGAAGCTTAAACTTCACGGCCGATGTCCGAGGAGACTTGATCCTCGACGGACTCGAGCCACAGCCAAGCGCGCCGCACTGTAACGATGGGCATGATCTAGCTCTGCCGCCGAACAGTGCTTTGGTGGCCGCACACGAATCCGCTCCGGCCATTAGCCCGGAGCCGATCGCCCAGATCGAGGGCCGGTGGGTAGACGCCGCCCCGGGTGCTTCAACATCCACGGCGATGGAGCCGAACACTAATCTTGTCCCCTGCGAAACTCGTGATTCCGAGGCGCCGGACTCCTCGCCGGACTCCGAACCTCCCGCGCCCCTTCCAATCGATCCAGATTGGGCGCCGGTTATGGGATTCACCGCCGCAGACATCTTTCAATGCTCGCCTTTCGACGATATCTTAAATTCACTAAAGCATCTCCCATTGTCAGGAGAGTCCTGGCCGGATTATGGCCAGGATGGTTGGGATGCGGACGACGAAGAAATTCAGAGCCCACCCACCACCCACTTTGTAGCCACTGTCGACGATCTAACCGACATGCTAGACTACGACTCCAAAGACATCGACGCTATGGACGACGACGCCGGAGACGAACAGGAACCAGCACCCACAGGGCACTGGAAGGCCACCTCATCATATGACGTATACATGGTGGATACCCCAAAAGATGGGGACGGCGAAGGAACAGCGGAGGCAGATTCCATAAAGAAACAGCCCAAGTGCCAGCGTCAGCGGCGCCGCTCTAAATCTCGCCACAGCAAAAACGGAGATTCCGGCACAGGAGATAATAATACTCCAGAGAGTGCCGAAGACAATCCCCTCCCGCAAGACTCAGTGCAGGAGAATGCAGAAGCAAGCCCTCATGAGGGGGCGATGGACGAAGAGGTCGAGGATCATAATTATATGCCTCCCTCCGAAGACGAAGCAAGCCTCAACAATGACGAATTCGTCGTACCCGAGGATCCCGTCGAACAAGAGCGCTTCAAGCGCAGGCTTATCGCCACAGCAAATAGCCTAAAGAAAAAGCAGCAACAGCTTCAAGTTGATTAGGACCTGCTGGCCGATCGATGGACCGAGGTCCTCGCGGCCGAAGAGTATAAACTCGAACGTCCCTCCAAAAGTTACCCAAAACGCAAGCTGCTCCCCCGATTAGAGGAGGAAGCATACATACATCCATCACCAGCGCACGACATGGCTGACCGACCACCCCGTGGTCGTGACAGAGAGGCATCCAGGCCCCCAGCCAAGACCATACCCCGGCATCGCTCCAAAAGTACGAAGCCAAGAGGGAACGCGCCGGACTTGCGAGACATATTGGAGGATAAAGCAAGGCAATCCAGATCCATCTATGGATCACGTGGGCGCCCTACGACCCATGACGAATACCGTCGTGCCGGATACAATAACCCCGGCCGGGCCGAACACAGCAGACAGCGCTCTCTCGAGCTGCGTCGCGATATTTCTCAATACAGGGGCGCCGCACACCCGTTATGCTTCACTGACGAAGTAATGGATCATCAGATCCCCGAAGGGTTTAAACCCGTAAACATTGAATCTTACGATGGCACAACAGACCCCGCGGTGTGGATCGAAGACTATCTTCTCCACATCCATATGGCCCGCGGTGACGATCTCCACGCCATAAAGTACCTCCCACTCAAGCTTAGAGGACCAGCTCGGCATTGGCTTAACAGCTTGCCCGCAGAGTCAATTGGGTGTTGGAAGGACCTGGAGGCCGCATTCCTTGATAACTTCCAAGGCACAAATGTGCGACCACCAGACGCCGATGACCTCAGCCACATCATTCAGCAGCCAGACGAATCGGCCAGGCAATTCTGGACACGGTTCTTAACAAAGAAAAATCAAATCGTCGATTGTCCGGACGCAGAGGCCCTTGCAGCCTTCAAACATAACATCCGGGATGAATGGCTAGCCTGGCACCTGGGACAGGAAAAACCGAAATCCATGGAAGCCCTTTTCACGTCGTTAATGACCCGCTTTTGTGCGTGAGAGGACAGCTGGCTAGCCCGCAGCAACAATCTCCATAAAAATTCTGGCAGTCCGGATACTAAGGACAACAACGGAAGGTCACGTCGAAACAGAAACAAGCGTCGAATTAACGGCGATGATAAGGAGGATACGACAGTCAATGCCGGATTCCGAGGCTCTAAACCCGGTCAATGGAAGAAGCCATTTAAAAGAACCATTCCAGGTCCGTCCAATTTGGACCGAATACTCGACCGCTCATGCCAGATACATGGCACCCCTGAAAAGCCAGCTAACCACACCAATAGAGATTGCTGGGTATTCAAGCAGGCCGGCAAGTTAATTACCGAAAACAATGACAAGGGGCTAAATAGCGACGACGAGGAAGAGACCCGGCCGCCGAACAACAGAGGACAGAAGGGTTTTCCCCCACAAGTACGGACGGTGAATATGATATACGCGACCCATATACCCAAGAGGGAGAGGAAACGCGCACTAAGGGACGTCTATGCGATGGAGCCAGTCACCCCAAAGTTCAACCCATGGTCCTCTTGTCCGATCACTTTCGATCGAAGAGACCATCCGACCAGCATATGCCATGGCGGATTCGCCGCATTGGTCTTAGACCCAATCGTCGATGGGTTTCACCTCACGAGAGTCCTGATGGACGGCGGCAGTAGCCTGAACCTGCTTTATCAGGATACAGTGCGCAAAATGGGCATAGACCCATCAAGGTTTAAACCTACAAAGACATCCTTTAAAGGTGTCATACCAGGAGTGGAAGCCAACTGTACAGGCTCAGTCACACTGGAAGTGGTCTTCGGATCCCCGGATAATTTCCGGAGCAAAGAGTTAGTCTTCGACACAGTCCCGTTTCGCAGCGGCTATCACGCTCTGCTCGGACGAACCGCGTTTGCCAAATTCAACGCGGTGCCGCACTATGCATACCTAAAGCTCAAGATGCCAGGCCCTCGTGGAGTCATCACGGTCAATGGGAATACGGAACGCTCCCTCCGAACGGAGGAACATACAGCGGCTCTCGCGGCAGAAGTACAGAGCAGCCTTTTAAGGCAATTCTCGAGTCCGGCCGTTAAACGGCCAGATATAGCAAAGAGCGCCCGGAGCAATATCAACCAAGACCACCTGGCGTGATCAGAGCACACGTAGCAATGCGGCCCCAACCCTCGCCCGCGTATGATCGCAAGAATAACACTCCGCGTACATCATTACACTTTGGAGATACCATGGGCACAGGGGAGGGGGCACGATCACAACGGACCCAGAGTGCGGTTCGACCACACCAGGGGCTCGCAAATGTGCCTCTTTTTTATTATTATCATTTTTCTTATCTTTTGTACACAGGACTCTGTTAACCAGAAGCCCTGTCCGGCGGTGAACCTGCCAAACTCATGATGCAACAGTCAGGGACTAAAGAAGGCCGCGTCGAACACTCAGGTGGTCTCATTACGAGCATTAAATTCAATTATATACACCAAATCCGCAGCTGATCCCTGGAGGGGGACATGTTTATTTAGTCCAAATCCCTTGCTTACCGCACTACTTGTATCAGTCCGCTCTACTAGCAGACTTTTTCTTTCATTAATAATGCAGCACCTTTTATGATTGCAATTGCATTACATTATATATATATATGTTCACTATATGACATTCTGGCACCCATATATTTTTGGTACGGCATAATACACCAGGGGCTTATGTTCCCCACTTTATGGTGTGATAAAGTCCGAACACTTTCACAAGTGCGGCACCCCGAACTTATAACATTATATGAATCGGCTCCTAATCATGTCTTGGGTCAATATTTGGGTTTGCCCGGCTCCCATGTTTGGCTCCTTACGTTTCCGTTCCGTCGGCTAAGGTAGCACTGGGAGAACCACTGCGATTGCGCCCCGGTTGAGCCGGGTTAACGCCTCAGTGGAGAAAGCTAAAACTGACCGACATGATAAGGCGAGAGACTGGTCGCTGTTCGAGAGGTTTTTTCGGGTCCTTAAAGACTCACGCCGCTTCGAGCAAAGTTCCGGATTATGTCCGATGAAGGCATGGATAGCGCCCCGGATTCGGTCTTCCGAATACCAGGGGCTTCGCCAAAATTTAAAATTATAGAATTCTATGGCTAAGTGAGAGCGTTCAAGCATTATAAGTCCGGTCGCCTTGTTCGTCGTGTTGAGCGCCTCCCTAGATGGACCCAAATATGGGAACAAGATGTAACGCCCCGAGACCGACGCTACAGAAGACTTCCAGCTCCTCTGAGTTTCGTCGTGTGATTTATTTGTTTGATGCATTCATCTTTGCATCATGTGCATTGCATCATGTCATCATGCCATCATCTCATAAATCTTTTGCATCTCAACTAAATAAATCGTATGGATCTTCGATCCATTTAAATCGAGGGAAATTCACATGGTGATTTCTCTTTATAACATATCCTCCAATATTTATGGAGCTATTATAAATATTCCATTAGATTGGAATTAACCATAACACACTTGCAAAATTCCCATGGCCTTTCTACTTCAAGTTTGGTCTCCAACCTTGCCAATAATTATTTCATCATTTTCCGGAGCTCCACCAAAAATCCAAACATTTTTGGACCTTCCCAAACCTCACTTCCTATTCAAATCATTTGAATTTAAATCAAATGAGTTTGAATTTAATCTTTCAATCATGCCTCTTTCTATTTTTCTTGGTACGAGCATATTTTTGTGAGTCCAAGGAGATTATCCCCTTGCGCATTTTCTTTCCCTAACCCTCCTTTTCTTTTCTCCTCTCTTTTTGCTTTTCTGCTATAGTAAATATAAGAGAGAGAAGAGAGAGGTAAGCCCAGCCAGGCCTTTGGCCATTTCCTCTCCACATGGGCCGACCCAACCGGCCTCTCCAGCCGCAGCCCACCTAACCCTCCTACCTAAGCCGGCCCAAGGCCCAGCCGACCCCTCTAACCCTAGCCGCCAGGAGACCGATCCCCTCCTCTCGATCTCTCCCTCCACTCTCTCCCTACGCCGCCACTTGCCCGAACCCCTCTGCCCGATCCCCATCCATCTCTCCCTCGTCCTCCCCTTCGCCCGCATCGTGCCCGTCCCATCACTCGCCCGACCCCCATCTCCTCTGCGCCGCAGCCTCGTCAGCGCCGGCTCCCGTCGCCGCTGCCTTCTTCCAGCGCCGCCGCGCCATCTTCTTCAGGCGCTCGAGCACGAGCTCGTCCCCGCCGCGCCAAGCCCCTCCCCATCGACCATCGTGCCGGCACCCAAGCACGTCGCCCGTGCTCCTTCCCCGCTTCAGACGCATCGCCGTCCGTCTTTTCGCTGGAACGCGTGCCTGAGTCCGTTCGACTCTGCCGGCCGCCGTGACCGCCTTCCCCGCCTTCGCTCGCCATCTCCAACAAGTGCAGGCGTCGGTGAAGCCCCACAGCGCCTTCTCCAGCTCGCCGTTGACCTCGCCCTGCCTCTGCCGTTTCGCCGGATGCCTTCCCTGCTGCTAGGGACCTTGGATCCACCCGTTCCCCGTCTCCGGCGCCGTGCTAGGCCGC
Organism: Triticum dicoccoides; assembly: GCF_002162155.2. Taxonomy (NCBI): domain Eukaryota; kingdom Viridiplantae; phylum Streptophyta; class Magnoliopsida; order Poales; family Poaceae; genus Triticum; species Triticum dicoccoides. The sequence continues at coordinate 479,036,032 of NC_041393.1, read as the reverse complement.
CACCTTCGCCTCACTGCTGCTGCTGCCCTCTGCTGCTCTCCTTGAGCGTGCTCGCTTCCTGCCGCTGCTCACGCACCGCCTGTCCTTGCTGCTGCCCACTCGAGGCCCTCGTGTTGCTTCGTTTCGGTGACCATATGGACCGCCAAGTTCTACTACGATCCTCGAGACCATCGGGTTGCACGCCAACTTGAGTACGACCACAGACGGCTACCTGCGGATGGATTTCGTCAAGTTCAACGACGACCCGTGAAGCACATGGGTACATCAAGTTCCTCTCCGAACGTGTACGACTACCATCGCCGAGACCGCAAGTACTCCGTCGCCATGTACCACTACTTCCACTACCGCCGACATGTACGACTACGCCGTGAACGTGTACCTCCACTACGGCCCGTGAACGTCTATGAGATGTACCACTACCGTCGCCGTGAACAACTACTTCCCTCGACGACTCGAACCGCTCCGAAAACGCACGCTTCGAAGGTATAACCGCTGAGAACGACCGCCGTGGAACGAATGCTTTGTTGTATGAGATGCTTATGTTTGCACCGTGTCCGAAATTGTCGCGTGCATGTTTCACCTCGTTTCCATGCCACTATCCCGTGGGAACCCGGTAGTCGGGAGCACCCCACCATCTCTAGCATGTTCCGCATATCCGCACGCCTCCTTTTGCACCGGTATCTCCATGAGTTATAGGGACCGGAATGTTGCCGTGGCACCATTTTTGTTTCGCCGCCGTGGCACCCTTTTCGTTCCGCCATGGCGACAAATGCTCCTTAACATGCTCATGTCAACTTTTTCATAAAATTGCATAAAACTTGTATATGTCATCCGCATCATGATAACAACATTTAAAATGTTTAAACTTGTTGTTGCATTAAATTGCTAAATGCATATGGGGATTTACCGGATTTGTTGTTTTTATACCCGGCCCCATTTAAATTGTTTAGATGGTATAGTTTATATTATGCTTCCCCTCTTGCCATGCTTAACAACATTTAATATTGTTGGGTACATAAACGGGATCAAACTAAATAACTTATCGTGGTGTTTCGTCAATATGCAACTCGTTGCATATTGAGCTCCATTTAATTTGTAGGATTGTTTGTGCACATTGCCATGCCATGCCTCTTTAAACCGGACATGCATCATACTTGTTTGTGCATCATGACTTGTTTATGCTTGTGTGTTTACCATGTTGTTTGTTTCTTTTCGGTTTGCTTCTCTCGTTAGCTTCAGTTTCGTTCCGGAGTTGTGAGGATTCGTTCGTCTACGACCGTTTGTCTTCTTCTTGGACTCGTTCTTCTTCCTTGCGGGATCTCAGGCAAGATGATCATACCCTCGAAATCACTACTATCTTTGCTATGCTAGTTTGCTCGCTCTTGCTATGCCAATGCTACGATGCCTACCATTTGCTTGTCAGCCTCCCAAATTGCCATGTCAAACCTCTAACCCAGCATGTCCTAGCAAACCGTTGATTGGCTATGTTACCGCTTTGCTCAGCCCCTCTTATAGCGTTGTTAGTTGCAGGTGAAGATTGAAGTTTGTTCCTTGTTGGAACATGGAGATGTTGTTCCTTGTTGGAACATGTTTACTTGTTGGGATATCACAATATATCTTACTTAATTAATGCATCTATATACTTGGTAAAGGGTGGAAGGCTCGGCCTTATGCCTGGTGTTTTGTTCCACTCTTGCCGCCCTAGTTTCCGTCATATCGGTGTTATGTTCCCGGATTTTGCGTTCCTTACACGGTTGGGCTATAATGGGAACCCCTTGACAGTTCGCCTTAAGTAAAGCTCCTCCAGCAATGCCCAACATTGGTTTTACCATTTGCACTAACAACCTACCACCTTCCCTTGGGTTCTGTAGACTCAAGGGTCATCTTTATTCTAACCCCCCCGGGCCAGTGCTCCTCTGAGTGTTGGTCCGAACTGAGCTGCCTGCGGGGCCACCTCGGGGAAACTTGAGGGTTGGTTTTACTCGTAGCTAGTCTCATCTGAGTGTGCCCTGAGAAAGAGATATGTGCAGCTCCTATCGGGATTTGTCGGCACATTCGGGCGGTGTTGCTGGTTTAGTTTTACCCTGTCGAAATGTCTTGTTGTACCGGGATACCGAGTCTGATCGGAGTGTCTCGGGTGGAGGTCTATTCCTTCGTTGACCGTGAGAGCTTGTCATGGGCTAAGTTGGGACACCCCTGCAGGGTATTATCTTTCGAAAGTCGTGCCCACGGTTATGGGCAGATGGGAATTTGTTAACGTCCGGTTGTAGAAAACCTGAAGTTGACCTTAATTAAAATACATCAACCGCGTGTGTAACCGTGATGGTCTCTTCTCGGCGGAGTCCGGGAAGTGAACACGGTGTTGGAGTTATGCTTGACGTAGGTTGCTATAGGATCACTTCTTGATCATACTTTTATCGACCGTGCTTTGCCCTCTCTTCTCGCTCTCTTTTGCGATTGTAGCCACCATATATGCTAGTCGCTTGCTGCAGCTCCACCTCATTACTCCATCCTTCCTATAAGCTTAAATAGTCTTGATCTCGCGGGTGCGAGATTGCTGAGTCCCCGTGGCTCACAGATACTTCCAAAACCAGTTTGCAGGTGCCTATGTTACCGTGCAAATGACGCAACCAAGCTCAGGAGGAGCTCGATGAAGATCTTGTCCTTTGTGTTGTTTCCGTTCAAGTTGATCAGTAGTGGAGCCCAGTTGGGGTCGATCGGGGACCTTTGTCGCATTTGGGGTTCTTCTTTTATTTTGGTTCCGTAGTCGGACCTTGATTGTATCTGGATGATGTAATGCTTTATTCATGTAATTGTGTGAAGTGGCGATTGTAAGCCAACTATGTATCTCTTTCCCTTATGTATTACATGGGTTGTGTGAAGATTACCTCACTTGCGACATTGCTTTCAATGCGGTTATGCCTCTAAGTCGTGCTTCGACACGTGGGAGATATAGCCGCATCGAGGGCGTTACAAGTTGGTAATCAGAGCCTTCCCCGACCTTAGGAGCCCCACTGCTTGATCGTTTTTAGCGGCCGAGTTGTGTCTAGAAAAAAATGTTTTGAGTCATTTAGGAATTATATATCGGAGAGTTAGGAATTCTTTTTACTCCCCAGTCCCTTCATCGCTCTGGTGAGGCATCATGACGTAGAGTTTTGACTCTTCTCTTCTCAAATTTCATTAAAAAAAATTTATGATCACGCGGGTATCTTGGAATCATTCCGATGGTTTTATGATGAGAACATTGTCTTGGTGCCTCCTGTCAGGGGTTTAGTGGAAGTGTCCCGGGGAGTTGAGCTCTGAGGTGTTGTCGTCATAATTTTATCGTTGCAGTTCTGAAATACCTGAGTTTAGTACGCCGACATCGAAAATCTCTTTTATGCAGTTCGTTGGTGAGATAACCCCGATAACCCAGTACTGAGGTGAGTACGGGAGTATTGCCATGACTTGTATAACAGATGCTTTTCGAAGGTTGAGGTAGACGATTTCCGAAGGTTTCTTGGTTATGTGTTGAAGGATGGATACAGCTGGATGTAGGATTTGTTAGTTTTGGGTGAGATATTATGCTTCCCCTGTATCCCCAGCACCTGATTGCATAACCGGAAAATTTCGGGAGTTCCATAGGTGGGAATTCAAGTAGCTCTTAGGATATCTTTCCGACAGATGTATGATATGAAATTGGGGTTCGACGTCTAGTGGTCCGCCTATTCACGGTCGATTTTACAGTGGTCTCGTTGTGTCTTAAAGAGTCCTTGGCTATGCCGACTCGAGGACGCTTCGTATGTCATGTGCACTGCCTTGTACATGATGGTGCTGTACGATCGAGCCCGTGTAGGCCCCACCACGAAAACTTCGGACGAAATCTCTATCATATGTTTGTTCTGGCTTATTTTGCAAGCCAATCCTTTGTTTTGTTTTGAGTTGTGGTATTTGAGTTGCTTCGAAGTCAAATGTTGATTCCATACCTTTTCCAAATGGTGTTCTCATATTCCTATGTGAATACTAATCCTTCTTGATCATCGAGTCTGTCGTGTCAATCCTTTTTTTTAACCGGTGTGTCTCTCCTCAAGTGGATCCGTTCACGTCAACATTTGCAAGATCATTTATCACTTCTTCTCAACGGTGTTTGTTTCATCCGTCTCCAAGTTGCCTTTGTTTTTCCCACCCTCCCTCCCTTTTGTTTTTCTTCAAGGACTAAGATTTCTTCTTCAAGTATCCATTTTATTGATGGGAAGTTTCTCCATTCTTTTCCGTCAATGTTCTTATCCGGTGATTCTCATGAAGATTCTAATGGAGCTTCAAGTTCGTCATTCCTCATTCCTTTCTCTTCTCCGGTGGATTCAAGTCAAGTTTTGTTGATCATACCTTTTTTCCTCATTTCAATGTCTTCTCATACCGGTGCACCTCATTATCATTCTACTTCTTGCTATTTGTTATTCCGGAGTGCTCAAGATATCTCGAAGATTCGTGTTAACACTCTGCATTCGTTCAAGCTCTTTCGAGGTTGTTATCTCATTCAAGCCTTTTAATTCAACCGGTGCAACATCTCTTTTAAATCGTTCAACGCTGTTTCTTTGGAGTGGGCCCTAACCCACAGGTCTGTTCCCAGGATCTTACCTGACTCTTATTTTCCCGGAGCTATCCTCAAAGTTCTTGTCAAAGTTTGACGTAAGAATGAGTTATCATTAGTCAAATGCTTTTCTCCAAGATCTTTCAAATTCTTTTCATAGTTGGCTCAACCTCTTCGCTTTTGATTCTTCCGGTGTGCCTCAATAATTCTTGGTGGTGTTTCTCGTTGTCATTCTCATCATTTGAAGACCGAAGAAGAGTTTCTCTTTAATCTTGCTCTATTCTCTTCAAGATTCATGGTGCTAGCTTGTTGCCATCCTCTCATAATTGTTTTCGATTATGAGAATCTTTTTCACCCATCAGGAGATATTCAAGAGTCTTCTCAGTTTGGCATCCGGAGTCCATCAATTCAGGTATCTAGTTTGTCTCAAGCACCTTCGTTCATTTGCTAATTCTTATCGGTGATGCACCCCTACTTCGATCATTTTCAATTCTTACGGTGGTTCTTTCAAGATATCTCTTCCTTGTTCATCATATCAATTCATTTGTTGTTCCAATCCTACCGGTGGTTCGTTGAAGACCTTCTCAAGTTTTGATATATCTCTTTTAATCCTTTCTACGAGAATAAGTAGTATGCCAAATCCGTTGATTGTCGTCAATTTAATTGGTGAAGGATAAGCATAACATAATTCTTATTCTTCTTCATCCAAGTGATTAATTCTTTATTCCGGAGGCCCTTAAAATTCTCGGTTTCATTTGTTTCATCTTCTCTTTTTCCCGGAGTTCCAAGCTCTAATTATCACGGAGATCCATCTAAATCATTGCAAGGATTCACCTTGTGTTTTCAATTTCTCTTTCTTTTCATTCCTTTTGTTTACCGGAGTTCTTCATGGAGGTTCTACATGATGGTTCATCAAGGATTTAATTCCCTTCTCAAAGTTTTCATCGAGATTCTTTCCTAAGGAGCTCAAGCTTTCTTCATATGGTAATCCGGAGTGCAATTCTTTCTACCATATTTTGGAGGTGGTATTATGTCATTCTTGATAATTTGAGTTCATGTTCCATGATTCACATGTTGTTAAGAATGAGTTATTTTTAAATCCATCAACCTCGTTGTTGGAGTTATCTTTTGTCATATTTCACCTAAAAGCCTTCCATTGGGAATGTTGCTATTTCTGGTGCTTGCCAATGATCCAAGTTATCTCTTTATCATCTTGGTGGAAGAAGTTTTCATCTCTTCGTTGATCTCAAGCAAGCAATTGTTTCCGTTAGTGGCCGGTTGTCACCTCATAATATTGAGATGTTTTCCATAAGCCCACTACAAGCTTGTGCTTTTCGTTGTTGATTTTTCAACAACTCCGTTCAATTCTTCTTTGCAAGGATGCTTTCCAAACTCATTTGTGGCAGAAGTTGGCATTTTCTTCTCCATTCTGTTAGTCCAATGATATATCTTCTATTATTTCTTTCGGAGGCATTGTGACGTTGCTCTTTCACTCACCATCTCGATTCGTGAGGATCGTGTTCTTTTCTTGCTTATCCATTTAACCGGAGTGTCGTGTTTTCATTCGAGTTCTCTAATCTTATTAAGTTTTCCCTCCTTCTTCAACTAGAGAGCTGTCTGAAATCCTTCTTACCCATTGTGCCATTCTTTCAATAGTTCCGGAGGCAGTGGTTGTTGATTTCATCAAGTAACATCCCATCTTCTCAAGTTCATGTTCTATTCCTTCCATGTTCAACCGGAGTACTGCCCGAATTCTTCCCCTCTCATCTTGTTTTAACCGGAGTGGTTTCGAATTCTATCTTGTCCATTAAACTCTTGATTCATGTCTTTGCAACCTTCAAGTTGTCGTAATGTTCCTTGTTCCTCTTTCTAACGGATTGTTTGCAATCTCGTTCATCTCCTTTGTATTCTTTCTTTCAATTTGTTCAACCTCTCAAGGTTCTTTGGTTTCACTCATTGGTCAAAGAAGCAACTTAGTTTTACCTCTTCTCTTCCTCTTCCATTTCTCTCCGGTGCCATCCTAGATCTCGGGACGAGATCCTCTTGTAGTGGTGGAGTGTTGTAACGCCCCGAGACCGACGCTACAGAAGACTTCCAGCTCCTCTGAGTTTCGTCGTGTGATTTATTTGTTTGATGCATTCATCTTTGCATCATGTGCATTGCATCATATCATCATGCCATCATCTCATAAATCTTTTGCATCTCAACTAAATAAATCGTATGGATCTTCGATCCATTTAAATCGAGGGAAATTCACATGGTGATTTCTCTTTATAACATATCCTCCAATATTTATGGAGCTATTATAAATATTCCATTAGATTGGAATTAACCGTAACACACTTGCAAAATTCCCATGGCCTTTCTACTTCAAGTTTGGTCTCCAACCTTGCCAATAATTATTTCATCATTTTCCGGAGCTCCACCAAAAATCCAAACATTTTTGGACCTTCCCAAACCTCACTTCCTATTCAAATAATTTGAATTTAAATCAAATGAGTTTGAATTTAATCTTTCAATCATGCCTCTTTCTATTTTTCTTGGTACGAGCATATTTTTGTGAGTCCAAGGAGATTATCCCCTTGCGCATTTTCTTTCCCTAACCCTCCTTTTCTTTTCTCCTCTCTTTTTGCTTTTCTGCTATAGTAAATATAAGAGAGAGAAGAGAGAGGTAAGCCCAGCCAGGCCTCTGGCCATTTCCTCTCCACATGGGCCGACCCAACCGGCCTCTCCAGCCGCAGCCCACCTAACCCTCCTACCTAAGCCGGCCCAAGGCCCAGCCGACCCCTCTAACCCTAGCCGCCAGGAGACCGATCCCCTCCTCTCGATCTCTCCCTCCACTCTCTCCCTACGCCGCCACTTGCCCGAACCCCTCTGCCCTATCCCCATCCATCTCTCCCTCGTCCTCCCCTTCGCCCGCATCGCGCCTGTCCCATCACTCGCCCGACCCCCATCTCCTCTGCGCCGCAGCCTCATCAGCGCCGGCTCCCGTCGCCGCTGCCTTCTTCCAGCGCCGCCGCGCCATCTTCTTCAGGCGCTCGAGCACGAGCTCATCCCCGCCGCGCCAAGCCCCTCCCCATCGACCATCGTGCCGGCACCCAAGCGCGTCGCCCGTGCTCCTTCCCCGCTTCAGACGCATCGCCGTCCGTCTTTTCGCTGGAACGCGTGCCCGAGTCCGTTCGACTCTGCCGGCCGCCGTGACCGCCTTCCCCGCCTTCGCTCGCCATCTCTGACAAGTGCAGGCGTCGGTGAAGCCCCACAGCGCCTTCTCCAGCTCGTCGTCGACCTCGCCCTGCCTCTGCCGTTTCGCCGGATGCCTTCCCTGCTGCTGGGGACCTTGGATCCACCCGTTCCCCGTCTCCGGCGCCGTGCTAGGCCGCCACCTTCGCCTCACAGCTGCTGCTGCCCTTTGCTGCTCTCCTTGAGCGTGCCCGCTTCCTGCCGCTGCTCACGCACCGCCTGTCCTTGCTGCTGCCCACTCGAGGCCCTCGTGTTGCTTCGTTTCGGTGACCATATGGACCGCCAAGTTCGACTACGATCCTCGAGACCATCGGGTTGCACGCCAACATGAGTACGACCACAGACGGCTACCTGCGGATGGATTTCGTCAAGTTCAACGACGACCCGTGAAGCACATGGGTACATCAAGTTCCTCTCCGAACGTGTACGACTACCATCGCCGAGACCGCAAGTACTCCGTCGCTGTGTACCACTACTTCCACTACCGCCGACATGTACGACTACGCCGTGAACGTCTACCTCCACTACGGCCCGTGAACGTCTACGAGATGTACCACTACCGTCGCCGTGAACAACTACTTCCCTCGACGACTCGAACCGCTCCGAAAACGCACGCTTCGAAGGTATAACCGCCGAGAACGACCGCCGTGGAACGAATGCTTTGTTGTATGAGATGCTTATGTTTGCACCGTGTCCGAAATTGTCGCGTGCATGTTTCACCTCGTTTCCATGCCACTATCCCGTGGGAACCCGGTAGTCGGGAGCACCCCACCATCTCTAGCATGTTCCGCATATCCGCACGCCTCCTTTTGCACCGGTATCTCCATGAGTTATCGGGACCAGAATGTTGCCGTGGCACCATTTTTGTTTCGCCGCCGTGGCACCCTTTTCGTTCCGCCATGGCGACAAATGCTCCTTAACATGCTCATGTCAACTTTTTCATAAAATTGCATAAAACTTGTATATGTCATCCGCATCATGATAACAACATTTAAAATGTTTAAACTTGTTGTTGCATTAAATTGCTAAATGCATATGGGGATTTACCGGATTTGTTGTTTTTATATCCGGCCCCATTTAAATTGTTTAGATGGTATAGTTTATATTATGCTTCCCCTCTTGCCATGCTTAACAACATTTAATATTGTTGGGTACATAAACGGGATCAAACTAAATAACTTATCGTGGTGTTTCGTCAATATGCAACTCGTTGCATATTGAGCTCCATTTAATTTGTAGGATTGTTTGTGCACATTGCCATGCCATGCCTCTTTAAACCGGACATGCATCATACTTGTTTGTGCATCATGACTTGTTTATGCTTGTGTGTTTACCATGTTGTTTGTTTCTTTCCGGTTTGCTTCTCTCGTTAGCTTTAGTTTCATTCCGGAGTTGTGAGGATTCGTTCGTCTACGACCGTTTGTCTTCTTCTTGGACTCGTTCTTCTTCCTTGCGGGATCTCAGGCAAGATGATCATACCCTCGAAATCACTACTATCTTTGCTATGCTAGTTTGCTCGCTCTTGCTATGCCAATGCTACGATGCCTACCATTTGCTTGTCAGCCTCCCAAATTGCCATGTCAAACCTCTAACCCAGCATGTCCTAGCAAACCGTTGATTGGCTATGTTACCGCTTTGCTCAGCCCCTCTTATAGCGTTGTTAGTTGCAGGCGAAGATTGAAGTTTGTTCCTTGTTGGAACATGGAGATGTTGTTCCTTGTTGGAACATGTTTACTTGTTGGGATATCACAATATATCTTACTTAATTAATGCATCTATATACTTGGTAAAGGGTGGAAGGCTCGGCCTTATGCCTGGTGTTTTGTTCCACTCTTGCCGCCCTAGTTTCCGTCATATCGGTGTTATGTTCCCGGATTTTGCGTTCCTTACACGGTTGGGCTATAATGGGAACCCCTTGACAGTTCGCCTTAAGTAAAGCTCCTCCAGCAATGCCCAACATTGGTTTTACCATTTGCACTAACAACCTACCACCTTCCCTTGGGTTCTGCAGACTCAAGGGTCATCTTTATTCTAACCCCCCCCGGGCCAGTGCTCCTCTGAGTGTTGGTCCAAACTGAGCTGCCTGCGGGGCCACCTCGGGAAACTTGAGGGTTGGTTTTACTCGTAGCTAGTCTCATCTGAGTGTGCCCTGAGAAACAGATATGTGCAGCTCCTATCGGGATTTGTCAGCACATTCGGGCGGTGTTGCTGGTTTAGTTTTACCCTGTCGAAATGTCTTGTTGTACCGGGATACCGAGTCTGATCGGAGTGTCTCGGGTGGAGGTCTATTCCTTCGTTGACCGTGAGAGCTTGTCATGGGCTAAGTTGGGACACCCCTGCAGGGTATTATCTTTCGAAAGTCGTGCCCACGGTTATGGGCAGATGGGAATTTGTTAACGTCCGGTTGTAGAAAACCTGAAGTTGACCTTAATTAAAATACATCAACCGCGTGTGTAACCGTGATGGTCTCTTCTCGGCGGAGTCCGGGAAGTGAACACGGTGTTGGAGTTATGCTTGACGTAGGTTGCTATAGGATCACTTCTTGATCATACTTTTATCGACCATGCTTTGCCCTCTCTTCTCGCTCTCTTTTGCGATTGTAGCCACCATATATGCTAGTCGCTTGCTGCAGCTCCACCTCATTACTCCATCCTTCCTATAAGCTTAAATAGTCTTGATCTCGCGGGTGCGAGATTGCTGAGTCCCCGTGGCTCACAGATACTTCCAAAACCAGTTTGCAGGTGCCTATGTTACCGTGCAAATGACGCAACCAAGCTCAGGAGGAGCTCGATGAAGATCTTGTCCTTTGTGTTGTTTCCGTTCTAGTTGATCAGTAGTGCAGCCCAGTTGGGGTCGATCGGGGACCTTTGTCGCATTTGGGGTTCTTCTTTTATTTTGGTTCCGTAGTCGGACCTTGATTGTATCTGGATGATGTAATGCTTTATTCATGTAATTGTGTGAAGTGGCGATTGTAAGCCAACTATGTATCTCTTTCCCTTATGTATTACATGGGTTGTGTGAAGATTACCTCACTTGCGACATTGCTTTCAATGCGGTTATGCCTCTAAGTCGTGCTTCGACACGTGGGAGATATAGCCGCATCGAGGGCGTTACACAAGAGTGCTCAAGTTTATCACCGAACACCCCAGCACTTGTGGCTTGGGGGCTGAAGCCAACGACTTGCCATCTCTCAGATTTTATAAACGCCTGCACAGAAGGTAATATTTTAAATTAAACAAGCGTTGCTCATGGCGCATATGAACGAAGTTTTCAGCGCACAGGATAAATACACAGCGAGTTCACTCAAAGATTACATTTCGGGAGCACTCATCTGCAATATTGCAGGCTCCCTTCAGGACAATATTATAATACTTCTCCGGCGTGCGATACTCCTTGCCTGGTGGCGGTGGGTCCGTGAGAAGCTTCTCCGCATCCAATTTGCCCCATTGCACCTTTATGCGGGCAAGGGCCCGACGAGCACCTTCGATACAGGCGGAGCGCTTGACTACATCCAGCCTAGGGCAGGCATCCACTAGCTGCCGCACGAGGCCAAAGTAGCTACCAGGCATGGCCTGTCCAGGCCACAGCCGGACTATGAGGCCCTTCATGGCCTCCTCAGCTACTTTGTGGAGTTCGACCAGCTGCTTCAGCTGGTCGCTTGGGGGCACCGGATGGCCGGCCTCAGTATACTGAGACCAGAAGACCTTCTCCGTCGAGCTTCCCTCCTCGCCACGATAGAATGCGGCGGCATCGGCCGCACTACGCGGCAGATCTACAAATGCCCCTGGAGAGCTCCGAATTCGGGTAAGTATCAGGTAGTTCACACTAACATGCCTGCTTTGCATGAAAAACGCCTTACCCGCCGCTATTTTCTTTATGTCCTCAACCTCTTGAAGGGCCTTATGGGCCTCGGCCTTGGCAGACTTGGCACTTTCGAGAGCCGAGGCAAGCTCGGACTCTCGAGTCTTGGAGTCACGCTCCAAACTCTCATGTTTTTCCATGAGAACCTGGAGCTCTTGCCGAACTTCCGCCACCCGCGCCTCTTGCTTTTCTCGCTCAGCCCGTTCCGTGGCCGCATTGCGTTCGGCCGCGGACACATCATCCTTCAGGGTTGCCACCTCATTAGTGGCCCCTGCAATAAACATATTATCCTTGTTACTTTTATTTGCAACCAAAATCCTTTTCTGTAAGGTACTTATTCAAAGGGGTGTTACTCACTTTCTTTTTCCTCGAGCTGCTTCTTTGCATGGCCGAGCTCTTGCTCGGACCGCTCGAGATCCTTTTTTAGCACGTCAACCTCCGCCGTTAGTGCGGCAGAGGTCAGCAATGCATCCTGCAAACCCATATTGACATATTTTAGGTAACCCTGCGTATATCTTATTATAGATCCTTAGTCCGGCTTTTCTTTCCGAACACCGAACCAAGCATCAGGGGCTACTGTCTATGTGGTATTATATAACATAATTTTAACTTTTTACCTCAAAGCCTGTTAAAAGGCTACTGCAGGCTTCGGTCAGCCCGCTTTTCGCGAGCTAAACCTTCTCAATCACCGCACTCATGATAGTGCGGTGTTCTTCCTCGACGGAAGCGCTTTTAAGCGCCTCCAGCAGGTTATCCGGCGCCTCCGGTTGGACGGAGGCCGCCGGCGTCACGGTCCTGCCCTTCTTTCGAAGGGGCCGCTTGCCGGACTCTGGAACCACTGCGGGTTCCAATGTAGAGTCCGGCACGAAGTCCGGGGGGCTGCCTGACGGCGCCTCCGGAGCCTCCTCCTGATGGGTCCCTCTCCGGGATCCCACCTCGACGTCCTCGTTGGCGCGTGGGGTGGAGGCAGTCGGGATGGGATTCACATCCGACGAGGCCAATGACCCGCTCGATGAGTTGGGGAGATCATCGTTGGCCGGACTATGGACAGAATGCGGTGTTAGAAGGATACTACGCGACATAAAAGAAATTGCACATCAAGGATCCGGATACTTACGATCTTGCCGGACGCCTGGCCCTTGGAGGCCGCTCATCCTCTCCAACGCTGATGTTGGCGGAACTGTCCGGGGGGATAGTTCTCCCCCTCTTGGACCCTTCGGCCCCCCCGATGGGGGAGGCCTTCCTTTTCTTCTCTCCCTCCTCTGGGAGAGAGTACTCCTCCTCCTCGTCTTCGGAGGAGGAGTCCTCGTCGTCGTCAGACGCCTGTTTGCGGGAACTCTTTCGAGTCCCCGCGGCCACCTTCTTGGCCTTCTTCTCCGGCACCACGTGCGGTGCCGGAACTAGCAGCCTTGTTAAACGGGCGTTCGCTGGGTCTTCTGGCATGAGAGCCGGGCTGATGAGCAGCTTGGCCTTCTCCATCCATTCCTGTCAAAGGAAGAGGCAGAATGAAGCCTCACTAGAGTCAATCTAATTATCACAAGTGTCCCGTAATGGGGTTGAATCACTTACCTCATCAGTTGGATTCTGCGAGCTGAATCCGCGGTCTTTGGTCGCGGACGTAGGGGCTTCGGCGCCCTTGAACAGCACCCTCCAGGCGCCTTCGTATGTTGTATCGAAGAGCCTGTTTAGCGCCTGGTGCTGTTCCGGATTGAACTCCCACAAATTAAATGCCCGTTTTTGGCATGGGAGGATCCGCCGGATGAGCATGACTTGGACCACGTCGACGAGCCTGAGCTTATTGCTCACCATCTTCTTGATACATGCTCGGAGTCCCGTCACCTCCACCGGATTCCCCCACTGCAAGCCCTTCTGTTTCCAGGAGGTGAGCTGTGTGGGGATGCCAGATCTAAACTCGGGGGCCGCCACCCATGTGGATTTGCGCGGCTCGGTGATATAGAACCACCCCGATTGCCACCCCTTGACGGAGTCCACGAAGGTCCCTTCTAGCCAAGGGACGTTGGGCAATTTGCCCAACATAGCGCCTCCGCATTCCGCTTGCGTACCCTTCACAACCTTCGGCTTGACGTTAAAGGTCTTGAGCCACAGGCCGAAGTGGGGCCGGATGCAGAGAAAGGCCTCGCACACGACGATAAACGCCGAGATGTTGAGGATAAAAGTTCGGCGCCAGATCGTGGAAATCCAGGCCGTAGTAAAACATGAGCCCCCGGACAAATGGATGGAGCAGAAAGCCCGGTCCGCGGAGGAAGTGGGGAAGGAAGACGACCCTCTCATGAGGCCCGGGGGTAGGGATGAGCTGCCCCTCATCGGGCAGCCGATGCGCGATATCACCGGAAAGGTATCCGACACTGCGCAGTTTGGTGATGTCCTCCTCCTTGACGGTGGAGGCTAGCCATTTACCTCCCGCTCCAGACATATTCGGAGAAGGTCGAGGTGAGATGCGCGAGTTCGGGCGTTGGAGCTTGAATTCGCGGGGATGGATAAGCAAAGGAGGAAGAAGGCGTAGGTGAGAAGGTGAATCCTTATCCCTTATATATAGGCGGAGAAAACTATGCGTCCCCCGCTAGCCTGGTAAAACTCGCTTGTCTCCCAAGCGCCACCGTTGATGGTGCAGTTGGGTTACCCACACACGTATTGATGAGAATCCCGGAATAAGGGGAACACGATCTCTGCTTCGATAAGACGTGCCGAGGAAACCGCTTTGCTAATGCTGAGGTGGTATAATGATTCAAACAAAGGCCTGGTGGCGGTGTGATGTCACGCCGCATAATACGTCAGCAGATTGAACCAAGTGTACATTTTATTCTCTCTACGGTGGAATGTGGAATTTATTTTGCAGAGCCGGACACTATCCTGGTGTTCATTATCTTCTCTGGATTATTCAAGGGAGGAACCCGCCTTGCAATGCCGAACATTGTGCACGCCGGACTTGTCGTCATTGAAGACTGGTTCGGGGGCTACTGAGGGAGTCTTGGACTAGGGGGTGTTCGGACAGCCGGACTATCAATGTCCGCCGGACTCCAAGACTACGAAGATACAAGATTGAAGATTCCGGCTCGTGTCCGGAAGGTACTTTACTTGGCATGGAAGGCAAGCTTGGCGATACGGATACGTAGATCTCCTACTATTGTAACCGACTCTGTGTAACCCTAGCCCTCTCCGGTATCTATATAAACCGGAGGGCTTTAGTCCGTAGGACAACATACACAACATACAATCATACCATAGGCTAGCTTCTAGGGTTTAGCCTCCTTGATCTCGTGGTAGATCTAATCTTGTACTACCCATATCATCAATATCAATCAAGCAGGAGTAGGGTTTTACCTCCATCGAGAGGGCCCGAACCTGGGTAAAAAACATCGTGTCCCTTGTCTCCTGTTACCATCCGCCTAGACGCACAATTCGGGACCCCCTACCCGAGATCCGCCGGTTTTGACACCGACAACTATTGAAACACAAAGAAGGCATCATGAAGAATATGACTAGCACATTTAAGTCTAACACACTTCCTATGCATAGGGATTTTGTGAGAAAATAATTTTTGGGAACAAGAATCAACTAGCATAGGATGGTAAAACAAGCATAACTTCAAGATTTTCAACATATAGAGAGGAAACGTGATATTATTGCAACTCCTACAAGCATATATTCCTCCCTCATAATAATTTTTAATAGCATCATGAATGAATTCAAAAATATGACTATCACATAAAGCATTCTCTTCATGATCTACAAGCACAGAAAATTTAATACTCTCCACATAAGCAAAATTCTTCTCATGAATAATAGTGGGAGCAAACTCAACAAAATAACTATCATGTGAGGCATAATCCAATTGAAAATTAAAATCATGATGACAAGTTTCATGGTTATCATTATTCTTTATAGCATACATGTCATCACAATAATCATCATAGATAGCAACTTTGTTCTCAAAATCAATTGGAACCTCTTTCGAAATAGTGGATTCATCACTAAATAAAGTCATGACCTCTTCGAATCCACTTTCATCAATATAACCATAAGATTCAACACCCTCCAAAATAGTGGGATCAATACTACCTAAAGTTGACACTCTTCCAAACCCACTTTCATCAATATAATCATCATAAATAGGAGGCATGCTATCATCATAAGAAATTTGCTCATCAAAACTTGGGGGACTAAAAATATCATCTTCATCAAACATAGCATCCCCAAGCTTGTGGCTTTGCATTTCATTAGCATCATGGATATTCAAGGAATTCATACTAACAATATTGCAATCATGCTCATCATACAAATATTTAGTTCCAAAGGTTTTAATACATTCTTCTTTTAAAACTTTGGCACAATTTTCCTTTCCATCATTTTCACGAAAGATATTAAAAAGATGAAGCATATGTGGCACCCACAATTCCATTTTTTAGTAGTTTTCTTTTATAGACTAAACTAGTGATAAACAAGGCACTAAATGATTCAGTTGCAAGATCTAAAGATATACTTCAAGCACTAACGTCCCCGGCAACGGCGCCAGAAAAGAGCTTGATGTCTACTACACAACCTTCTTCTTGTAGACGTTGTTGGACCTCCAAGTGCAGAGGTTTGTAGGACAGTAGCAAATTTCCCTCAAGTGGATGACCTAAGGTTTGTCAATCTGTGGAAGGCGTAGGTTGAAGATGGTCTCTCTCAAACAACCCTGCAACCAAATAAAAAAGAGTCTCTTGTGTCCCCAACACACGCAATACAATGGTAAATTGTATAGGTGCACTAGTTCGGCGAAGAGATGGTGATATAAGTGCAATATGGATGGTAGATATAGGTTTTTGTAAACTGGAAATATAAAAACAGCAAGGTAGCAAGTAACAAACATGAGCGAAAACGGTATTGCAATGCTAGGAAACAAGGCCTAGGGTTCATACTTTCACTAGTGCAAGTTCTCTCAACAATAATAACACAATTAGACCAGACAACAATCCCTCAACATGCAACAAAGAGTCACTCCAAAGTAACTAATAGTGGAGAACAAACGAAGAGATTATTGTAGGGTACGAAACCACCTGAAAGTTATTCTTTCCGATCAATCCATTGGGCTATTCCTATAAGTGTCACAAACAGCCCTAGAGTTCATAGTAAAATAACACCTTAAGACACAAATCAACCAAAACCCTAATGTCACCTAGATACTCCAATGTCACCTCAAGTATCCGCGGGTATGATTATACGATATGCATCACACAATCTCAGTTTCATCTATTCAAACCAACACAAAGAACTTCAAAGAGTGCCCCAAAGTTTCTACCGGAGAGTCAAGACGAAAACATGTGCCAACCCCTATGCATAGATTCCCAAGGCCACGGAACCCGCAAGTTGATCACCAAAACATACATCAAGTGAATCAATAGAATACCCCATTGTCACCACGGGTATCCCACGCAAGACATACATCAAGTGTTCTCAAAACCTTAAAGACTCAATCCGATAAGATAACTTCAAAGGGAAAACTCAATCCATTACAAGAGAGTAGAGGGGGAGAAAAATCATAACATCCAACTATAATAGCAAAGCTCGCGATACATCAAGATCATGCCAAATCAAGAACCAGAGAGAGAGAGAGAGAGAGAGAGAGAGAGAAAGAGAGAGAAAGAGAGAGAGAGAGAGATCAAACACATAGCTACAGGTACATACCCTCAGCCCCGAGGGTGAACTACTCCCTCCTTGTCATGGGGAGCGTCGGGATGATGAAGATGGTAACCGGTGATGAATCCCCCTCTAGCAGGGTGCCAGAACAGGGTCCCAATTGGTTTTTGGTGGCCATAGAGGCTTGCGATGGCGGAACTCCCGATCTAGGTTTCTTTTTGGGGGTTTCTATATTTGTAGGAATTTTTGGCGTTGGTTTCACGTCAGGGGGGGGGGGTCTCCGAGTCATCCACGAGGTAGGGGGCACGCCCAGGGGGTAGGGCGCGCCCTCCACCCTCGTGGATGGCTCGGGACTCTTCTGGACCAACCCTTTTACTTCGGGGGCTTCTTTTAAAAAATCCACAAAAATTGGCAGTTCAATTGGACTCCATTTGGTATTCCTTTTCTGTAAAACTCAAAAACAAGGGAAAAAACAGAAACTGGCACTGGGCTCTAGGTTAATAGGTTAGTCCCAAAAATCATATAAAATAGCATATAAATGCATATAAAACATCGAAGATGGATAATATAATAGCATGGAACAATCAAAAATTATAGATACGTTGGAGACATATCACCATGCATGACACAAAGTAGTACAACATTTAACATATGATACGGTATCATGATATGATACTTGGCCCACACCTTCCCTTTCCTCATTTAACTGTGTGCCACATCATCCAAATTGTCTAGTTGGCATGCATGATACCGCTTGATACTCCCATTACGACCAACCTTAGGGTGGCCATAGTGGGGGTATCATAGCCGGTATCATGCACTGGAGAATAGCAAATATGATGATGTGTGGCAAAGAACCAGTAACATAGATACTGTAACATATATAATAAATGCTATACTACTTTGTGTCATGCATGGCCATAAATACGGTCATCTATGGTATATATATATACTAGCTCTATGATACTATATATATGCACTATATGAAGGTACGTACGTAGTATCATACACTAGTATCATATACATAATACTATAGTATATATGATACTTCCCCACTATACAAAGGCTGGCCATAGTGGTGGTATCATATCCGACGATACGATGCACTCAGAAAAATAGCAAGTATGCTGATGTGGTAAAGAATTAAATATAGTGAGGGTTAGACCGTTAGAGTAACATATAGGTAGACACCGTATCATGTTAAATGCGATGCTAATTTGTGTCATGCATGGCAATAAATATGATCTATGATACTATATCTACTCTATATATGTATTATACTATGCGCTATAACTGAAGGTAGTATCATACACTATAGCTAGTATCATACACTCTCCACTATGAGTAGCCTAAGTATAGCCCAACTAAAACACCCACATGTATTCGTATTAGGGTTTTTGACTTTATATGCACTAAAATGCAAGGTAAGTGCAAAGAATGACTTAAACATTGCAGACGACCTGAAATGGGACGGAAAATCAAACCAAGGGTATATCCGCGATTGTTTACCATGATTTTTTTGAGGTGGAATGATTTGTAGTCGAAGTGTAACTGACGATTTGTAGTCGAAGTGTCGCGTCTCCTTTTGGAAACTATGATCCTTCTTGTGAGATGCTCCAGTATGGAAGGTGCAAGCACCAAAACTTGTGCTAAGCTTTACCAAAAAAATTCCATGCAATCGTGAGAGCACGCCACAGTGGCACAATGAGTTTCGTTATTTTGGGACTCTATATGCATTTCCTGGAATTAAAATACCAACAAGGCCTATGCCTCTAGCCGCACCCTGCGGTCGAACTGTTTGAAGTTTTTTTCCGTTTCTCGCACAATGAATGAAAACTCGCAAAGCAACACCCGAATGATCTTGCGCTAAACTCGCAAAGCGACACCCGAATGATCTTGCGCTAACACACACGTGTATTTGCGACTATATATATATAGAGAGAGAGAAATTAAACGAGATCCTTTTCTTTTTGCATATTCAAAGTTTGATATTGCTAGCGAGGCCCGCGTCCTGGTAAAATATACCAGAAAATCGAACCATAGGGTACAATCATGATTTCTTACCGTGGGAAAAAATTGGAGGCGAAACGATGAACTCATGTTTTTAGTCAAACAAAAAAATGTTGTTAGTTAATGTAAATGTTTTCAAATAGCACACGGTTCACTCACGAAAGCCGTGTGTCCACTAAACCATGGCCGATGCCCTCCTGCCACGCGTGCGATCTGAGTCGTGCGTTCTGATTGGCCAGAACCCAAACACCACAGATCGTACATCTGCACCATTAGATGCTCCCAGATCAAACGGCGATCCTCATCCCTTTTCGACAGCACATGTTGTTCCGGTTGTGATTTTTTTTATGCAAAAAATGCACGTTAAACTCAAAAAAATGTCTTAAATATAGCTAACGATACCCAAAATGCGCCAGAAAATAAAACCCGTGGTATAATGGTGAATGCATACCGTGGAAATTTTTATGAGGCCAAACGATGAAGTCACCTACCACTGGAGTTTGAATTCACATGTCCCCTTTTGGAAACCATGGTCCTTCATGTGTGGTGCTCCGGTTTGGAAGGAGCAATCATCAAAACCTGTCGCAAACTTTACCAAAAAACAATTCGGGGTCGTGAGAGCACGCCACAGGCACACACCAATTTTGATGAAGTCTGAACTCCATCTGAATTCCTAGTAATTAAAATATGAACTAGGCCTACGCCGGTGGCCGCACCTCACGGCCGAAATGTTTGAAACTTCTCCCCGCTTCTCAGACAATGGATGAAAACTCGCAAAGCGGCACACAAATGATTTGTACACCTTCTTTGCTAACTGTCAGGACCCCGACTCAGTGCCACATCGATCTAGCATGTAATACCTCATATCACTTTGCGGCCTCACGCACGGTATTCCCACGGGTGTCGCCTTACCTTTGCCCGGGACCGTTTGCACCTTTTGGCACACGTATATGATAGTGTCGCTAGCATCCATATGATAAGGAGCCCGGGCTGACATGGCTAGTCGTAAACCCAAAGTGGCACAAACTTACAGGGACAGGCATCCATGACCCAGCATCGAACGTGTCGGTCATCAGCGAGTGAATCCAGGCTGTAGCACTGGGCTAGCAGGACTCCGGTGAACCGGGCTGTAGCGGGCTAACAGGACTCCGGTATTCATCGCGTGACATTTCCCCGAAGGGATAGACACAGGAACGAAGAAGGACACATGCCGGCCAACCTAAGTGTTCCAGAGCAGTAGCAAGCTACCATGGCTCGGTGGAAAACACTAGGAGACATTTCTCGGTAAGAGAGGCTACTAAAGATAAACAACTAGATAGTCAGATCCCACACATACCAAGCATTTCAATAACATACACACAATATGCTCGATATGTGCAAATACAACATGGCATCACAAAATGACTCTACAACTCAAGTATTTTATTCAATAGGCTCCGAGGAGCGAGATATTACAAACAGGGGTCTCATGACCCAACACTCAGAGCATACAAATCAAAGCACAAGCGGAAGCTATCATGTCTGAGTACAGACATCTATAAATGAAAAAGGCTGAGAAGCCTGACTATCTACCAGATCCTGCCGGGGGCACAAGATCGTAGCTGAGGTAACAAGCTAAACGTCGAAGTCCACGCGGTACTACTAGCGAGACTGAAATCTCTCTGCAAAAACATAAATTAAGCAACGTGAGTACAAATGTACCCAGGAAGACTTACATCAGATCTAACTACATATGCATCATTATCAACAAAGGGGATGGTGGAGTTTGACTGCAGCAAGCCAGCTTTGACTCGGTGGCTATCCTGAACTACGACTGCAATGTAACTCTTTTGAGGTGGCGCACACGAGTCCACATATTCACCAACCAATACACCACTATGGATCCGCTCTCGTCTCCCTACGAGAACGCCATCCATAGCACTCATGCTTATCTTGCGTATTTTACAGTATCCACTTACACTTGTCTATGAACTATGCAAGGGGTCCAAGTTTCCATATCCGAGGAATCCGGCTATTCGAATAGATAATGATAACCCTGCAGGGGTGTACTTCTTCACACACGCTCCCGCCACTTATCGCCCTGTACATGTCATGTACCTCGGCAACCTTCAAGCGGAAGCCGGGCGAGGGAGTCGGCCACGACCTGACTAACCGAACAAGTCTCTAGTCCAGGTTTATCGCCTATTCGGGTTCCATCCGCAAGGAGATCCGGCCGGGGTGTCGCTCACGGCCCCAAACGATGTGAGCAGGGTTCCCAAGCCCACCATCCGGGTGCTACTTGGTACACCGGGCCACTGTGCCTAGTCTGTCCCAAGCCCACCTGTACCGGGTGCCACTTGGTAGACTACTAACACTACCTACAAACACCAGAAACTAGTTGCAACTCCTGGACAGAGATCAAGTTGATTAATAAGTCGAGAGGGGCACTTAAGCATTCCAATGTGCGGTAGTAGCTGGTCATGGATCACAAACACAGAACTCAGTTCCTGAGGACGGCTGCAATGAGACAACCCACCATGTACTCCTACATGGCCTCTCACCGTTACCTTTACCAAATCGTGTTCACACACTTAGCTCACACACAGCAGGACATGTTCACACGCCTCTGATTCATCCCCGATGAATCAGACCTGACTCAACCCTAAGCAGTAGCAGGCATGACAAACAAGCATGAATGAGTAGGCACATCAGGGCTCAAACAACTCCTACTCATGCTAGTGGGTTTCATCTATTTACTGTGGCAATGGCAGGTCATGCAGAGGATAAAGGGGTTCAACTACCGCAGCATGTAACAGTTGAATCGGTGTTGTCCTAATGTAGTAAAAGAGAGCAGGAGCGAGAGAGTGGGATTTTATCGGAATGAACAAGGGGGTTTTGCTTGCCTGGCACTTCTGAAGATAGCATTGAGTCTTCATCAGTGTCAACGATCACAACGTCGGAACAACGTCTACCGAGGGGGGAACAACATCGGCAAACACAGAAGAAACACGATCAATGCAATGCACAATATGATGCATGCTATGACATGGCAATATGAATGTGTTTTGGGCTAATGCACCTAGCTATGATTTAAATGAAGTTGGTTTGAATACATGATTCAAATTCCAACTCCATATATGATTATTTAAATGCCCTTTATTTGTTTTGTCCAAAACAGAGGACAAACATTGCTCAAACATGCATGAAAATGGTACAGATGGATTCCTTGAATTTTTCTGATAATTTTTCATATATAAATTATTTCATTTGGGCTTACGGTTAATTTTCTATGATTTATTGAAGTTTTAGCTATTTCTGGAATTTTCCTGACTATTTATAAAATAAACTAAATTCCAGGAAAGGAATATTGCGTCAGCATGGCGTCATGCTGACCTCAGCAGAGTCAACAGGGGCTGGTCCGGGTCAAACTGACCAGTGGGGTCCACTGGTCAGTGACACAGCGCTGGCTGGAGTCACAGACATGTGGGGCCGGTCAAAAGCCACGTCAGCGAGGTCAACGCCGACGCGTGGGACCACTGTGATTAATTTAAACTAAACAGAAAATAAACTAAGATTAATTAAAGCGTGGGGCCTAGGTGTCAGTGACATAGGGCTTAGTTAGTGGGGTGATTAACTCCTAACAGCTGCTAACACCGGCGGCTAATCGCCGGCGTAACCAGGACGTGGCGGCGTTGCCCGTCCGGCCAACTCTGGCGACGAGAGCTCGCGTGGCTGGGCGCGTTGGAACCGGAGCAAGGAGGCGCGTCGATTGGTGGCCTCAGGCGATGCTAGGGTGGCCGGGAACGTCGACAGCGTCGAGTTCCGCGGCGGCGCAGTTGCGGCTTGCACGGGTGCGAGGACCACGGTGCACGATTAGGCGACCTGAGGTGCGCTACGGGTTCCTGGAGAAGCCCGGAGCACGACTCCATGCTTGGGTTGGTCGGGCGGGACGGCTAGCAACGGCGAGCTTCGCGGCGGCGGCAGCGGGTGCTCGGCCATGGCGGGCTGCGGTTAGAGGGCGGAAACAGAGGGGGTGAGCACGAGGAAAAAGTGTAGGAGCTCACAAGGATTCGGTAGAGAAGGTCAGCGGCCTCGGGGACGGACGGAAACCGACGAATCGATGGAGACGATCTCCGGGCACCAGCGGTGAAGACGAGGACGTTGGCGACGAAGCAAAGCCCTCCGGCTCGTCTCCTTCGGCTTGGGGATGTGGTGCTCGATTGCGGAGCTGCTGGGCACGGTCACGGTACGAGGGGTGGCCGGTGGTCATGGCTACAGCGAGCGGCGCTCTCAGGTGCGTTCGGTGACGAGAGGGAGGGAGAGCAGAGGAGGAGGAGGGGGTCCAGAGAGAGAGAGGGGCGGTCGAGGGGGTCGAGGGCGTCTTCGTGGCGTTGCGGGAGACGTCCAGGGGGAGGAGGAGGCAGCCAGGTAGGGAGGAGGTGGCGGGGGCGCGTGGCCGCGCGCGCCGGGCGCGTGCCCGTCCTCCTGGCAGGGAGGAAGATGACAGGGGAGGCCCAGATGGGCTGGGCCGCATAGGAGCTGGGCCGGCTGGGCTGCCAGGTGAGCGCCAGGTAGTTTCTCTCTCTCCTTTTTCTAATTCTTTCTGTTTTCTAGTTTTTGCTATTTGTTTTGATTTAGTAATAATACCAAATCATTTTAATAAATCCTGAAAATAATTGTGGGCATTAACTGAATTATCACAGAGGCCCTCAACTATTTTCAGAATTGTTGGAGCATTTAAAAAAATATTAACAGTATTTAAATGCCCCAATTCAAATACAATATGGTTTACTCAAAAATCCAAAAATGTCTTGGAAAAATATCCATCATCTCTGGAAATGGTTTTCACCCTTTTCCATTAATCATGAACATTTTTGCAAACCAATTTGGGTTCTTTGAAAATATTTTGAAGTTGAACCTATTTGCATTGCTTTGGTGCTAGGGCTTGGTCATCCGCATTTCAAATTTCATGAACTTTAAACATGATGCACACATGGAAGCAAGCACAGGTCAGGCCAGAACTAGGGATGTGATAACTCACCCCCACTAAACAAGAATCTCGACCCGAGATTCAAGTGTAGGGTAAGATGAAGGGGAAACGCAAACTAGTATAATCTTCTCGATCCAGGGTGCACTTCATAAAAGCGTTGATTCGATCACCATCTTGTCTTGAAGTCTTGCTCTGAGAAATCCTGCCAACATGACATGGAGAGAAGAAGGAGACTCTAGAAGGGTCGATCTTCTCCAAGATCGAACAACTCAGGATTAACTCACGGAATGAGACATAGCAACCTCTCTTGAGCTGAGAGACGAAGCACACATCTAGAGGGATGGAGTGAAACGGATGACGAAGGTTTACGAGGTAGGCAACAATTCCACACCTAAGAGGGTGGTGAACGGTTGTCAACGTAGCGAGGAGTTAAGTTGACATGACACCATAATGATGCACCTTAGGGAAGGTGACTCGAAGATATATCCCCTTAAGTGGCAAAAAGAATTACCTTTGATTCAAAGATCATTGAAACTCTTCATACCAGCCTAAGGAAAATCACAGCAATCGATTGGCGGGGGTCGGTAGAATGGCATAGACTTGGATGATGTGGATTACCTTGTTGAAGACAACGCAATGGATGATTTTTGCTTATCACCAGAAATGGAAGAGACCCATGGTAGAATGGCACATTGGCGGTGCAAGCTGGGAACAAAATGCAAATGCTGGGAATGATTCTGGTAACTGGGGAAGAACCCAACAATAGAGAGTGAATTCACTGTTTGAAAAGGTCATAGCATTGCCGAGGAAACTGAGAGGAATCCCAGTTAGTGCCGATGATAACACCTAGCGCTTGTGCGTGCTCTCAAGAACTTGAGCATTTCCATATTCATCAAGGTTTTACCAATATCCGTGTCAAGGATCTTGGCAACACAACTTGCTACCATGATGAATGATGATGGATGATGCAGATGCAAAGGAAGATAACACTTTCTCGGATTTCACCCTTGGCGAGGCCAAGGAAACAAAATCTGGATGATCGACCGAGAGACATTTAGCACTCCGCCTCCAATGTTCTCCTTGATGCGCTAGTGTATCCCATTCATAGATATGGTTTGATATCTAGAACATCAAGTAAAAGGTCGGACTTCGGAACACAAAAATCCATAAAGAATAACTACGGAAGTAAATCCATAAGAAATCCTCATGGGGAGGTGGCCAACTTCCTCAATCAAGATACTACAATAATAGATCTTCCGGCTGGATGTGTTAGCCACGACATCCACTTTACCGGTTACAGAGAGACCATTATTATAGTTCTTGGGAAATGTTCCAACCATCATATCTGCCTGAGATTCAGATCTGGTTGGTGTCAGAATAGTCCAGACTCATCGAGCCTAGGAAGAAAAATGAAAGTTTGCAACACAAATCGACGAGATGATGTTGCGAGATTCTCGGGAAATGAACTACGATAGCGAGCTCCAAAACATGAGCTGGTTCTGCTACACACATGTGAACACGTTGTCCCAGACAAGCATGACCACATAGTAGTCTTATAATAAAACACTACCGAGTTCGGGTAGGGAACCATCATTGAGGATATCGAAGTTCTTTCATAAGTCCGGATTAGCTCTTATGAAGGAACTCCTTCTCCTTGAACAAATCAATTAGTGGCTTGGGGTGCTACGAAATACATATGGAGTGGAGGTAATTAATCTACCAAACCATAGTATATTTTGCACATGCATGACTGACTTGGGACGATTCCAGAGGAAGCAAAACTAACTTTCTCGAACCCACGGCGGCAACTTACATCAAATGCACGTGAATCAAAGGAAGTCACTTCTTTCATCCAGCATATGCTTCATGAACGAAACACGAAGAAATGCTTACACAAGTTTCCAACACTAGGTTGATGTTCAACATGATTCATGGGGGGAGACAAAATGCTACTGATGGGCTCAACAGCAACTCATCGGAATTTCCATATCACTGGACTTCCACCATCATGTGAACACGGTGATAGCATTGGTCAGACCAAAGATGTAATGGTGTATGCTCGAGGGATCAACCACGAGTAAGACAACATTACGAGCATCGTTGGTACTGATCTGATTTGGCGATAGCCCACACTCAAATCAAAGGATTGATAAGACAATAGGTCCAGCAACTGATCACGGGGACCAATCGATGAAGATATCATCTTTCTTCAACACACACTACACAAGAATATCCCTTTGGAACGAACTAAGTCAGGCAAGCTTTTATCTTCCAACTCTCCAAGTTGTTGTCTAGCTTAACCAACTAGCTCAGGGATATCTAACACCGATTCTTGGTGAGAAGGTGGTTCACAAGAAACCAACTTGATCACGAGCTCAACATAACAGTCAGGGGACAACCTGGGAATACTTCCGAGAAGATATTCGGAAAATCACGAACCACCGGTATGTTACTAAGCTCGAGAACAATCTTGCTTTTGAGGGCAAGACGATATGATCAAATGAGTGAGGACTTGACAAGATCCTAACTCATCAATCGAAGGGTGCACCGAAATAAGGACTAGGTAGCACAATCAGTCTTAGAATGATGATTCAAAAACCAACACGCTAAGAATGAAATTATTATCCTTTAACTACCAAGCAACGAGGTTGCTGGGAGTATTGATTTCACACATCACAATTCATTTGTCGGTATTCCGGTTGCATCAACACGAGGACCGAGGAATGACTAATGATGGTGAGAAGTATCACTACCAAGAGTTCATAGGATGGTGTGCAATTCCTATAACAATCCCGATATAAAGATGGTAATACTCCAAGGTAAAGCAGAACAAAAGCTGGATTAGCAATTTGTTCTGCGGAGCACAACTTCTTTGACCCAATCCTGGATATGGAAGAGGTACTGGAGATTGTTTCTCCTAGTCATTCCGCGATAGAATGGCTTGACGGACCGCAAGAGTAATAGGTATCGATAAACGAATGCATGCATACTCTTGACTATCAATTGATAGACGAGGGTCAGAATGCAACTAAAGAGAACAACTCAAAGGAACATATAATTTTCTGAGTTGTGGATGCATAGATTAGTATGTCGAGCGAGATCAACATTTCTTCCAGATAACCCATGCAGAGAGATAGCACTGGCAGAGTCACAATATAGCATGGAGAACTCATCGAGAGCACTCTTGCTGTCATCTTTTGGTTCAGAAGAACTCCTGCCAAGAATGGTTCATGGTAATTGGAAGAAGGATGTACCATGAACCTCGAGGACTATCGCAAAGGTTACTAATAACCTAAAGGAACTAGCAAACACTATCAACATGAAGTAAGTAGAGTGAATCTCGGGTTCAAGAACCCAGGAATAGAATACCTACTAACTGAATGGCATCACGGGATGCTTTCGATAATGACGGCCAGAATCATCACACTGGAAACACAGATCATGGCTAGACCACTAGATGATCCCCTAAGCACTTAGGGTCATAATTATTAACTCCAACATACGTCAAGGCAATAAATTACCTCAACGCACCGGTTAGTGTGCTTATTCTGACCATAAGGGACATCGGGAACGGAAGAAGGGATTTGCAAATGCATCAGACTATTTAGAAACCTGGGATGACTCGGACAGCATAACGGCTGTAAATGCTCAGAAAAGATTTGAGCAATTCACAAAATGGTGGCATAACCACTCAGAAGCACAATATCAAGGTTTCGAGATCAACAGTTAACATACAGAAGTAATAGGAACTGAAATGAGGCTTAAGTCTAACAATCTTATAAATCTACGGACTAGTAACACGTGATCCTGACAGAAAGAAGAGAAAACCTAGTTCCTTAACCCCGTAGGAAAGATAAGATGACTCAGATCAGAGGGCATGAGGTATAAGGAGTAAAAAGAGCCTTACGTTCCATCCCACAGTCAATTCCCTTACATAACTAAAGCATTTCTAGACTCAACTTCGACCAGTTTGGCTTGGTAATCCTACAGGCAGTCAAGCTCTGATACCAACACTGTCAGGACCCCAACTCAGTGCCACATCGATCTAGCATGTAACACCTCATATCACTTTGCGGCCTCACGCACGGTATTCCCACGGGTGTCGCCTTACCTTTGCCCGGGACCGTTTGCGCCTTTTGGCACACGTATATGATAGTGTCGCTAGCATCCATATGATAAGGAGCCCGGGCTGACATGGCTAGTCGTAAACCCAAAGTGGCACAAACTTACAGGGACATGCATCCATGACCCAGCATCGAACGTGTCGGTCATCAGCGAGTGAATCCAGGCTGTAGCACTGGGCTAGCAGGACTCCGGTGAACCGGGCTGTAGCGGGCTAATAGGACTCCGGTATTCATCGCGTGACATTTCCCCGAAGGGACAGACACAGGAACGAAGAAGGACACATGCCGGCCAGCCTAAGTGTTCCGGAGCAGTAGCAAGCTACCATGGCTCGGTGGAAAACACTAGGAGACATTTCCCGGTAAGAGAGGCTACTAAAGATAAACAAGTAGATAGTCAGATCCCACACATACCAAGCATTTCAATAACATACACACAATATGCTCGATATGTGCAAATACAACATGGCATCACAAAATGACTCTACAACTCAAGTATTTTATTCAATAGGCTCCGAGGAGCGAGATATTACAAACAGGGGTCTCATGACCCAACACTCAGAGCATACAAATCAAAGCACAAGCGGAAGCTATCATGTCTGAGTACAGACATATATAAATGAAAAAGGCTGAGAAGCCTGACTATCTACCAGATCCTGCCGGGGGCACAAGATCGTAGCTGAGGTAACAAGCTAAACGTCGAAGTCCACGCGGTACTACTAGCGAGACTGAAGTCTCTCTGCAAAAACATAAATTAAGCAACGTGAGTACAAATGTACCCAGGAAGACTTACATCAGATCTAACTACATATGCATCATTATCAACAAAGGGGATGGTGGAGTTTGACTGCAGCAAGCCAGCTTTGACTCGGTGGCTATCCTGAACTACGACTGCAATGTAACTCTTTTGAGGTGGCGCACACGAGTCCACATATTCACCAACCAATACACCACTATGGATCCGCTCCCGTCTCCCTACGAGAACGCCATCCATAGCACTCACGCTTATCTTGCGTATTTTAGAGTATCCACTTACACTTGTCTATGAACTATGCAAGGGGTCCAAGTTTCCATATCCGAGGAATCCGGCTATTCGAATAGATAATGATAACCCTGCAGGGGTGTACTTCTTCACACACGCTCCCGCCACTTATCACCCTGTACACGTCATGTACCTCGGCAACCTTCAAGCGGAAGCCGGGCGAGGGAGTCGGCCACGACCTGACTAACCGAACAAGTCTCTAGTCCAGGTTTATCGCCTATTCGGGTTCCATCCGCAAGGAGATCCGGCCGGGGTGTCGCTCACGGCCCCAAACGATGTGAGCAGGGTTCCCAAGCCCACCATCCGGGTGCTACTTGGTACACCGGGCCACTGTGCCTAGTCTGTCCCAAGCCCACCTGTACCGGGTGCCACTTGGTAGACTACTAACACTACCTACAAACACCAGAAACTAGTTGCAACTCCTGGACAGAGATCAAGTTGATTAATAATTCGAGAGGGGCACTTAAGCATTCCAATGTGCGGTAGTAGCTGGTCATGGATCACAAACACAGAACTCAGTTCCTGAGGACGGTTGCAATGAGACAACCCACCATGTACTCCTACATGGCCTCTCACCGTTACCTTTATCAAATCGTGTTCACACACTTAGCTCACACACAGCAGGACATGTTCACACGCCTCTGATTCATCCCCGATGAATCAGACCTGACTCAACCCTAAGCAGTAGCAGGCATGACAAACAAGTATGAATGAGTAGGCACATCAGGGCTCAAACAACTCCTACTCATGCTAGTGGGTTTCATATATTTACTGTGGTAATGACAAGTCATGCAGAGGATAAAGGGGTTCAACTACCGCAGCATGTAACAGTTGAATCGGTGTTGTCCTAATGCAGTAAAAGAGAGCAGGAGCGAGAGAGTGGGATTTTATCAGAATGAACAAGGGGGTTTTGCTTGCCTGGCACTTCTGAAGATAGCATTGAGTCTTCATCAGTGTCAACGATCACAACGTCGGAACAACGTCTACCGAGGGGGGAACAACACCGGCAAACACAGAAGAAACACGATCAATGCAATGCACAATATGATGCATGCTATGACATGGCAATATGAATGTGTTTTGGGCTAATGCACCTAGCTATGATTTAAATGAAGTTGGTTTGAATACATGATTCAAATTCCAACTCCATATATGATTATTTAAATGCCCTTTATTTGTTTTGTCCAAAACAGAGGACAAACATTGCTCAAACATGCATGAAAATGGTACAGATGGATTCCTTGAATTTTTCTGATAATTTTTCATATATAAATTATTTCATTTGGGGTTACGGTTAATTTTCTATGATTTGTTGAAGTTTTAGCTATTTCTGGAATTTTCCTGACTATTTATAAAATAAACTAAATTCCAGAAAAGGAATATTGCGTCAGCATGGCGTCATGCTGACCTCAGCAGAGTCAACAGGGGCTGGTCCGGGTCAAACTGACCAGTGGGGTCCACTGGTCAGTGACACAGCGCTGGCTGGAGTCACAGACATGTGGGGCCGGTCAAAAGCCACGTCAGCGAGGTCAACGCCGACGCGTGGGGCCACTGTGATTAGTTTAAACTAAACAGAAAATAAACTAAGATTAATTAAAGTGTGGGGCCTAGGTGTCAGTGACATAGGGCTTAGTTAGTGGGCTGATTAACTCCTAACAGCTGCTATCACCGGCGGCTAATCGCCGGCGTAACCAGGACGCGGCGGCGTTGCCCGTCCGGCCAACTCCGGCGACGGGAGCTCGCGCGGCTGGGCGCGTTGGAACAGGATCAAGGAGGCGCGTCGATTGGTGGCCTCAGGCGATGCTAGGGTGGCCGGGAACGTTGACGGCGTCGAGTTCCGCGGCGGCGCAGTTGTGGCTTGCACGGGTGCAAGGACCACGGTGCACGATTAGGCGACCTGAGGCGCGCTACGGGTTCCTGGAGAAGCCCGAAGCACGACTCCATGCTTGGGTTGGTCGGGCAGGACGGCTAGCGGCGGCGAGCTTCGCGGCGGCGGCAGCGGGTGCTTGGCCATGGCGGGCTGCGGTTAGAGGGCGGAAACAGAGGGGGTGAGCACGGGGAAAAAGTGTAGGAGCTCACAAGGATTCGGTAGAGAAGGTCAGCGGCCTCGGGGACGGACGGAAACCGACGAATCGATGGAGACGATCTCCGGGCGCCAGCGGTGAAGACGAGGACGTTGGCGACGAAGCAAAGCCCTCCGGCTCGTCTCCTTCGGCTTGGGGATGTGGTGCTCGATTGCGGAGCTGCTGGGCACGGTCACGGTACGAGGGGTGGCCGGTGGTCATGGATACGGCGAGCGGCGCTCTCAGGTGCGTTCGGTGACGAGAGGGAGAGAGAGCAGAGGAGGAGGAGGGGGTCCAAAGAGAGAGAGGGGCGGTCGAGGGGGTCGAGGGCGTCTCCGTGGCGTTGCGGGAGACGTCCAGGGGGAGGAGGAGGCAGCCAGGCAGGGAGGAGGTGGCCGGGGCGCGTGGCCGCGCGCGCCGGGCCCGTGCCCGTCCTCCTGGCAGGGAGGAAGACGACAGGGGAGGCCCAGATGGGCTGGGCCGCATAGGAGCTGGGCCGGCTGGGCTGCCAGGTGAGCGCCAGGTAGTTTCTCTCTCTCCTTTTTCTAATTCTTTCTGTTTTCTAGTTTTTGCTATTTGTTTTGATTTAGTAATAATACCAAATCATTTTAATAAATCCTGAAAATAATTGTGGGCATTAACTGAATTATCACAGAGGCCCTCAACTATTTTCAGAATTGTTGGAGCATTTAAAAAAATATTAACAGTATTTAAATGCCCCAATTCAAATACAATATGGTTTACTCAAAAATCCAAAAATGTCTTGGAAAATATCCATCATCTCTGGAAATGGTTTTCACCCTTTTCCATTAATCATGAACATTTTTGCAAACCAATTTGGGTTCTTTGAAAATATTTTGAAGTTGAACCTATTTGCATTGCTTTGGTGCTAGGGCTTGGTCATCCCCATTTCAAATTTCATGAACTTTAAACATGATGCACACATGGAAGCAAGCATAGGTCAGGCCAGAACTAGGGATGTGACACTAACAAACACCTAGATGTGTTGTTGTAGAACAGTTTTGAATTTAATTATATGCACTAAATGCAAGGTAATTAAGTGCAAAAAAATGACTTGAATATAACAACGAGTTTTGGCTGTATGCATCGTTCTGATGCAGAGGCAGGAGGATAACCCCCTTTTTGGAAAAAAAGAATATAGCAACGAGACCTAAAATGGGCCAGAAAATCAAACCCATGGTATATACGTGATTGTTTACCATGAAAATAATTCAAAGCAGAATGATGTAGTCAGTGACGATTGGAGTCCGGAGTGATTGTTTATGTGTCTCCTTTTGGAAACTATGATCCTTCTTGTGAGATGCTCCAATTTGGAAGGTGTGAGCATCAAAACTCGTGCCATCTTTACCAAAAAAATATCCATGTGATCCTGAGAACACGGCACGGTGACACACCGATTTTCATTATTTCTGAATTCTATATGAATTTCCTGTAGTTAGAATACCAACATGGCATACGCCTCTGGCCACACCCTGCAGCCGAACTGTTTGAATTTTTCCCGTTTCTCGAACAATGAATGAAAAATCCCAAAGTGTCATACAAATGATCATGCTAGCTAGCTAGCACCCACGTGTAGTTGCGACTATAGCAAATGACTCAAATATAGCAAACTATACCTCAAATGCACGAGAAAATTGAACCATAGGGTACAATGGTGATTTCTTACCGTGGAAAACAATTTGGATGCGAAACGATGAACTATTGTTTTCATTGAAACGAAAATATGATGTTAGTTCATGTAAATGTTTTCAAATAGCACACGGTTCACTCACGAAATCCATGTGCCTACCAAACCGTGGCTGATGCCCCCCTTTGCTGCGTGCACGATCTGAGTCGTGCATTCTGATTGGCCAGAACCCAAACCCCACGGATTGTACATCTGCACCGTTGGATGCTCCCAGATTGAACGGCAATCCTCATCTCTTTCAACAGGAAATGCAGTCTGACTAGGAATTGATTTATATGCCAAAATGGACGGTAAATGCCAAAAAATGTCTTACAATATAGCACACGAGACCTGAAATGCGCCAGCAAATCAAACCCGTGGTATAATGGTGGTTAAGCTTAACGTGGGACAAATGTAGAGGCGAAACGATGAACTCACGTCTTCATTTCAAAATTAGTATGTCTTCATTTCAAACGAATTTTTTCTCATTGTGCACACGAGTGCTTAGAGGCAACCGTTTGCATAGGCCTTTCCACGCGGCAATCGGGGATATTTTCTACCCTTTTCACCTAGGCCGCCAACACCCCCCCACTGCCCGCCCGCCTTTCACTGAACTAGTCCACCCAATCTCCATCGCCAGCTCCCCCCTCCCCCAGAACCACAGCAGAATCCTCTCCGGTGTCGGCGTGCTCACCCAGGCCGTGTGCCCGCTCTTCGGCGTCAAGCCTACCTCCACCGCCATTCCCAACACGCGGCTGCCCGTGCCTCGCCGTCTTCGTTTGCTCGCCAGCCACCCTCGAGCATATCGATGTTGTAACCCTCGCCTCCCCTGTGGTTCGGTCGGGTTTGCATTAAGAAGCCTGTTAGTTACTGCTCTCCATTGCGGTGAGGCATATTTCCTCGCAATCCCTCTTCCTATTTCATTCTGTATGTTCCCAAATTGGCTATAAAATAACGGAGAGCGTATATATGTTAATTATCTACCTTCCTAACTAGTACATATAAGATGTATTTGTTCCAATAAATTACTTCCGATTTATAGATCGTGGGCGCCCGAGTCACACAAACTTACAAATTAGTCGTACATTTTCTAAATTATTGCATGACATGTTTAGAACGCTTGATACCAAGTTGTTAGTTTTATGCTTATCCTCCTTTCCCAAGTTTCGCATATGTTCTCTGTAGATGCCGAATAGCAGCGACAGCGCTCATGCTTCAGGCGATGTATCTTTATCTGATTCCGACAACCCTAGGTCTTTAGAAGATGGTGAGGGATCAAGTAATCTTGAACAGGATAGAGCTGCAGCAATTACCCTTACAGTCAGGACACGGAGGAACGCTCTAAGGAAGCCCACACACCAACCTAAAGGTGTATATGAAGTAACAGAGATCGATTTAAAGTCTTGGGCTCCAACTAAACCAGATAAAGCACACATGAGGTTCATGAGTGTGTGTGGATTTGTTGGCAGGGCAAGGCTCAACATAAATCTGCCGGGGTTTCGGAAGGCTGACACAGAAACACGGTGACGGATAGTCCGGGAGATCATGGATCACTTCAATGTTCCAGAGTAGTGGAGAATGCAGGTGGAACACGCTGCACTGAAGAAGGCTAGGGATGCTTGGAGAAACTGGAAGCATGTGCTGTACAAGAAGTACTTGAGTGAAGGCAAGGACCCAATCCCCGCATACCCCCAAATTACAAAGGTAGACTGGGCAGAGTTCAAAAGGGTCAGGGCAACTAAAGCGTTTGCTGACAAGAGTTCAAGTAATCA
Source organism: Triticum dicoccoides (assembly GCF_002162155.2). Lineage (NCBI taxonomy): Eukaryota > Viridiplantae > Streptophyta > Magnoliopsida > Poales > Poaceae > Triticum > Triticum dicoccoides. The sequence goes on along the minus strand of NC_041393.1, from coordinate 479,001,060 downwards.
GAACTTCAGAAGAAGAACACACACACCCACTGTATGGGTGTGGCAGGATACTACGGCATGAAACCGATATGGGACCAGGAGGACAAAGAAGTAGTAGCGGCGGGTGGGAAACCAGCCTTTAGTGGAATCAGGGGCGAACGCGCTAGAGACTACTTGCAGGCATGTGCAAGGAGGCATGATGACAGAACTTATTACTTTAAAAACTCACATGACGAAGAACTGTATCAAGTGATGGTAGAGGCTTCCAAGATCTTTGGAAGGTTCTAGAACTCAGGGCCATGTGACATTCTGTCCATTGCTCTAGAAGCAAGAGAGCCCCCTGGCCGTGCAAGGGGTATAGGTGTTAATGTCCCCCACAAGAGGGCTTTCACCTTCAGCAAAGAAGAGAGGGTCATCATGAAAAAAGAGAGGAGTGAAATGAAGAAGAATGAATTGTATGAAAGGTTGAGGAAGGAAATGTATTTGGCTGTTCGAAAGGATCTTGGGCAGTCAATGATGATTGGGAAGACTCTAACACTGACAGATAGCCAGCAGATGGGAGGGGAGGCGGGCATGGCGGATGTTGCTTATTGCGCGACAACACAACACAAGAGTAGCTGTGCATCAGCTGACCCCAACGACACTGAAACTGCAGCTACTCGTGATGATGTTATATCTGGAATGAAAGACAGACTGAAGGGCGTGCTTACACATTATGAAGGTACATTAAAATGTGCAACAACCTGGGTTTTCCCACCCTTCTTAGAAGAGGGCCTCTTGTTGGACAATGTGCCCTTGAAGCCGGGCTGTGTGAAGTGCTACGTGACTGAAATAAAGCCTGGATTCAATGAATTTGCCCTCAAGAATGTCCCAGGAGACTTTAATGAGAAAAGGACCTTGGGAGAAACACTGTTACATCACATCCAGTGGCCACGAAAGGAAATAGAGTTCATCGATGAGATCCCTGAAGCCCCGCCAAGAGCAACCAATGTCGCCCCTCAACTGGTGACGCTCTCCTTGCCACAGCAGCTCTCGTGTGCTTCCCCCAAAGAACCTAATACTCGTAATCCGACGGCTAATTCACCAACCTGTGATCAGCCGGCCCGACTTTGTGGCGTACAGGCCATGTCATCCTCCGCCCCAAAGCAACCAGTGGCAAGGCCTACAACTGCTGAAGACGCACCACCGGTTCAGATGTCAGCCGCTGAAGCAGTGGGGGGAGACCCAGCTGCAACACATGCTCAGCAGACCAACCTGGTGGAACAGACTGCTAAGCAGTGTGATGCTTTGGAACCGCCTACTAAGCAGTCTGTAGGTCCAGAACTGACTGCTCATCAGTCCGTTGGTCCGTAGTCGTGTGATCAGCATACCAATGCGTCAGCAGCACTTCCTGCTCAGCAAACCAATGTGTTGGCACAGCCTCCTCAGCACACCGACAAGTTGGCACAACTTGCGCTGAAACCGGACATAGCTTCAACACATGGTCAGCATTCCGATGCCTCTACTCATACAGCCCAGCAGTCCGTCACAGTAGCACCGCCAGCTCAGCGGTCCAGCAAAGATAAACCGTCTGCTAAGCAGTTTGTCAAAGCTTCACCGTCCGCTCGGCAGTCTACCTTGCAGCTAACCAGACGTTCTGCCAGAAATGCTTCAAGTACCAAGAAGGAAGTGGCCAAAAAGGCTACACCCGCGAAGAAGCACGGCAGGAGAGTGAAAAGGAAAGAGAACGATTGCCTCTTGCTTAAAGCACTCATCGCCCGGAACCAAATTAACAACAGGTTGTACGAATCGGGGAGTAATATTATTTCTGACGCCATGGATAATGAAGAAGTAGAATTATTGCTTGCTAAAAGTAAAGCTGGCGTACTTGAAGCATACAAATATGTCCATGGCCAGCCATTTCTTGTTGGTGAATACTTTGATGAGTGCAGCTCCAGTTGCCACAAGTTACATGAATATTGCATGGATCAAATGTCACCAGGTCATCATGGTTTGCTAGTCCACTTCAACAGAGACCATTTCCGACACGATGCTGGTTCATTCGATGTGAGTTTCGAGGACTTACATCTCTTCTTCAACTTCAACGATCTCGATGCCACTCTGTTAGATGCCTGATTTTGTAAGTACTTAAAAAACTCTGATCAACTTCTCCATACAAGGCTGTAAATGATAAACAGCTAACTGCATTTTATTCCTCTCAGGGATTTGAATGCGCAGAGAAGAAAAAGGGAGAGTTTGTATTTCATAGATCCTGCATTAGCAAATGGCACAACATTACATGGTAAGGATGAATGGGACTGGGCCGTTAACACGGTCGTCCGTATCTTCGTAAACACGTCCCATGAAGAAACATTTCTCTGGCCATATCATGAAAGGTGAGTCAAGTAAACAACCACGCATACACCGATTGTCTTTCAGATTTCGACATAATTCATAAGTACATGGCTTTCTTAATATGTAGCGGTCACTGGATATTAGTATTTGCAGTCTGCTCGCATTGTGGAAAACTAAACCAGGGAACCTATTCAAGAGGGAACCAACTCTGCAGCACGAGATCGTTTCTTCGGTAACACACCGAAATCTGTTATTTTCGGAAAAATTTATCCAATAGTCTACAAATACCTTTTCTTACGCTAGTCAAATGTTCAAGCTTCTAAATAAACCTATTTCTATTTTGTCCAAAGAAAAATAATACATCTAACACCGGTTAGGTTGTTCCTAACGGGACAAATACATGACTAATTTTGTACAAAAAATTTCAGTGTCCTCAACAAAAATCAGGGACCAACCTTTGTGGATACTATGTTTGCAGACACATGATCTCCATCTACAAATCTGCCGATAGTTGTGATGATCCTTGCGAATTAGTACCAGTAAGTCTATCTTAATTTATATCTTCTACTCCACTCATATGGCACATTATGATCTTAAAAACACTGCAGCTCATCTTAGAACCGAGGACCCCTGGACCGCTCCCGGCTGGTGAATTGCTGATGGTTTTGAGATTTATCGACGACTTCTTCCTGAATCACTACATCAATCCCACTAGTGATAATGAAGATTTCAGCATGCCTTCTCCTGAAACATTGAGTAAGAATTAGCCGCTAAATATATACGCATGGTGTTGGGAATATAACTATTAGGTATGACCCGCCTAGGAGGGGCCGGGTTATACCTATGAGTACTCTTGAAGCCCAAGACCGAGGTTGAAGATGGCGGTTCAGTTAAAGCCCCAAATCCCAGAGGCGACTTAAGGCCCGTAGAGATAAACCGCCATATGTACATGACTTGTATTGTAAGGCAACAATAGTTAGAGACTGGGCCAGACACTATTTATGAGTCAGCCGGGACTTTGTGAGCCACTGGGCATCGACCTCTTTATATAAAGGGACGACCCGGCGGCGGTTCAGGGTAAGTAAAATCAGATCGAGAGCTAGGTCAAGCGATTCCGCTCCCTGGTAATCGAGACATAAGCAATCCCATTCAAAATTGGATCATAGGCTTTTACCTTCACCATAAGGGGCCGAACCAGTATAAACCGCGTGTCCTTTGTCCCAATTAACCCCTTTAAGCTTCCTAGTTGCGATGGCTCCATGACTAAGTCCTTTCACTAGGACATATGACGTAACAATTCCACGACAGTTGGCAGTTGGGGAACGTAGCAGAAATTCAAAATTTTCCTACGAGTCACCAAGATCTATCTATGGAGAGACTAGCAACAAGGGGAAGGAGAGTGCATCTACATACCCTTGTAGATCGCTAAGCGGAAGCGTTCAAGAGAACGGGGTTGAAGGAGTCGTACTCGTCGTGATCCAAATCACCGGAGATCCTAGTGCCGAACGGACGGCACCTCTGCGTTCAACACACGTACAGCCCGGTGACGTCTCCCATGCCTTGATCCAGCAAGGAGAGAGGGAGAGGTTGAGGAAGACTCCATCCAGCAGCAGCACAACGGAGTGGTGGTGATGGAGGAGCGTGGCAATCCTGCAGGGCTTCGCCAAGCACCGCGGGAGAAGAGGAGAAAGAGAGGTAGGGCTGCGCCAGGGAGAGGTGGAAAACCTTATGTCTGCAGCCCCAAATACCTCAAGTATATATAGGGGAGAGGGAGGGGCTGCGCCCCCTCTAGGGTGTCCACCCCAAGGGGTGCGGCATCCCCAAACCCATCTAGGGTGGTGGCCAAGGGGGGAGAGGGGGAAACTTGCCCCCCAAGCAAGGTGGAGGAGCCCCCTCCCCAAACCCTAGGCGCCTTGGGCCCTTGTGGGGGGGCGCACCAGCCCACCTGGGGCTGGTCCCCTCCCACACTTGGCCCATGCAGCCCTCTGGGGCCGGTGGCCCCACTTGGTGGACCCCCGGGACCCTCCCGGTGGTCCCGGTACATTACCGATAAAACCCGAAACTTTTCCGGTGACCAAAACAGGACTTCCCATATATAAATCTTTACCTCCTGACCATTCCGGCACTCCTCGTGACGTCCGAGATCTCATCCGGGACTCCGAACAACATTCGGTAACCACGTATATCTATTCCCTATAACCCTAGCGTCATCGAACCTTAAGTAAGTAGACCCTACGGGTTCGGGAACCATGCAGACATGACCGAGACGTTCTCCGGTCAATAACCAACAGCGGGATCTGGATACCCATGTTGGCTCCCACATGTTCCACGATGATCTCATCGGATGAACCACAATGTCAAGGACTCAATCGATCCCGTATTCAGTTCCCTTTGTCTAGCGGTATTGTACTTGCCCGAGATTCGATCGTCGGTATCCCTATACCTTGTTCAATCTCGTTACCGGCAAGTCTCTTTACTCGTTCCGTAACACATCATCCCGTGATCAACCCCTTGGTCACATTGTGCACATTATGATGATGTCCTACCGAGTGGGCCCAGAGATACCTCTCCGTCACACGGAGTGACAAATCCCAGTCTCGATTTGTGCCAACCCAACAGACACTTTCGGAGATACCCGTAGTGCACCTTTATAGCCACCCAGTTACGTTGTGACGTTTGGTACACCCAAAGCATTCCTACGGTATCCGGGAGTTGCACAATGTCATGGTCTAGGGAAAAGATACTTGACATTAGAAAAGCTTTAGCATACGAACTACACGATCTTTGTGCTAGGCTTAGGATTGGGTCTTGTCCATCACATCATTATCCTAATGATGTGATCCCGTTATCAACGACATCCAATGTCCATGGTCAGGAAACCGTAACCATCTATTGATCAACGAGCTAGTCAACTAGAGGCTTACTAGGGACATGGTGTTGTCTATGTGTCCACACATGTATCTGAGTTTCCTATTAATACAATTATAGCATGGATAATAAACGATTATCATGAACAAGGAAATATAATAATCATAACTAATTTATTATTGCCTCTAGGGCATATTTCCAACAGTCTCCCACTTGCACTAGAGTCAATAATCTAGTTCACATCGTCAGGTGATTAATACTCACAGGTCACATCGCCATGTGACCAACATCCAAAGAGTTTACTAGTGTCACTAAATTAGTTCACATCATCATGTGATTAAGACTCAATGAGTTCTTGGGTTTGATCATGTTTTGCTTGTGAGAGAGGTTTTAGTCAACGGGTCTGCAACATTCAAATCCGTATGTACTTTGCAAATCTCTAGGTTATATAGTAAATGCTGCTTCCACGCTCCACTTGAAGATATTCCAAATGGTTGCTCCACTATACGTATCCGGTTTGCTACTCAGAGCCATTCGGATAGGTGTTAAAGCTTGCATCAACGTAACCCTTTACGCCGAACTCTTTATCACCTCCATAATCGAGAAACATGTCCTTATTACTCCAAGGACAATTTTGACCGCTGTCTAGTGATCCACTCCTTGATCACCTCTGTACCCTCTTGCCAAACATGTGGCAAGGCACACATCAGGTGCGATACTTAGCATGTCATACCGTATAGAGCCTATGACAAAAGCATAGGGGACGACCTTCGTCCTTCCTCTTTCTTCTGTCGTGGTCGAGCTTTAAGTCTTAACTTCATACCTTACAACTCAGGAAAGAACTCCTTTGACTGATCCATCTTGAACATCTTCAAGATCATGTCAAGGTACGTGCTCATTTGAAAGTACCATTAAGCGTTTTTGATCTATCCTCATAGATCTTGATGCTCAATGTTCAAGCAGCTCAATCCAGGCTTTCTTGAAAAACACTTTTCAAATAACCATATATGCTTTCCATAAATTCTACATCATTTCTGATCCACAATATGTCAACAACATATACTCATCAGAAATTCTATAGTGCTCCCATTCACTTCTTTGGAAATACAAGTTTCTCATAAACTTTGTATAAACCAAAAATCTTTGATCATCTCATCAAAGCGCACATTCCAACTCCGAGATGCTTACTCCAGTCCTTAGAAGGATCGCTGGAGCTAGCATACCTTTTAGCATCCTTAGGATCGACAAAACCTTTCTGATTGTATCACATACAATCTTTCCTTACGAAAACTGGTAAGGAAACTCGTTTTGACATCCATCTGCCAGATTTCATAAATGCAGCTAATGCTAAAATGATTCTGACGGACTTTAAGCATCGCTACGGATGAGAAAATCTCATTGTAGTCAACTCCTTGAACTTGTGAAGAACTCTTCGCCACAAGTCGTGCTTCATAGACGGTGACATTACCATCCACGTCCGTCTTCTTCTTAAAGATCCATTTATCTCAATGGCTTGCCGATCATCGGGCAAGTCCACCAAAGTCCATGCCTTGTTCTGATACATGGATCCTATCTCGGATTTCATGGCTTCTAACCATTTGTCGGAATATGGGCCCACCATCGCTTCTCCATAGCTCGCAGGTTCATTGTTGTCTAGCAACATGACCTTCAAGACAGGATTACTGTATCAGTCTGAAGTAGTACGCATCCTTGTCACCCTACGAGGTACGGCAGTGAGTTGATCCGAAACTTCATGATCACTATCATAAGCTTCTACTTCAATTGGTGTAGACGCCACAGGAACAACTTCTTGTGCCCTGCTACACACTAGTTGAAGTGATGGTTCAATAACCTCATCAAGTCTACACCATGCTCCCACTCAACTTTTCAAGACAAACTTTTCCTCGAGAAAGGACCCGATTCAAGAAACAATCCCTATTGCTTTCGGATCTAAATTAGGAGGTATACCCAACTGTGTTGGGTGTCTTATGAAGATGCATTTTATACGCTTTGGGTTCGAGCTTATCAACCTGAAACTTTTTCACATACGCGTCGCAACCCCAAACTTTTAAGAAACGGCAGCTTAGGTTTCTCCAAACCATAGTTCAAATAGTGTCGTCTCAACAGAATTACATGGTGCCCTATTAAAGTGAGTGCGGTTGTCTCTAATGCCTAACCCATGAACGATAGTGGTAATTCGGTAAGAGACATCATGGTACGCACCATATCCAATAGGGTGCAACTATGATGTTCGGACACACCATCACACTATGGTGTTCCAGGCGGTATTAATTGTGAAACAATTTCCACAATGTCTTAATTGTGTGCCAAAGTTCGTAACTCAGATACTCATCTCTATGATCATATCATAGACATTTTATCCTCTTTTCACGATGATCTTCAACTTCACTCTGAAATTACTTGAACCATTCAATAATTCAGACTTGTGTTTCATCAAGTAAATATACTCAGTATCTACTCAAATCATCCGTGAAGTAAGAACATAACGATATCCACTGCGTGCCTCAGCACTCATTGTACTGCACACATCAAAATGTATTACTTCCAACAAGTTGCTTTCTTGTTCCATTTCACAGAAACTGAGGCTTTCAGTCATCTTGCTCCTATGGTATGATTTGCATGTCTCAAGTGATTCAGAATCAAGTGAGTCCAAACTGTCCATCTGCATGGAGTTTCTTCATGCGTATATACCAATAGACATGGTTCACATGTCTCAATCTTTTCAAAAACGAGTGAGTCCAAAGATCCATCAACATGGAGCTTCTTCATGCCTTTTATACCAATATGACTTACATGGCAGTGCCACAAGTAGGTGGTACTATCATTGCTATCTTATATCTTTTGGCATGAACATGTGTTTCACTACGATCGAGATTCAATAAACCATTCATTTTGGGTGCAAGACCATTGAAGGTATTATTCAAATAAACAGAGTAACCATTATTCTTCTCAAATGAATAATCGTATTGCGATGGACATAATCCAATCATGTCTATGCTCAACGCAAACACCAAATAACAATTATTTAGGTTTAACGCCAATCTCGATGGTAGAGGGAGCGTGCGATGCTTGATCGCATCAAGATTGGAAAACACTTCCAGCACATATCGTCAGCTCACCTTTAGCTAGTCTCCTTTATCCCGTAGCCTTTTATTTCGAGTCACTAACACTTAGCAACTGAACCGGTATCTAATACCCTGGTGCTACTAGGAGTACTAGTAAACTACACATGTATATCCAATATACTTCTATCGACCTTGCCAGCCTTCTCATCTACCAAGTATCTAGGGTAATTCTGCTCTAGTGACTGTTCCCCTTATTACAGAAGCACTTAGTCTCGGGTATGGGTTCAACCTTGGGTTTCTTCACTAGAGCAGCAGCTGATTTGCCGTTTCATGAAGTATCCTTTCTTGCCCTTTCCCTTCTTGAAACTAGTGGTTTCACCAACCATCAACAATTGATGCTCCTTCTTGATTTCTACTTTCGCGGTGTCAAACATCGCAAATATTTCTAGGATTATCATATCTATACCTTTATAGTTCATCACGAAGCTCTTAGCGGCTTGGTGACAATGACTTTGGAAAAAACATCACTATCTCATCTGGAAGATTAACTCCCACTCGATTCAAGTGATTGTGGTACTCAGACAATCTGAGCACAAGCTCAACGATTGAGCTTTTCTCCCTTAGTTTGCAAGCTAAGAAACTCGTCGGAGGTCTTATACCTCTTAACATGGGCATGAGCCTGAAATCCCAATTTCAGCCCTCGAAACATCTCATATGTTCCACGATGTTTCGAAATCGTCTTCGGTGCCTCAACTCTAAACTGTTTAACGTTACTGAACTATCACGTAGTTATCAAAACGTGTATGTCAGATGTTTGCAACATCCACAGACGACGTTCGAGGTTCAGCACACCGAGCGGTGCATTAAGGACATAAGCCTTCTATGAAGCAACGAGGATAATCCTCAGTTTATGGACCTAGTCTGCATAATCGCTACTATCAACTTTCAACTGAATTTTCTCTAGGAACATATCTAAACAGTAGAACTAAAGCGCGAGCTTACGACATAATTTGCGAAGATCTTTTTGATTATGTTCAGGATAATTAAGTTCATCTTATGAACTCCCACTCAGATAGACATCCCTCTAGTCATCTAAGTGATTATATGATCCGAGTTAACTAGGCCGTGTCCGATCATCACGTGATACGGACTAGTCAACGTCCACTACTAGGGAAAAGCCTAGCAGCAGCGCGGGTTTTGGGCCTATCAGTAGCGCGGGCAGGAGCGCTACTGATAAGGCGCTACAGCTAATGCTTAGCAATAGCGCGTCTTGACCCACGCTACTGCTAAATTGACTTAGTAGCAGCGCTTCTCCAGAACATCGCTACTAGTAATTAGTAGCAGCGCTTCTCCTTACCCGCGCTACTACTATTATTTAGTATTTTATTTCTTTTCTTTTTCATGTTGTATTCATACACCTTTACACAAGTTTTCATACAACAGGAATTTAGAGATTGTTTTTACATCGTAATGAGTTATTACATCATGGGGTGAAAGAACCGTGGACTAGTTTCAAGTGGATGTCCATCCACTTGAAACTAATCCACGGTTCTTTCACCCAATGATATAATAATATCATCATCATCATATCATTAACAACTTAGCATCATAATACATCATTGTCATATAACACCTCCTCAATATCATCATTTTCATTATTGACATCACATGACACCTCCTCAAGATCATCATTATCAACTCTAACACATTACCACATAATAAACATATGTACCTCATAGGACCTATTACATTCGATTAAGACCTACTACATTTTCTAAGGTAAAATAGCAAAAAACAAGATAGCCCCTGACTCTCCATTATGGAGAATGGAGATTAGCCTGTCTCCAATTCTTGCCTTTCGCTGAATGTTACTTCCAAGAACCTCCTTGCGAATGTCCATACATTTCTTCCAATCTCTGATGATCATGTGTTCACGGGTTTTAGAAATCCGATATGCACAGGTGAGCTCCGTAGATTTACCTGGCAGTATGTTCAAAACTGAGAGGCGACCATGCAGAGACATCAGACGAGGCACACAATCCATCGGGAGTTTCTGTTGAAAAACATAATAATAACTTCATAGTTAGCAATGATGTACTAGTTTTAGAAGTATGCAAAATATGCACGGATGTCATAATAGTAAAAAATCTTACCAGGGTATCTCCAGAGAAGTTATCGTGGTTCAACACATGCACTAGTGGCACGTATCACCATAATTTGGAGGAGTTAGATAATAGTCATTGTAATTCTCAAGAAGAGTACAAAATGCGATAAGATGATTTTTCTCCTTATACGTTAATTCGGTGCCATCGGTGTAGTGGGTTTTATCTACCATCTTCCGCACAGTCTTTGAAGAATCAAAATAAGCTGTCAATGGAAATAAGCTATCAACTATTTTGAAATAAACAATATAAATTAGTTAATAACTATGTTTGAGAAACTCACATAGCGGTACAATCGGAAGCGTATCAACAAGGACCCAAATGTCCATATTGTCTTCCTCGCTGTCAGGATCACCAAGATCCATGGTGACAATCATACCCTCATAAAAACCATACATTTTGCAAAGTGCTTCCCAATTTTGGCAACCAAAATGGGTTACGCTTTGAGCATTGCACAGATTTACTTCAAAATCCATATCATGATGGGTCCTTAGGTGTATTTTCTTTGTTTTCGAAATTTTCATGGTCTTCAAAACCCATCCTCTCCAAGACATAGCGTCTTGCATGGCATGGGATAAGGTAGTCGAATTGTAAAATATGAAAATTAGACATTGAAATAGTTGAAGTCATGCTTAATTACGAAAAAAACACTTGTCGTTGTTGCGTACCGTTTCACAATCGAAGGTCTCCTCGAGCTTAATGCTGAAGCGCCGATCTTCGTCCAGCCGAACGAACCTATCGCACATACCTCGATCGTCGTGGCACCAGCTACACTCCCCCGGGAGACCGTCGTCGTCCGAGTACGACATTTCCTACAATCATAATTCAAAGATTAAACTTGTACATATTCTAGCACAAGTCATGCCAGAATTCACGACAAAATCCGGCATGACCTTTGCTAAAAAAGGACATATCGAGCGCCTGAAATTGGTCGGGGGAAATTAATCAACACTTCGGCAAAACATAGGCCACTCGGAGATGTAAACTGAACATGAACGGCCACTTGGGGAACCACATATCCTATTTGAGCAACAACACAAGATATACAAGGATATTTGGCTGGTCTCACCTCGATGTCGGAGGGGGTCGGTGACTGGGACGACAGCGGGGATGTCGGAGGGGGTCGGTGACTGGGACGACGGCGGGGATGTCGGAGGGGGTTGGTGACGGGGACGATGAAGGTCACCTGAAACCATATAAGTTATCACTAATACATCCCGAATAATTGCTTAAACTAAAAAATAACAACAAACATGACATGTTCAACTAGTTTTATTAATTCAACTAGTTCTTGCTAAATATAAACTTACTATAAATAGAAAAAAAACTAGTTCTTTCTAAAAATAAAGTAGTTCAACTAGTTATATTAATTATCTTGCTAAAAATAGATTAGTTCTGTTAATTCAACTAGTTCAACTAGTTTATTAATTTACTTACTAAACTAGTTCAACTACAACTAAAGTAGTTCAACTACCACTACTACTACTAAAAATCTAGTACTAACTAAGCAACATCTAGTAATAGCTAACCCTAAATTAACATCTACTACTACTAAATCTAGTACTAACTAGTGGCAGGGGGTGGGGGGCGACGGAGAGGTAGCTAGGGGCGGCGAGGTCGAGGGCGGTGGTAGGAGGGCTGCCGGCGGAGGAGGGAGGAGGGGCGGTCGCAGGCGGAGGGAGGAGGGCGGCGGCGGAGGAGGGAGGGGCGGCCGCGGGCGGAGGGAGGATGTGCGAGGAGGATGGAGGAGGGACGGAAGGAGGGGAGTACCTCGGCGGCGGACGGACGAAGGCGGCGGCGACGGCGACGCACGACGACGATTACGCGGGCGAGAGTGAGAGTGTGAGTGAGAGGGCCGGTCGTGCGCGTGGGGATAAGGTAGGGATAGTTGTAGCGCGTTTGCCAAAACGCGCTACAGCTAACCTGAAGAGCAGCAGCGCTGTTTAGTAAAGTGCGCTACTGCTATAGCTAGCGGGTGGGGGGGGCGAGGTCATGGCAACTATAGCAGTAGCGCTGTATGCGGTGGATGCGCTACTGCTATTTCCCTGTCAGCAGCGCGTTTTGGCGACACGCGCTGCTGCTAAGTAGCAGTAGCGTGGTATTTTGAAGAGCGCTGCTGGGAAGATTCTGTGTATAGGCTTTTCCCTAGTAGTGGTCAGTGAACATCTTCATGTTGATCGTATCTTCTATACGACTCATGCTCGACCTTTCGGTCTTCCGTGTTCCGAGGCCATGTCTGTACATGCTAGGCTCGTCAAGTCAACCTAAGTGTATTGCGTGTGTAAATCTGGCTTACACCCGTTGTATTTGAACGTTAGAATCTATCAGACACGATCATCACGTGGTGCTTCGATACAACGAACCTTCGCAACGGTGCATAGTTAGGGGGAACACTTTTCTTGAAATTATTGTGAGGGATCATCTTATTTAAGCTACCGTCGTTCTAAGCAAATAAGATGCATAAACATGATAAACATCAGATGCAATCAAAAAGTGACATGATATGACCAATATCATTTTGCTCCTTTTGGTCTCCATCTCCGGGGCTCCATGATCATCATCGTGACCGGCATGACACCATGATCTCCATCATCGTGTCTCCATGAAGTTGTCTCGCCAACTATTACTTCTACTACTATGGCTAACGGTTTAGCAATAAAGTAAAGTAATTACATGGCATTGTTCATTGACACGCAGGTCATACAATAAATTAAGACAAGTCCTATGGCTCCTGCCGGTTGTCATACTCATTGACATGAAAGTCGTGATTCCTATTACATGAACATGATCAATCTCATACATCACATATCATTCATCACATTCTTTTTGGCCACATCACATCACATAGCATACCCTGCAAAAACAAGTTAGACGTCCTCTAATTGTTGTTTGCATGTTTTACGTGGCTTCTATAGGTGTTCTAGCAAGAACGTTTCTTACCTACGTAAAACCACAACGTGATATGCCAATTTCTATTTACCCTTCATAAGGACCCTTTTCATCGAATCCGCTCCAACTAAAGTGGGAGAGACAGACACCCGCTAGCCACCTTATGCAACTAGTGCATGTCAGTCGGTGGAACCTGTCTCACGTAAGTGTACGTGTAAGGTCGGTCCGGGCCGCTTCATCCCACAATACCGTCGAAACAAGATTGGACTAGTAACGGTAAGCATATTGAACAAAATCAACGCCCACAACAACTTGTGTTCTACTCGTGCATAGAAACTACGCATAGACCTAGCTCATGATGCCACTTTTGGGGAACGTAGCAGAAATTCAAAATTTTCCTACGAGTCACCAAGATCTATCTATGGAGAGACTAGCAACGAGGGGAAGGAGAGTGCATCTACATACCCTTGTAGATCGCAAAGCGGAAGCGTTCAAGAGAACGGGGTTGAAGGAGTCGTACTCGTCGTGATCCAATTCACCGGAGATCCTAGTGCCGAACGGACGGCACCTCCGCGTTCAACACACCTACAGCCCAGTGACGTCTCCCATGCCTTGATCCAGCAAGGAGAGAGGGAGAGGTTGAGGAAGACTCCATCCAGCAGCAGCACAACGGCGTGGTGGTGATGGAGGAGCGTGGCAATCCTGCAGGGCTTCGCCAAGCACCACGGGAGAAGAGGAGAAAGAGAGGTAGGGCTGCGCCAGGGAGAGGTGGAAAACCTTATTTGTGCAGCCCCAAATACCTCAAGTATATATAGGGGAGAGGGAGGGGGCTGCGCCCCCTCTAGGGTTTCCACCCCAAGGGGTGCGGCAGCCCCAAACCCATCTAGGGTGGCGGCCAAGGGGGGAGAGGGGAAAACTTGCCCCCCAAGCAAGGTGGAGGAGCCCCCTCCCCAAACCCTAGGCGCCTTGGGCCCTTGTGGGGGGGGCGCACCAGACCACCTGGGGCTGGTCCCCTCCCACACATGGCCCATGCAGCCCTCTGGGGCCGGTGGCCCCACTTGGTGGACCCCCGGGACCCTCCCGATGGTCCCGGTACATTACGGATAAAACCCAAAACTTTTCTGGTGACCAAAACAGGACTTCCCATATATAAATCTTTACCTCCGGACCATTCTGGAACTCCTCGTGACGTCCGAGATCTCATCCAGGACTCCGAACAACATTCGGTAACCACGTATATCTATTCCCTATAACCCTAGCGTCATCGAACCTTAAGTGTGTAGACCCTACGGGTTCGGGAACCATGCAGACATGACCGAGACGTTCTCCGATCAATAACCAACAGCGGGATCTGGATACCCATGTTGGCTCCCACATGTTCCATGATGATCTCATCGGATGAACCACGATGTCAAGGACTCAATCGATCCCATATTCAATTCCTTTTGTCTAGCGGTATTGTACTTGCCCGAGATTCGATCATCGGTATCCCGATACCTTGTTCAATCTCATTACCGGCAAGTCTCTTTACTCGTTCCATAACACATCATCCCATGATCAACCTGTTGGTCACATTGTGCACATTATGATGATGTCCTACCGAGTGGGCCTAGAGATACCTCTCCGTCACACGGAGTGACAAATCCCAGTCTCGATTCGTGCCAACCCAACAGACACTTTCGGAGATACCCGTAGTGCACCTTTATAGCTGCCCAGTTACGTTGTGACGTTTGGTACACCTAAAGCATTCCTACGGTATCCAGGAGTTGCACAATCTCATGGTCTAAGGAAAAGATACTTGACATTAGAAAAGCTTTAGCATACGAACTACACGATCTTTGTGCTAGGCTTAGGATTGGATCTTGTCCATCACATCCTTCTCCTAATGATGTGATCCCATTATCAATGACATCCAATGTCCATGGTCAGGAAACCGTAACAATCTATTGGTCAACGTGCTAGTCAACTAGAGGCTTACTAGGTACATGGTGTTCTCTATGTGTCCACACATGTATCTGAGTTTCCTATCAATACAATTATAGCATGGATAATAAACGATTATCATGAACAAGGAAATATAATAATCATAACTAATTTATTATTGCCTCTAGGGCATATTTCCAACATTGGCGCCCACCGTGGGGCCAATGCATGGTGTATTTGAGTCTTTGAAGGGCAGCTTCGAAGGGCTCAAGTGATACGCTATGGGCCGGATGAACAAGAGTCGTCGTGGCAAGATCTACATCGACGATGAAGGCTGGGGCCCCGAGGCCGGCTCAATTGAGTACGGGTACCGGGTCCCCTTCGGCGGAATCCACGTCTTCATCGGCAAGATCGGCAAGCCGGGCCCTGAGCCGGACATCTGCACTGACCTCACTGAGACGGCTCAGCATGCGAGACCCGCCCGGGCTCAGCCTGCTGTGAAGCATGCCTTCGTGGGATGCATCCACAGAGGGGAACTTCCTGATGGATCTGTGTCGGCTGGTGAGATGGCCATCTACTCTGATGGTGAGTCATCGGATTCATTGTATCAATTGCAAGACGACGGGCTTGGGGGCTGTTCCGATGGCAGTAGTATTCTGGACCTCCTTGAGCTGCCGAGAAGAGTTGGGATCTTCATCGCTGGCACGCAACCCATTCAAAGTTCTATAGCTGCAGCGGCGATAACCTCCGGGTCAGCGGCAGCCGGGGCAGGAGGCCCTGTGCGCCCACTGGATCAGGTGCTGATGGATCTCATGGATAAGATGACAGCTCCGTTAACCGCCGTAGTCAACCCGGTGGATCAAGCTCAACATGATGCGGAAGTGGCACAGTTAAAGCTGGATATAGTACAGGCTAAAGAAGACCTGGCGGCGGAAGATGTCAGGATAACTGCAGAGTAGGCGGCTCTGGACGCTCAGGCTCAGCAGATTCAGTCGCAGGCTTTCCAACCCATGATGGATCAGAACGCGTCCAACGAGGTCATGAGGAGAAGGTACCAGAAGAGTCAGTCCCGTCTGCCTCCGGTTTATGACCCTCGAAATCTCTTCCGAACGCCCGAAGCAGGGCCCAGTAACCCGCCAGAGATAAACCGCTTTGCAACAGCCGGGGCTGGGATGCCGGTTCAGCCGCGTACGATGGAGCCTCCCCGAATGAATACTGCTCCACCTCAGTATGTACCAACACCACTGGGTCATTATTGTAACCCGTTGGAGAACATGATCGCTACAGCGGCACGACTGGGGCTCTCCTGGTGGAGGGCGACTCTCCGCGGCAGTTGAAACTCGCAGGGTTAGAGAACTTCTTCAGACAGCTTTACCACAGCAGGAGGCGTACTCATATAGCTAGGACATGATTCATTCAACCCCTTGTCCAAGCCGGAGCCCGAGTTATAGCAGGCATATGCATTCAGCTACCGTTTCAAGCAACGCCCGACACCGTGACCAGCCGTGCGGGCATGACCCGGCGCGCGCTGGAGATCTTAACCTGGTGGATCAGGGCAGAATACGTCAAGAGGCTGAGGGGGCGGCTCAGCAGGCGGCTGAGCAGGCGGCTCAGCTGGTGGCTTACCAGCCTTTTCCAGTTTATCCGACGACTTCTATTGAGGCAGGCGCGACCACCAGGACCGGAGGAGTCCCCTATCTAGTGCCGGCTCTGCATAACGAGCGTTTGCCCAAGGATTTCAAAGGGCCCAGAAAGGTGCCTAATTATACGGACAACTTACAGCCTGGGGCATGGATTGAAATCTACGAGATGGCTATGGAGTTACTGGAGGTCAGTGACGCTGCGATGGCCAAGTACTTCACCATGATGTTGGATGGGACTACCCGCACTTGGTTGGAGGGGCTACCGCCTAATTCCATTGGTTCATGGGCAGAGGTAAAAGCCCGGTTCATTCAGAACTTCAAAGATACATGCAAGCAGCCCATGTCAATTGTGGATTTGACTAATTGCAAGCAAGAGGAGGGTGAGTCCACGACCCATTGGGTGCGCCGGGTCAAGGCCATAATACACTCGTCTGATAAGATGGATGCCGGCTCTGCAGTCTTAATGTTGGAGAAAAATTGCCTATTTTTGCCTATGAAGATGAAGCTAGGGCGGCTCAAGCGCGATTGTAATGACATGGGTCAGCTGATGGCGGCTCTAGTCAAGTACGCCGACTCTGATAGTACCAAGGACCCTGAGTCTGATGATGAAAAGACAGGGAAGGGAAAAAAGAACGGCAACGGCAAGGGTCCTCAGCATAACCCGGCAAATCAAGGAGGCAATAATAAACGTAAGGCTGATGGTAGCTTGGAGTTTGTGGCTAACACAAATGCGCAGGGCAACAATCAACGATGTAAGGGAAGGCCACCCCCTCGGTCCGGTGGGTCAAGCCCCACACTTGAACAGTTGCTGAATGAGCCCTGTCCGAGACATGGCACCCCGCGGAAACCGGCCACTCACCTATGGAAGGACTACACGATCATGAAGGCTTTCAAGAATTCCAACATGTTCGATGGTAATCATGGGCCGGGCGGCGGCTCAGGTGGCGACGGCTTTCATGGCCCGGCCGGTGCTTCAAATTCCAATTTTAAAAACTCTCAGGGTAATCAAGGTGGTTATAATCAGCAATCTAGCCAAGGAGGTCAGCAGCAGCAGCAGGCTGGATACCAGAGTCATCCAAAGCAGCTGAATAGTGGACAATACCACATGTTTACCACCAGTTTGTGCAAACGGGACCAAAAGCTTCATAAGAGGGATGTGAACGCTATTGAGCCGGCAACTCCTCGTTATTTGAGATGGTCTGAGCAGCCTATTATATGGAGTAGGGAAGATTACCCTCCCCGGGTTGACAATCCGGGTCACTTGGCCTTGGTGGTGGCACCTCAGGTTGATGGATATAAATTCACTAAAGAGCTCATGGATGGAGGCAGTAGCATCAACATCCTCTATTATGAGACTTTTCATCGCATGGGTTTGACTGATAAAAATCTCAAGACTTCCAACATTGTTTTTCATGGAGTGGTCCCTGGCAAGTTGGCGTACCTAGTTGGTAAGATTGAGCTGGAAGTCGCCTTCGGAGATGAGCATGATTCTAGGGCTGAGAAGTTAACCTTTGAGGTGGTCAAAATCAAGAGCCCGTATCACGCCCTGTTTGGATGGCCGGCTTATGCCAAGTTCATGGCACGGCCGTTTTATGTTTATTTGCAGATCAAGATGCTGGGTCATAAGGGTACCATCATAGTGCATGGGAGCCGGAAGATAGCCTTGGAATGTGAGGAAGGCGATGCTGCTTACGCTGAATCTGTTTGTGCAACAGAGGAGTTGAAGTTCTACAAGGACAATGTCGACCTGGCGGACATGACGTTTTTGAAGAAGTTGTAACGCCCCGGACTTGATGCGTCAGGTGTCTTCCAGTTATTCTCCATTATTGCCATGTCATTTGCTTGCGTGTTGCATTTTATCATGTCATCATGTGCATCTCATTTTGCATACGTGTTCGTTTCATGCATCCGAGCATTTTCCCAGTTGTCCGTTTTGCAATCCGGCACTCCTATGTCCTCCGGCGCCCCCCTTTTGTCTCTCGTTGTGAGCGGGTGTTAAACGTTCTCGGAATGGACCGAGTCTTGCCAAGTGGCCTTGGTACACCACCGGTAGACCGCCTGTCAAGTTTTGTGCCATTTGGAGTCCGTTTGATACTCCAACGGTTAACTGGGTAACCGTAAAGGTCTCTTTTGTGTGCAGCCCAACACCCCTCCAAAGTGGCCCAAAACCCATCCAAACACCATCCATGCTCTCGGACGTTCGATCATGATCGTGTGGGCGAAAACCGCACTTCATTTGGACTCTCCTAGCTCCCTCTACCTATAAATTAGTCCCCCTCCCCCGATTTTTGCGGATGAAACCCTAAATCTTCCCCTCCGCGCCGCGCCGGATGCGTCCGCTCGGACCGGACATGTCCAGCCACCGCGCCGCCAGCCAACAAGAACCCGCCACGTTGCCCCCGCTGCCGTCTCCACTGCGCGGGCCCGCGAGCCCAGATCGGGCCCGCCCGAGCCCGCCGCCGCCGTAGGGCGCGCCCCGCCGCCCTTCGCCGGCCCCGCCGCCTTCGCTCCTCGCCGCGCCTCCGCCCTCGCCACCCCACCGCCGCTGCTCTGGCCGCGCCGCCGCCCCTCGGCCTCCCGCTCGCCCGCGCCTCGAGCGCCACCGCCAGCC
>NC_041393.1:478972293-478981449 GCF_002162155.2 Triticum dicoccoides | reverse complement strand
CGTCCCCGACCTCCTCCGCCGTCCCGTGCCCCTCGCCGCCCCCCCCCCTCGTCGGAGAGCTCGCCGGAGCTCTTCTCCGGTCGGATCCAGAGAAGATGGACCAGATCCACACAACCCGGCATCCAAACGCCCAGCCTCGTCCCGTACCACTCCGTCACAGATATCTTCGTCCCGCGTTGACTTTCGCGGAGGTGATTTTTCTACCAAGTCACTGAGATTTTCAACTTTCTGATGCTATGTTTGACCTGTCATAACTCTCTGCATACTGCCCCATTTCATGTGCATGATATATCGAAATGTTCATCATGAGATGCTCTTCATTTCATTCCGTTGTGCCATGCTCGTTTGAGTCCATCTTGATGCCCTGATCATCGTTGCAATAGTGCTATATGATGTTAACTGCTGTCTGTTAACAGAACTTGATGTTGTCATTTTTGTTGCATTTTGTGTGTGCTACATCATGCCATCTTTACAGTGGTGCAATCCATTTATTTTTTGAGTCTTGTAGTGAGTGCATTGAGCTCGTGAATTAGGGTACTTGCTGTTACTGTTTTGCTAGTCTGAATCTGCTATATCATGATGCTATGTAAACCTGCTGCTACAAGTCATTCTATGCATAATCTGGAGATGTTCACTAATGATGTTTTGTTATGCATGTCATGCTCTACCCATTCATGCCCCTGGTTGCATTTATAGCCTACTGTAACTTGTTTTTATCTTGCTCCAAACTTGCTAAATAATGTTGTTGTCAGCCTGTTAACATTAAGTTCAATTTTGCCATGAGCTTTGCTAGTGATCCATGCACCCTATGAACTTGCTCTTTCCATGCCTAGCTTCACAAAAATGTATTCTTACTGTTGGTCACCTTGTCATGCCATGTATTGCTCTGTGGTGGGTGGTACAAGCTCACCAACATGCCTACTTATTGTTGTTCCTGCCATGTCTAAATCTGTCATATCATTTGCCATGTTTGCATGGAACCGTTGCTCCGTTTTGAGTGTGCTCTATATGAAACTTGCTTGATTTTGCAGGCAGTGTCATATTATCATGTTGCATCCATGTTTTGAGGTGTTTGCTTGATGTTTGTATGCATTTTGCATCAATGCCATGTTTAACTTGTTTTGCTCATATCTGCTAGGCCGTAGCTCCGAACTAAATGAACCTTATATGTAACTTGACTAGAATCTCATGTCGTTTATCTTGGTGCATCTTAACTTGCTGTTTAACAACTTGAACATCAGGTTTATTCAGTTCTGGACCAATTTCCAAATTTGCATATAAGGACTTACCGGAATTTGTTATATGTTGTTTCCGGCCTCATTTAAACTTGCCTTGATGTGTTGCTCTTGTTTGCATCATCTCTTGCCATGAGTAGCTTCATGTAGCCTTTGTCATGCATCATACTTGAATGTGCATCATGTCAGGTATATGTGTGGTGTGTTTACCATGTTTTGTGCTTCTTCTCGATAGTTCCCGTTTCGTTGCGATCGTGAGGATTCGTTCGTCTATGCCTGGTTTGGCTTCATCCATTTGTCTTCTTCATGGATTTGTTCTTCTTCCTATCGGGATTTCAGGCAAGATGACCGTCACCTTGGATCTCATTACTATCATTGCTATGCTAGTTGCTTCGTTCTATCGCTATGATGCGCTACCTATCAATTGCTCTTCAAGCCTCCCCAAATTGCCATGTCAGCCTCTAACCTTTTCACCCTTCCTAGCAAATTGTTGTTTGGCTATGTTACCGCTTTGCTCTGCCCCTCTTATAGCGTTGTTAGTTGCAGGTGAAGTTGAACATTGCTCCATGGTGGACAGGATTATTGTTGGGATATCACAATATCTCTTATTTAATTAATGCATCTATATACTTGTTAAAGGGTGGAAGGCTCGACCTTATGCCTGGTGTTTTGTTCCACTCTTGCCGCTCTAGTTTCCTTCATATCAGTATTATGTTCCCGGATTTTGCATTCCTTACACGGTTGGGTGATTTATGGGACCCCCTTGACAGTTCGCTTTGAATAAAACTCCTCCAGCAAGGCCCAACCTTGGTTTTACCATTTGCCTCACCACCACCTATACCCTTCCCTTGGGTCGGCCAACCCGAGGGTCATCTTTATTTTAGCCCCCCCCCCCCGGGCCAGTGCTTCTCTAAGTGCTGGTCCGAACCGGGCAGACTGCAGGGCCACCTCGGGGCAACTCGAGGGCTGGTTTTACTCGTAGGCTGACCTATCCGGTGTTGCCCTGAGAACGAGATATGTGCAGCTCCTATCGGTATTGTCGGCACATCGGGCGGCTTTGCTGGTCTTGTTTTACCATTGTCGAAATTTCTTGTAAAACGGGATTCCGAGACTGATCGGGTCTTCCTGGGAGAAGGAATATCCTTCGTTGACCGTGAGAGCTTGTGATGGGCTAAGTTGGGACACCCCTGCAGGGTATAAACTTTCGAGAGCCATGCCTGTGGTTATGTGGCAGATGGGAACTTGTTAATGTCCGGTTGTAGATAACTTGACACCTGATTCGAATTAAAACGCATCAACCGCGTGTGTAGCCGTGATGGTATCTTTTCGGCGGAGTCCGGGAAGTGAACACGGTTTTGGGTTATGATTGACGTAAGTAGGAGTTCAGGATCACCTCTTGATCATTGCTAGCTTCACGACCGTTCCATTTACTCCTCTTCTCGCTCTTATTTGCGTATGTTAGCCACCATATATGCTTAGTCACTGCTGCAACCTCACCACTTTACCCCTTCCTTACCCATTAAGCTTTGCTAGTCTTGATACCCATGGTAATGGGATTGCTGAGTCCTCGTGGCTCACAGATTACTACAACAACAGTTGCAGGTACAGGTTATGCGATGTTCATGACACGAGAGCTATGTTTGCTTGTTTTGGAGTTCTTCTTCTGCTTCTTCTTCGATCAGGGGATTGGTTCCAGGTCGGCAGCCTGGGCTAGCAGGGTGGATGTCTTTTGAGTTTCTGTTTGTGTTTCATTCGTAGTCGGATGGTTCTCTTATGTAAGATGATGTTGTATTCGTGTGGCATTGTATGCCTTTTGTATGTATCCCCATCTATTATGTAATGTTGATGTAATGATATCCACCTTGCAAAAGCGTTTCAATATGTAGTTCTATCCTTGGTGGGACCTTCGAGTCTCTTTAGGATAGTATCGCATATTGGGCGTGACAAGTTGGTATCAGAGCCTCGACCGACCATAGGAGCCCCCTTGATTGATCGTGTAGTTTGGCCGTCGTTGAGTCTAGAAGAAAACTGTTTTTGGAGTTTAGTTATATCGGAGAGTAGGAATTCTTTTTACTCCTCAGCCCCTTCGTCGCTCTGGTGAGGAATTTTGACGTAGGTGTTTTGAATTACTCCTCTTCCCCTTCAAATTTTTGTTTAGGATCATGTGGTTTGTTTTCCGATTGTTGGTTCTCAGCTCTTTTATCTGGTGCATTTCTCATCAAGTTGACTCGAGCCTCTTCATCCTTGCCAAGTTCAATCCTCAGTTCGCTCTCAATGAAGTTGTTTCCCCATCCTCAGTTGTTTTCTTTTCCCACCCGCCCTCCCCTTTTTCTCCTTGGAGCCGGAGTCCGTAATCGAGTATCCTTCCTACTCGTGCAAAGCCTTTGCTTTCTTTCCTCAATGATTTCAACCGGTGTTTTCTCTTCAAGATATTCATCGGTTTCCCCTTCCAAGTTGCCTTTGTTTTCCCGCCCTCCCACCCTCTTCTTCCTGGAGCCTGAGTCTGTTTCGAGCATCAATTTCATTTGTACGAAGCCTCTTCAGGCTTCCCTCAATTATTTCAACCGGTGAATTCTCGTCTCGTTCGTCATTCTTCATCCCTTTCTTTTCCGGTGGATTCGATTCTAATTTTCGGTAGTGATTATATTCTTTTCCTCGGCTCAAATGTTTTCCCCTTGCTCATTCGCGTCTCGCCAGTTTATCTTTTCGGAGTGCTCAAGACATCTCAAGAGATTCGTCTGTGTTCGAATTAATTCGAGGGTGTCACCTCATTCAAATATTTCATTTGTTCCGGTGCATCATCTATCTGTTCAGCATCCCTTTCCAACGGTGTTTTCTTTTAGTGGACCCTAACCCACAGGTCTTTTCCCAGGATCTTACCTGACTCTTCTAATTATTCCGGAGCTATTCCCAAATTCTTTTCAAAGTGTGACGTAAGAATGGATTCCATCAGCCACATGCCTTCTCCAAGATCATTTTCAAACGCTTTTCATTGTTGGCTCAACCTCTTCACTTTTCATTCTTCCATAGTGTCTCAGTAATTTTGGTGGTGTTTTCCGTCGTCATTTGAAGACCGAAGAAGAGTTTTTCCATCTTGCCCGTTCTCTCAAAGTTACGTGGTTCTAGCTTCATGTTATCCTCTCGATTTATTCCATTTGTCAGATATTCCTTTTCTCACCTATCCGGAGTTTTTCAGGAGTTGATCTCTGTTTCTTTTCACATTATCCAATTATCCTGGTGCTTTGTTCAAGTGTTCTTTAATCAACTCATGATCTCTTTGTTCTTTTTCATCTAAATCCCCTCTAGCATATTTGTTCTTCTAATTCTTCCCGGTGATTCAGTCGCTTTCAATCAGTCATTTTTGAATTCTTACGGTGGTTCATTCAAGATTATTTTTCCTTGATTATCATATTAATTCATTCGTTCTTTCCAATCCTACTGGTGGTTCGTTGAAAACCTTCCTCAAGGTTGCGCCATATACCCCTCAATCCTTTTCCAACAAGAATAAGTAGTATGCAAGAATCCATTGCTTGTCATCAACTTAATCTGATGAAGGATAAGCATACAATAAATCTTATTCTTATTTCCTCAAAGTGAGTAATCCCTTCCTTCAGAGTTTGTTCGTGATGAATAAATTCTGGTTCCTAGTGTTTTCATCTTTTCTTTTTCGGAGTTCGAAATTACTCGGCCATTTCGTCGGAACCTCCATCTAAATCACCGCAAGGTTTTAATCTTATTCTTTTCATCCTTCATTCTATCTCATCAACCTTTTTGTCACTGGAGTTCTTCGCAGTGGTTCGCAAGGATTTAATTCATTTTTCAAGTGTTCATCAAGATTTTGTTGGAGGAGTTCAAGTATCTTTTCTTCTCGCATCTCAAAGTGCAATTAATTCTCTGTATTCTTTTGAAGTGGAGTTTTGAATTTCTTCATTCTTCTCAGCTATCCAATCATTTCCGTTTGTGGCCGGTTATCACCTTATGATCTTGAGATGTTACCTATAAGACCACAACAAGCGTATTCTTTTTGTTGTTGATTTTCTCAGCAACTCCGTTTAAACCTTCCTTCTAAAGATGCTTTCAATTTCACTCGTGGCACAAGTTGTCATTTTCTTCTCTATTCTTTTATTTCAACTTTTTCAATTCTTCCGGAGGCATTGTATTTTTCCTCTCGTCAACTATCGTTCCATTTTGTCAATCTCAGTTCGAACTCTTTCCATGTTCAGCTGGAGTGCTGCCTAAATCCTTTCAGTCTTATTCGTTTCTTATCTCGTTCTAACCGGAGTGGCTTCATAGTCTATCTGATTCCGTGAGCTTTCGATTCTCGTCATTCTCGTCGTTCCTCTCTTCTTCTCGAGTGCTCTCGATTCTTTGCTTCTTCTCTTGAGTTCTTGTTTCACCTCATCCCTTTTCCCTTCCGTCTCGGTCCTAAGATCTCGGGACGAGATCTCTTGTTAGTGGAGGAGTGTTGTAACGCTCCGGATTCGATGTGTCAGGTGTCTTCTAGTTATTCGCCGTTATTGCCATGTCATTTGCTTGCGTGTTGCATTTTATCATGTCATCATGTGCATCTCATTTTGCATACGTGTTCGTTTCATGCATCCAAGCATTTTCCCCGTTGTCCGTTTTGCAATCCGGCACTCCTATGTCCTCCGGCGTCCCCCTTTTATCTCTCGTTGTGAGCGGGTGTTAAACGTTCTTAGAATGGACCGAGTCTTGCCAAGTGGCCTTGGTACACCACCGGTAGACCGCCTGTCAAGTTTCGTGCCATTTGGAGTCCGTTTGATACTCCAACGGTTAACCGGGTAACCGTAAAGGTTTCTTTTGTGTGCAGCCCAACACCCGTCCAAAGTGGCCCAAAACCCATCCAAACCCCCTCCATGCTCTTGGCCGTTCGATCACGATAGTGTGGGCGAAAACCGCACTTCGTTTGGACTCTCCTAGCTCCCTCTACCTATAAATTAGTCCCCCTCCCCCGATTTTGCAGATGAAACCCTAAATCTTCCCTTCCGCGTCGCGCCGGACGCGTCCGCTCGGACCGGACATATCTAGCCGCCGCGCCGCCGGCCAACCAGAACCCGCCACGTCTCCCCCGCCGCCTACTCAACCGCACGGGCCCGCGAGCCCAGATCGGGCCCGCCCGAGCCCGCCGCCCTTCGCTGGCCCCGCCACCTTTGCTCCTCGCCGCGCCTCCGCCCTCGCCTCCCCGCCACCGCTGCTCCGGCCGCGCCGCCGCCCCTCGGCCTCCCGCTCGCCCACGCCTCGAGCGCCACCGCCAGTCGCCGCCTTCTCTGCTCTCACCGGCGACCCCGGTCTGCAGCGCTGTCGTCCATCGGAGCTCCTCCATCGCGCCTCGCCGCCCCCCTGCGCCGTTTCTTCCCTGCCCCACCGCTCCTCTCATCGCCGGAGCCGGCCACCGCGTCCCCGCGCCGTCCCCGACCTCTTCTGCCGTCCCATGCCCCTCGCCGGCCTTACCCTCGCTGGAGAGCTCGCCGGAGCTCTTCTCCGGTCGGATCCGGAGAAGATCGACCAGATCCACCCAACCCGGCATCCAAACACCCAGCCTCGTCCCGTACCGCTCTGTCCCGGATATCTTCGTCCCGCGTTGACTTCCGCGGAGGTGATCTTTCTGCTAAGTCCCTGAGATTTTCAACTTTCTGATGCTATGTTTGAACTGCCATAACTCTCTGCATACTGCTCCGTTTCATGCGCAAGATATATCGAAATGTTCATCATGAGATTCTCTTAATTTCATTCCATTGTGCCATGCTCGTTTGAGTCCATCTTGATGCCCTGATCATTGTTGCAAGAGTGCTATATGATGTTAACTACTGTCTGTTAACAGAACTTGATGTTTTGTCATTTTTGTTGCATTTTGTGTGTGCTACATCATGCCATCTTTACAGTGGTGCAATCCATGTATTTTTTTGAGTCTCTTAGTGAGTGCATTGAGCTCGTGAATTAGGGTACTTGTTGTTGCTGTTTTGCTAGTCTGAATCTGCTATATCATGATGCTACGTAAACCTGCTGCTACAAGTCATTCTATGCATAATCTGGAGACGCTCACTAAGGATGTTTTGTTATACATTTCATGCTCTATCCGTTCATGCCCCTGGTTGCATTTATAGCCTAATTTAACTTGTTGTTATCTTGCTCCAAACTTGCTAAATAATGTTGCTGTCAGCCTGTTAACATTAAGTTCAGTTTTGCCATGAGCTTTGCTAGTGATCCATGCACCCTATGAACTTCCTATTTCCATGCCTAGCTTCAAAAACATGTATTCTTACTTTTGGTCACCTTGTCATGCCATGTATTGCTCTGTGGTGAGTGGTACAAGCTCACCAACATGCCTACTTATTGTTGTTCCTGCCATGTCTAAATCTGTCATATCATTTGCCATGTTTGCATGGATGCTACCATCTTTTCTGTTGATCTTTGGAATTAGTTCGGTAAGGGAGTTTTGTTCTTTGTCTTCATTTTTATCATGCCATGCCTTTGTTTGCCATGTTAAGTTCATGTAACATGTTGTTTGATAGATCTAAACATTGCAACTTGATGTTATTTCTGCTAAGCCTGAAACTGTTATTATTTGCAATCTTGCCATGTCCTTTTGAGCATGTTCTATTGATTTCTGGAGATAGCTCAGTGTTCATGTTTTGTTAAGCTCCATTTGTACTTCATGCCCATACCTTTTGTTTTCACATTGAGTTACTGTAGCATATTGTTTTGATGCTTGCTAGATGCCTAGTTGCTGTTTTGGACAGCTTGTCCTTTAAACTTGTATAGAGTGTATGTGTTGAACCGTTGCTCCGTTTTGAGTGTGCTTTATATGAAACTTGCTTGATTTTGCATGTAGTGTCATATTATCATGTTGCATCCATGTTTTGAGGTGTTTTCTTGATGTTTGTATGCATTTTGCATCAATGCCATGTTTAACTTGTTTTGCTCATATCTTCTATGTCGTAGCTCCAAACTAAATGAACCTTATATGTAACTTGACTAGAATCTTGTGTAGATCATCTTGGTGCATCTTAACTTGCTTTTTAACAACTTTAACATAAGGTTTATTCAGTTCTGGACCAATTTCCAAATTTGCATATCAGGACTTACCGAAATTTGTTATATGTTGTTTCCGGCCTCATTTAAACTTGCCTTGATGTGTTGCTCTTGTTTGCATCATCTCTTGCCATGAGTAGCTTCATGTAGCCTTTGTCATGCATCATACTTGAGTGTGCATCATGTCATGTATATGTGTGGTGTGTTTACCATGTTGTGTGCTTCTTCTCGATAGTTCCGTTTCGTTGCGATCGTGAGGATTCGTTCGTCTACGCTTGGTTCGGCTTCATCCGTTCGTCTTCTTCATGGACTTGTTCTTCTTCCTAGCAGGATTTCAGGCAAGATGACCGTCACCTTGGATCTCATTACTATCATTGCTATGCTAGTTGCCTCGTTCTATCGCTATGCTGCGCTACCTATCAATTGCTCTTCAAGCCTCCCCAAATTGCCATGTCAGCCTCTAACCTTTTCACCCTTCCTAGCAAACTGTTGTTTGGCTATGTTACCGCTTTGCGCAGCCCCTCTTATAGCGTTGTTAGTTGCAGGTGAAGTTGAACATTGCTCCATGGTGGACAGGATTATTGTTGTGATATCACAATATCTCTTATTTAATTAATGCATCTATATACTTGGTAAAGGGTGGAAGGCTCGGCCTTATGCCTAGTGTTTTGTTCCACTCTTGCCGCCCTAGTTTCCTTCATATCGGTATTATGTTCCCGGATTTTGCGTTCCTTACACGGTTGGGTGATTTATGGGACCCCCTTGACAGTTCGCTTTGAATAAAACTCCTCCAGCAAGGCCCAACCTTGGTTTTACCATTTGCCTCACCACCACCTATACCCTTCCCTTGGGTCGGCCAACCCGAGGG
>NC_041393.1:478898015-478971911 GCF_002162155.2 Triticum dicoccoides | reverse complement strand
GCTGGTCTGAACCGGGCAGACTGCAGGGCCACCTCGGGGCAACTCGAGGGCTGGTTTTACTTGTAGGCTGACCTATCCGGTGTTGCCCTGAGAACGAGATATGTGCAGCTCCTATCGGGATTGTCGGCACATCGGGCGGCTTTGCTGGTCTTGTTTTACCATTGTCGAAATGTCTTGTAAACCGGGATTTCGAGACTGATCGGCTCTTCCTGGGAGAAGGAATATCCTTCGTTGACCGTGAGAGCTTGTGATGGGCTAAGTTGGGACACCCCTGCAGGGTATAAACTTTCGAGAGCCGTGCCCGTGGTTATGTGGCCGACGGGAATTTGTTAATGTCTGGTGTAGATAACTTGACACCTGATTCGAATTAAAACGCATCAACCGTGTGTGTAGCCGTGATGGTCTCTTTTCAGCGGAGTCCGGGAAGTGAACACGGTTTTGGGTTATGATTGACGTAAGTAAGAGTTCAGGATCACCTCTTGATCATTGCTAGCTTCATGACCGTTCCGTTTACTCCTCTTCTTGCTCTTATTTGCGTATGTTAGCCACCATATATGCTTAGTCGCTGCTGCAACCTCACCACTTTACCCCTTCCTTACCCATTAAGCTTTGCTAGTCTTGATACCCATGGTAATGGGATTGCTGAGTCCTCGTGGCTCACAGATTACTACAACAACAGTTGCAGGTACAGGTTATGCGATGTTCATGACGCGAGAGCGATGTTTGCTTGTTTTGGAGTTCTTCTTCTGCTTCTTCTTAGATCAAGGGATAGGTTCTAGGTCGGCAGCCTGGGCTAGCAGGATGGATGTTGTTTGAGTTTCTGTTTGTGTTTCATCCGTAGTCGGATGGTGCTCTTATGTAAGATGATGTTGTATTCGTGCGGCATTGTATGCCTTTTGTATGTATCCCCATCTATTATGTAATGTTGATGTAATGATATCCACCTTGCAAAAGCGTTTCAATATCAGGTTCTATCCTTGGTGGGACCTTCGAGTCTCTTTAGGATAGTATCGCATATTGGGCGTGACAGAAGCGCACCACAGAGCATGAGCCGGTAATGAAGTTTAAGTTGGCTGATGATACCAAGCTTGTCGATTTTGTTCCAGGCGACTCATCTAAGCAGTTCAGTATAAGTGCCAATCTGGATCCCAAATAGGAAAGCGCGCTCATCGAGTTCATCCGTGAGAACCGGGACATCTTTGCATGGAAACCTTCTAACATGCCAAGTGTACCGAGAGAACTCACTGAGCACACTCTTAATATCGATCAAAAATTTAAGCCGGTCAAGCAGTTTCTTTGGTGATTCAATGAAGAGAGGCGTAAGGCCATTGGTGAGGAAGTGGCCCGGCTCTTGGCGGCCGGGTTCATTATTGAAGTTTTTCATCCCGAGTGGTTGGCTAACCCGGTGCTGGTGCTTAAGAAGAACGACACTTGGCGTATGTGTGTGGACTACACAGACTTAAACAAGGCTTGTCCAGCTAATCCCATTGCTCTCCCACGTATTGATCAAATCATTGATGCTACGGCGGGTTGTGAGCATTTAAGCTTTTTGGATGCTTATTCTAGTTATCATCAGATCAAGATGGCAGTTAAGGACCAGGAGAAGACGACTTTTATTACTCCATTTGGAGCCTTCTGCTATGTGTCTATGCCTTTTGGGCTTAAGAGTGCCCAGGCGACTTATCAGCGATGTGTGCAGAACTGTCTTCACAATCAGATTGGGCGCAATGTTCATGCTTATGTGGACGACATTGTGGTGAAATCCAGAGAGAAGGAGACATTGATAGATGATCTGAAGGAGACCTTTGATAATCTCCGGGTCTACAAGATGATGCTTAACCCAGCCAAGTGTGTTTTTGGTGTGCCTGTAGGCAAGCTTTTGGGTTTTCTGGTTTCCAACAGGGGCATTGAAGCTAACCCGGAGAAGATCAAGGCAATCACTTCTTTGGCTAAACCGGCGTGTATCAATAATGTCCAGCATTTTGCTGGTCGTATTGCTGCTTTAAGCCGGTTCATAAGCCGGTTAGGTGAGAAGGACATACCACTATATCAGATGATGAGGAAGACAGACGACTTCATCTAGAGTGATGCTAGCTGAGCCGCCAGTCCTTGCTGCTCCCATTGATAAGGAGCCCTTATTATTATATGTGGCCGCTAACACACGTGGCATCAATGTAGCCATTATGGTGCAACGCAAGGATGCTGGCAAGGAGCATCCAGTTCAACGGCCGGTTTATTACATCAGTGAGGTACTTATTGAGTCCAAGCAAAGGTATCCACATTGGCAGAAGCTCGTTTATGGGGTGTTTATGGCAAGCCGGAAGCTTAAGCAATATTTTCTGGGTCATCCTATCACTATGGTCAGTTCTGCTCATTTAGGAGATATCATCCAAAACAGAGAGGCCACATGACGAGTCGCCAAGTGGGTCATTGAACTTGGGCCTCATGGTTTAAAGTATGTACCACGCACTGCTATCAAGTCTCAAGCACTGGTGGACTTCATCAACGATTGGACAAAACTGTAGATGCCTGAAGAGAAGCTAGACAACACGTATTGGACTATTCATTTTGATGGGTCCAGGCAATTGGAGGGCTCGGGGGCTGGAGTCGTTCTAGCGTCCCCTCGAGGTGACAAATTTTGTTATGTGCTATGTTGATGTTTCCCTGTACTAACAATGCAGCTGAGTATGAGGCCTTACTCCATGGTCTTCGGACGGCTAAGGAGATGAGTTTAAGCCGGGTAAGGTGTTTTGGTGACTCAGATTTGATGGCTCAACAAGTATCAGCCAAGTGGGATTCCAAGGATCCTCTCATGGTGGCTTATTGCCGTGAAGTTGATGCCATTCTTGGACATTTCAAGAGTTACCAAGTGGAGCACACTGACCGCAGAAAGAATGAGGCGACTGATGCCTTAAGCCGGCTGGGCTCTCAGCGTAAGCCGGTGCCGCCTAATACTTTCTTGGATATTCTGCATAACCCTTCTGTCAAGTTACCTACAGAGGAAGACTTGGTTGTTCCTGACCCATAAGAACAATTGGTGGCGGCTCTTCACATCATCCCAGATTGGACAGTGCCATACTTGGCTTACATGACCCAGGGCGAGCTGCCTGAGGATGAAACCTTGGCCAGGCAGATAACTCAGCGGTCTAACTCAATGAGAATTGCCAATGGCGAGTTGCATCCTCGCAGTGTCACTGGGGCGTTTCAGCATTGTGTTTCTCCTGAGGAAGGTCAAGAAATTCTTCGTGAGATTCATGAAGGGGACTGTGGCGATCATGCCGGGTCAAAGTCCCTTGTAGCCAAAGCTTTCTGTCATGGATTTTATTGGCTGACGGCTCATACTGATGCGGAGGATCTGGTCAGTAAATGTGACGGTTGTCAGAAGTTCTCGTGACATGCTCACGTGCCGGCTCAAGAGTTGAGGATGATTCCAATTACTTGGCCATTTGCAGTCTGGGGGCTTGACATGGTTGGGCCTTTCCAAAGGTCCAAAGATAAAAAATATCACCTCTTGGTGGCGGTTGACAAGTTTACAAAGTGGGTTGAGGCAGAGCCAGTTAGTAAGTGTGATGCAGCCACGGCGGTTCAGTTCATGAAAAAGGTGATATTTCGCTTTGGCTTTCCACACAACATTATAACTGACAATGGTACTAATCTGTCTAAAGGCGCCATGGAAGAATTTTGTCAACGTGAGCATATTCGGCTTGACGTTTTATCATTAGCTCACTCCCGATCCAATGGTCAGGCTGAGAGAGACAATTAGGAAATCTTGAAAGGCATCAAGCCCCAGCTTTTGGTCCCCTTGCAATGGACGCCGGGTCGTTGGGTTGAGGAGTTACCCTCTATGATATGGAGCATCAATACTACTCCTAACAGGTCTACGGGTTATACGCCTTTCTTCATGGTTTACGGAGCCGAGGCGGTTCTCCCTAGTGACATCCGTCATGACTCGCCCTGCGTGGCATCTTATGTTGAGGCTAACAATGAACAAGCGCGTCAGGATGCACTTGACCTATTAGATGAAAAGTGAGACCTGGTAGCAGATCGATCGGTGATTTACCAGCAAGACCTGTGCCGCTATCACAACCGCCGGGTTAGGTCCAGAACCTTTCAGGAAGGTGATTTGGTGCTCCGGCTCATCCAGGATCAAACTGATGCACACAAGTTATCCCCACCTTGGGAAGGGCCCTTTGTGGTCAGCAAGAACTTGAACAACGGGTCATACTACCTTATCGATGTTCGAGAGCACAAAGGCTCACGTAAGTCAGAGGAGGAGACCGTCCGGCCTTGGAATATTGCTCATCTTCGGCCTTACTACACTTGAGCCACCGGCTCTCATCATGTACATATTTTGATGATGTATATATTATAAATAAAGCAGGACCTCTGTCCTTTTCATCCTCAAAGAGAATATGTCTTCATTATTGTCTTATCAAATGATCACTTGGGGGCTAATCATATTTGAATCTAGCTTAACCCTCTTGGTCCAGCTCATGATTGTATTCGAATCTAGCCGTTAAACTTTATGATCACTAGGGGGCTTCCTGTTCAAACATAGGTCGTATTCGAACCAAAGAGAACATAGCAGTCGGTACCTTCTTGATTGGCACACTGTCGAGCTCACTAGGGGGCTTCTTGATCGTATTCGAATCATAGCTCAACCCATTTTTGGAACCGACTTTGATCGTATTCGAATTAGAGTCATTAAAAAACTCTCAAGGTTATTAGGGGGCTTCCAGTTCAAACATAGGTCGTATTCAAACCAAAGAGAACATAGCTGTCGGTACCCTCTTGATCGGCGCAACGCCAAAGCCACTGGGGGCTACATGATTGTATTCGAATCCTAGCTTAACCCCTTTGGAACGGTTTACTGATCATATTCGAATCAGAAGCCTTGATTGTTTCTTCTTATTTGGTTTAAGTTTTATTTGAAAGCAGCTTTTATTTGACGACTTTTTGTTCAAAGATTTAAGCGCAAGTGTGGTTAGATTTAACTC
The DNA here is from genome assembly GCF_002162155.2 of Triticum dicoccoides. Classification (NCBI taxonomy): domain Eukaryota; kingdom Viridiplantae; phylum Streptophyta; class Magnoliopsida; order Poales; family Poaceae; genus Triticum; species Triticum dicoccoides. The sequence goes on along the minus strand of NC_041393.1, from coordinate 478,966,914 downwards.
GGCTTGGTTTTTGATGATAAATCGCCTGCATATGAGAATCATCATATATTGGAAGTGCTGGTTTTCAAAGGTTGGGTTATCACCTTACTGTTCGGAAATTATATGTCACAACAGGCTTATCTGTGATTCCAAAATTATATGTCACAACAGGCTTATTTGTGATTCCTTTTCCATCTTAATGGTTATATATCAAGATATTATAACCCGCCTTGCGGCAAGCTGCCAAGGGATCTTGTGATCTATTTTTGTGTGCAGGACAGTTAAAATATTTGGCCAAGCATAAGAACTGATGATATGTATAACACGGGCATAAGATGGTGGCTTAATAGTATTGAGCACCAAAACATGCATGATGGCACGGCAAAGCAAAGTTATTTCTACTCTATTATACGACTCCCCGAGTCTGAATGGGTAAGATTGTTTTTCAGCACATCACAAGTATGAGTCGCCTAGTGGATTAATTCTCGTGTTGACCTGAAGCATCCGGGTCAGCCCTCTCCGCTTCTTCGCCTTGTTCCCTTTCCTGAAAGGTTGATGATGACCAGTCAATGCCATTCAAAGCTTCAAATTCAGCTTCATCATCAATTAGTTTGGCCGGGTCAACTTCAGGGGCGAAGGTATGCTTACGGAGTGGGGGGATCAGGCTGGTCACTTTGTAATGTTACATTGGAATTCTCCGATTCTCTGCGTCATAACCCGCCTCATACTTGCTGAGATCCGCTTCATCAGCTATCAGGGTGGCTATAGGGCGTATCTCCTTCACACAAGTGGCAAAGTCTTCCTGCTCAAAGGGAGTGTCATCTTCCTTAAAACTTGGATAACCAGTAGCTAAGCTTTGGCCCAACTTAAGGCAGCCACAACTCTGGCTCTTACAGACGATCGCCTTAGTTCAGTAAGTCGCTAGGGCAGCACAGAGAGTTTCCTTAGCACATCCGCCAGGAGGGTAGGCACTTCATTTGACAAGGCCACTATGGCTAAGGCACACTGAGACCCGGTGTAGAGTTGTAACACCAGCGTGTAAACCGCCTTCAGCTTCATCAGCATATCTTGGTTCAGATTTGAACTCCTGGGGCCTGCATAAACAATGTTAGATGAGTTAATTACAATTTATGTGATCAATTGAAAGATTCAAGTATTTATTACTTGCAGGGTGACTTACCAAAGATTGCTGAGACCATCTGAGAGACATGGCGTTTTAAGCCGGATAATTCACCGGTCGCCTCTTCAAGAGCTGCCTCTGCCTTCTCAACTCGATTGATCAAACCAATTTTTTCATCAGCCCAGGCCTTTTTCTCCATTTCAAAGTCTTTCCTCAGCTTCTCTTGTTCAGAAACACTGAATTTAAACTTGGAGTCAGCTCTTTGGGTTTCTGTCTCTTGGGCCTCAAGGCGGTTCTTCAAATCAGATACTTCTGATTCCAGTTGACTAGTGGTGGCCTATATAAATACCGGGTCAAAATCAGGACTATCATGATACAGTATTAAGTCCCAAGCCTTTTTCAAGCAACAACACTTGGCACTTGGGGGCTAATGTCTACAGAAGAATTTTACTTAAAGTGGCGGTTCATGACAATAAGTCCCAAGCACTTTGAAAGCAAGAGTACTTGGCACTTGGGGGCTAATGCATATTGCTGTTCAAGCTTTTCAACTACTTTATTTTATACAACCATACGAAGGACTGGCTCAACCATGCTGGTTAAGCCGCCCCTTGGGGACTACGGAGTAAGCTGGATTTCTTATATATTTTATCCAAATATGTTACTAATTTCACTAACTTTGTTTCTAAGTCTAAAGTGTATTCATCATAAGCAATAGACTTGGGGGCTAGCATAGTAAGGATAAATGAGCACAGAGAAAGGATCATACCTCAAACTTCTGGTGCATCTACTTCACCATGTCAATTTCGATGTCACGACTGTTGTGCACTTGTCTCATATAGCCAAAAAAGACTTCTCCAATACTCATGTGAGTATAATCAGCGACATCAGGCTTGAGCTGACGGAGTTCCAGAAGCTCCTCCTTGGCGGAACACTTGGCCAGTACGGTTGGCCTCCTCGTCTCAGCAAAGCTGGCCTTGGTGATCTCAACATCAGTGTCTTGAGGATCATCCATCCTGACTAGGCTAGGAACTTCCAAGTTTTCCGATCCATCGGTGGCTCGCTCGGCGGGCGGGTCAGCAATTGGAGTTGGTGTGTCCTGAGCCGGTTCAGGTGGTGGCTCATGAGTTGAAGTTTCAGGGGTAGCCATTCCAAGTTCCGGCTCGTTGAGGATCGGTTCTTTGGTCGACTTGGTTTTCTTCACCCTTTTACTGGGCTTTGCTTTTCCATTGCATAAAATCAAAAGGTCAGTGCAAATACAAACGAATTGAAATGAACACAGGATAAGTAGGTTATCATTACCCTGGAACGGTCTTGAAAGTCGGTAAATTAGACTGCATTGAGTCGTTGGAGGAAGGTGAAGTTTCCTAATAATTTGAGTCAGAAGAATTGAGTGGTTGACGAGTGAGACCCGCCAAAGGATAAGAGAGATTTAAATCGGAGGTGACCTCATTCCGACGCTTCTTTGGGGTGTTCGATAAGCCGGAGGAGAGCTCCGCATCCTTGCTGGTCCGAGTCTGCCTCCGGATTTCATGAATCTGTCGCTTCAAAAGAAATTGAGGATCTTGATAAGCTAAAGGATGTGAAAATCTTACTTTCCGGGTTACTCTTCGGATTTTCTGTCTTGGCAAAGGCTCGGAGTTGGAGGAAATGATAGTTACCTCTTCATCCTTGCCATGGCTTGTGCCCGTGTCGTCCTGCTGATAATCAGTGTTAATAAGATGGTTAAAAAGGAGCCAAGAGAGTCAAGGGCTACCTCCGACTCAGAAGAATCTTCTAGCCGAAGCAAGTCAGAGGCGGTAGCTTTCTTGCCCTTCTTCTTCGCGGCCTCTTTCCTGGCGGCTCTCTTGACCATCCTGGCTTTCTTCGCAGCCTCATGTTCATATTTAACATTCCAGAATTTATCACCAGCCTGTAAAAATCAGCAAAAGTATGAGTATAGATGAAATATCAAAAGATGAAGGTAATTTATTCTGAGGGGTGGCGGCTTACCACTGGAGCTGGGTTAGCTTCACAAAAGGGGCTTAAGACCACTTTACCACAATCTGCTAGGCTCTCGTCCAAGAGCGACATGGTCATGTCAGTTATGACATGGTAAGGCAAATCGTCAGCACTGTGTCATAGAGGATCATCCTTCTTGCCTGTGTAGGTGCACATCACGCCGGGGTGGCGGTTCAATGGAATAACTCGCCAGGCGAGCCAAACCCGGACTAAATCGATGCCATTTAACCCATTTCCCAGAAGAGCGTTGATCTTATCCATGGTGGGGGTGAGCATATTGCGTTCGGCGGCTGTTATCTTATCCGGTAGTGGGTGTTTGGACTCCAGATGCAGGGCACGAAAGCCAGGCAGAGGATTTTCATCAACCGGAGAAGTATCTTAACAGTAGAACCATGTCTGATTCCAGTCGTTGAGATGACTCGGTGGGTTGGCGTAAGGAAAAATTACGTCTCTCCGATGTTAAATGGAGACACCGCCAAGCTCCAATCTTTGGCCGTTGGCACACTCATTCTGGCGGTTCAAGTAAAATAACTCTCTAAAGAGTAGTATGTTGGGTTCTTCTCTAAGATATACTTCACTGAACACTTGAAAGTTGCAAATATTCGACACAGAATTGGATCCGATGTCTTGAGGACGGAGGTCAAAGAAGTGCAAAACATCCCTAAAGAATTTTGAGCCGGGAGGTGAAAAGCACCGAATCATATGATCAGTAAAAATGATGACCTCCCCCGCTTTGGGCTGGGGAATTTCCTCCTCCGGGTCAGGAGCATGATAGGACATGACTTCCTTCTTCGGCAGATAGCCGATCTTCACAAAGTCCTCAAGAGTGCTATCGGTAATGATGGACTTGACCCAATTGCATGAAGTGGGTGCTTTGGGTGCCATTGTGAAGAAAGCCTAAGAAAGAGTAAAAGTTTCTGGTTCAAATTTAAGCCGGAGAAAAGCATTACAGTGCATAATCAAGATGGCGGCTTATAAAGGGGCCTAATGGTATAAGGCTAGTTATGTCAGATTATTTAAGCCGCCATGACTAATTCAAGCAGTTAAGTTATCTAAAGCCCGCCATGGGCGGTCAAGAGTATCAATTGAGCATTGCCTTTTAAAGTCGGTGATAAGAGTCGCCATGGCTAGGTGGATCTAACAAATATAGTTTTACCTAAATGCGGCATAAACAAGTTTCACAAGTTGCAGTTACTATTTTGGATCAAACGGCTGCTCAGAAAAGAAAATATTCTAGACCTAAAAACAAAGTACAGATGAGTTCATCAGTTCTAATGAGGCCTTTGTACAAGAAAAAGGGATCTACTAGCATCTGAAATCGATGCGAAATAGCTACCGCATGAGTTTCATACTTCTTTTAGATCAAAAGAGGCTGCGGTGGAGAAACTACGAAGAATCCGTGATGAAAAGTGAAGAACACAGAAGAACTCAAAAACCCTAATGTGGATCTAAGGTGCAGAAAGGCAAGGACTTACGGAGGAAGATCTACTGCGGAGGGGCGCCGTCGTTCTCTGGACTGATTCAGGTTGATGCAGCGGCCGAGGTCGAGGAAGACGAGGTGCGCTATGGCAGCGGCGGAGTTCAAGTGGTAGTAGGGTTGCGAGAGGAAGAAGATGAGGAAGGGGAGAATGAGAAGAGACATAGTCATGCCTATTTATAAGGGAAGACTGATGAGTGGGCGTGAAAAATGAAGAGGCCAAAGACATAGTTATCCAGCCGCAAAGACGCCTCGATTTTTGGGATGGTCATTAAGATAAAAGATCCGTTGAGATATGTTGGATAAAACATGAATTTATGACAGGTGACGTCATGGCGGGTTACCACAAATCCAAAGGGTGACGTCATGGCAGGTTACAAAAATTTCATAACCAAAGAGCAGAAGATTTTTCTTAAGTGTCGAAGATTGAGATGAACCAGCTGTTCAAATCAATCGGGGGCCTAATGTTGGGAATATAACTATTAGGTATGACCCTCCTAGGAGGGGCCGGGTTATACCTATGAGTACTCTTGAAGCCCAAGTCCGAGGTTTAAGATGGCGGTTCAGTTAAGGGCCCAAAGCCCAGAGGCGACTTAAGGCCCGTAGAGATAAACCGCCATATGTACATGACTTGTATTGTAAGGCAAGAATAGTTAGAGACCGGGCCGACCACTGTTTATGAGCCGGCCGGGACTCTGTGAGCCGCTGGGCGTCGACCTCTTTATATAAAGGGACGACCCGGCGGTAGTTTAGGGTAAGTAACATCAGATCGAGAGCTAGGTCAAGCGATTTCGCTCCCTGGTAATCGAGACATAAGCAATCCCACACAAAACTGGATCATAGGCTTTTACCTTCACCGTAAGGGGCCGAACCAGTAAAACTCTGTGTCCTTTGTCCCGATTAACCCCTTTAAGCTTCCTAGTTGCGATGGCTCCACGACTAAGTCCTTTCACTAGGACATGTGACGTGACAATTCCACGACACATGGATCAATTTTTTTTTCATCTGATGAGGTCTTCGTATTTTGTACACTATGATTAATTATCTAATGCATATATGTGTGCACAAATCATTGGAATTTAGCTACCATATGTTCAATTGCAATTCTTGCAAAATCTGATGAATGTTCTTCCTGTGGATACTATTTGTTCAATTGAATATTGTAGCGAATTTGCTTTCTGCGTGCCGATTCAAAATGGGATATTTTTGTTTATTCGTTCAATTGAATATTGTGGCCAATTTGCTTTATGTGTGCCGATTCAAAATGGGATATTTTTGTTTATTTGCTCAATTGAATATTGTGGCGAATTTGCTTTTTGCATGCCAATTCAAAATGGGATATTTTTGTTTCAACCTAGCAATTGCTCCGCACACGGTTCAACTAAATGAGTGTGTGCGATCCACATCGGAAAGCATACATCAATTGTAGCGGAACCGTCGGTGATACACAGCAGATCGCAAACGATTTGTAGCACTACTACGTGTGCGTAGGCTCTCCAGAACCGTTTGTGATATCAAGTTATCGCACACGAGAACTCGGAGTAAACCGTGCCCAATGTAAAATACAATCCCAGTCGTAATTTTTTTCAGGAAACATGTGGGATCCCAAATGAAAAGCACACGTCACTCTAGATGCAACCATCGGTGATACACAACAAATCACAAACGTTCTACAACACTTGTATGTGTGCGAAGGGGCTCCTCAATGGTTTGTGATGGAACATTATCGTAGACGGTAATTGTTGGGAGAACGCGTGCGATGGAGCCTTTCATGGCAGAAGGGTTCCGCAAAAAACTCGTGTGTGATAGGGCACATATCGCACAGAGTTCATATGTTAGCATGTGTGCCTTACATATTGTTTCCCAAATGGTTCATTACGACACACCGTTTGGTTTCACTGCGTCATTAGAAACGTTTAATCACCAATCCTACACATGCGAAAGAATTTAGTGTGTGTTGCATCGCACAGTATTACGTTTTGCAAGGCCTCTGGATCATTGCTCCATATCCCCGACGGTTTCTGGGTCATGTGGGAAGGACCCCCTATCGCCCACACTCACTTGGCGATGGTTCCAAATGCCCTCACAGAAAGGAGTTAAAAATCGTGTGTATAGCACCGATGCATACCAGTGTAGTGAGTGACTGCGATAGGGGGGTCCTTCCCACATGACCCAGAAACCGTCAGGGATATGCCCTCCTAGCACACACTCCGCAAAATGAGGTCATGTGCGACTGACGAGCAATCAAATACGGTTACACATGCAGTATTGCTCAAAAATTTACAGGCGAAACGTTTTCGGTCATAAGTACATCCCACACAGTCAGTCCCTGCTAAACGTTTTCGTTCGTATATGCATCCCACATAGTCGCTCCAAGGAAAACATTTCCGTTCACAGGTACATCACACACAATTTTCCCTGTTAAATCGTCTGTGATAGCGTTGCCATTGCACATGATATTAACAATTTTATCATTTGCATTATTGAATGCATCACACACGGTGCGTAGAAGAAACTGTGTGTCAAAGGTTGTCCATCACACACAGTTTTTATATGGTAAACATTTGCGCAAGGTGGCCTAACGCAAACAGTTTTCAAGAGAATGTCGTGTGTGATTGTTCAATTATCCAACACGGTTTATTCCTAGAAAATGTGTGTGTTGCCTGAGCTCATCGCCCATGGTATTTTCTTAATAACTGTTTGCAATAGCAAAACCCATTAGCAGGCAAATTCGCTATTAGCAGGCTAATTGCCCTATTATTGATAATCCATTTATTAATCTAATTGACATTCATATTAAGCACATAATATATTTCATTTCCATATTAAGGAAGCAGGATTTGATAATTGAAATACATCAGAGTACAACATGATATAGCTTCAACACTCAGCTACCCCATTACACAACTGCACAAGAACCAAGTTTCACATGCAACATGTAGAACCTTTAGAAATTAGCATCATAGATTCTACATAGATAGATGCATCTCATCTAGAAAACTGCTGAAGCAGAAGGCAAATATTGAGCCTTCATTCATGTTGAAGGTCTTTGCAACTTTAGGCTAGTGCCTGTGGATGATTGACCGTCCATCCTTCGTCCTCTTCAGGAAAACTTCAATATTGAACCATGGTGTTGTACGAAAACCTTCCTCGCCTCCTGACCATAGAGGTGGTTTGAGAGGTAATCATCAGTGAACTGCTTTGGAAAGGCCTGAAACAAGGATGTGCATAAATATCTTCTCTATATTGGAAATGGGTCAAAGAAATAAAAAAGGCAAGGTATAATAGTTAGTACCATCTTGTAGTGAACTGATGTCTTCTTCATTGTGCAGACAAAGATCTTTTTGTTTTTTGTCGCTAATTTCTTTATCCTAACAATCTTTCTGAGTTTCTTGACTTGATTGATATTCATGGACAACTCATTTCCCCATACGCAAAAAGGGTCGAACAATGGGTCAAAACCTCTGACAGCAGGACCAACATGTGAAAGACCAAATTGTTAAAAACCTAAATATTAGAATGGTTTCTACAATTGCACAATAATGTCCTATTAGCCAACAGACCATGCACGTGCTAACCTCAATTGTAAACCTCAGTGCTTCCCATTGTTTCCCTGCAACACATATAAGGTAGTTAGTCATCAGGTGAAGTAAGGGTTCTCATGCTATCAGTAAAATATGTTGATGAAAAATAAGCACATTGCAGATTCATCAAATTAATTCAAGCCACATGGAAAACCCATTTATCCAAACCAAGGATGATTAAGAACTAGGAAATATAACACTTGTATATGTTTCTCATGTATTAAGTGCAGCCAAATTCGATTTATTCCTCACATGCACAACGATACAAAATTCTACCCAAGTAAATTGGACATCGCATTGCAGAATTGAACCAAGCAGTTAACTAAACACCACAACAAATGAACCAAACATTAACTGAGCACCACATTGCACAATATAACATACTCCTAATAGAAGATCAGACAGTTAACCAAACCAAGCATGCTTAACAACTTGGAAATATAGCAATTGTATTTGTTTCTCATGTATTTACTACAGCCAAATTCAATTTATTCCTCACATGGTATGCAATAACAGAATGCACCCACAACAATTGAACATCGCATTGCAGAATTGAACCAAATAGTTAACTAAACACCACAACAAATGAACCAAATGTTAACTAAGCACCACATTGCACAATGTATAACCAAACCAAGAATGCTTGACAACTTGGAAATATAACAATTGTATTCGTTTCTCATGTATTTTGTAAAGATAAATTCGATTTATTTCTCACATGGAAGACAATACAAAATTGCAGCCTGAAGAATTGAACATCACATTTGCAGAATTGAACCAAATAGTTAACTGAAGACGACAACTAATTAAGCAAACAGTTATTAAGTGAGCACCACACTGCACGACAGATAGAACATATACACTTGAGCAACAGATTGCATGGTAAAATTATATAGCACAATTCACTAGAATTTGTTAAGGAAAGGCAGGAGCAGCACATGCAACGGGTAAACCAAGCATGCTTAACCAGTGTAGCTAGCAAATGGCAAGGTGATCCTCCAACATCTGGGCTGAGGGAGTCCTGGGTTAAGGGGTCCTCGGAAGGCCGGACTGGTGGGCTATGAATATACAAGATAGAAGACTTTGTCCCGTGTCCGGATGTGACTCTCCTTGGCATCGAAGGCAAGCTTGGTGTTTGGATATGAAGATTCCTTTCTCTGTAACCGACTTTGAATAGCCCTAGTCCCTTCTGGTGTCTATATAAACCGGAAGGTTTAGTCTGTAGGGGCAATCATAATCATACAAGGCTAGACTTCTGGGGTTTTAGCCATTACGATCTCGTGGTAGATCAACTCTTGTAATACTCATATTCATCAGGATCAATCAAGCAGGAAGTAGGGTATTACCTCCATAGAGAGGGCCCGAACCTGGGTAAACATCGTGTCCCCCGTCTCCTGTTATCATCAACCTTAGACGCATAGTTCGGGACCCCCTACCCGAGATCTGCCGGTTTTGACACCGACATTGGTGCTTTCATTGAGAGTTCCGTTGCATCGTCACCAAAATGTTTGATGGCTCCATCAATCATCTACAACAATGTAGTCCAGGGGGAGGTTTTCCTCCCCGGACAGATCTTCGTATTTGGCGGCTTCGCACTGCGGGCCGACTCGCTTGGCCATCTAGAGCAGATCAACACCTACGCCCCTGGCCATCAGGTCAGGTTTGGAAGCTTGAATTACGTGGCCGATATCCGCGGAGACTTGATCTTCGACGGATTCGAGCCCACGACGACCGCTCCCTACCACCACAATGAACATGACCTAAATCTGTCATCAGACCCTGCTAAGGAGATAGTGCATGTAACTGCTCTGGCCCTAGATCCTGAGCAGATTGCACCGTCCGAGGACGGGAAGCTCAACCCCGTCACGGAAGCTGCAGACTCAGCAGCGTCGGAGCTGCACACAGATCCAACCTCGAGCAGGGCATGTGTCCCTGGAACCTCGGATTCAACTCTGGCCATAGGTTTCAAACCGCGTGCATCCGTGCCCATCGAACCTGATCAGGCGCCGATCATTGAGTTCAGCTCCGCGGACACCTTCCGGCACTCGCCTTTAGACGATGTGCTAAACTCATTAAAAACCCTCTCCTTATCAGGAGATTCTCAGCCAAACTATATCCGGTTCGAATTGGATGCTGATGGCGGAGAATTCTGCTTCCAACCCACCACCCACTTCATAGCCACTGTCGAAGACTTAACTGACATGCTCGATTACGACTCTAAAGACATCGATGGTACGGACGACGATGCCGGAGAGGAGCAGGGACAAAAACCACCGCTTACAGGGCGCTGGACAGCCACCTCCTCGTATGATGTATACATGGTGGATACACCCAAAGAGAACAACAGTGACAATGAGAAGGATCCAGTCGAGGATAAGCCTCCTGAGATACAGCCAAAGCGCCAACGTTAGCGGCGCCGCTCTAAACCACGCCGTGGGAAAAACAGCAATACCAGCACAGGAGAAAATAACACTCCGGATGATGTCGAAGACAACAAAGACCCCGTTGAGCCAACCTCCGAACAGGACGAACAGGAAGATGGGCGAGTTAGCCCTGATGAACAGGCCATGAATGAAGACTCGAAGGACAGTAACTACCTTCCGCTCTTCGAGGACGAGGTGAGCCTCGGCGACGAAGACTTCATTATGCCTGAGGAGCCTGTCGATCAGGAGCGCTTTAAGCGCCGGCTAATAGCCACTGCAAGGAGCCTGAAAAAGAAGCAGCAGCAGCTTCAAGCTTATCAAGATCTGCTCAACGATAGATGGACTAATGTCTTAGCAGCCGAAGAATATGGCCTTGAGCGCCCAACCAAAAGTTACCCAAAGCGCAAATTGCTACCCCAATTCGATGACGAGGCGCTGGAGCCCGTCCTTCCAGCGCATAATGCGGCTAACCAACCACCACATGGCCGGGACAAAGCGGCAACTCAAGCCGAACACCAGCCCACACTACCTCGCCGTAAAAATAGAAACACAACAGCTCAGGGATACACATATGACCTGCGTTATGACCTGGAAAACAGAGCAGGTGAGACCAGATCGATCTATGGATCGCGGGGGCGTGCCCTGATGCGCGATGATGGCCATCCGCTGGACGTGCCAAACATAACCACGCCCGGACCGAAGACCGCAAACGAACTCCATCCGAGTTACGTCGCGACTTGGCCCGATATAGAGGCACCGCACGCCCCCTTTGCTTCACTGATGAAGTAATGGAACATTAATTCCCGGAAGGGTTGAAACCCATGAACATCAAGTCATCTAATGGGACAACAGACCCCGCGGTATGGATTGAGGATTTTGTTCTCCATATTCATATGGCCCGCGGTGATGATCTTCACGCCATCAAATACCTCCCGCTAAAACTCAAGGGACCAGCTCGGCACTGGTTGAACATTCTGCCCAAAAACTCCATTGGCGGCTGGAAGGACTTGGAAGATGCCTTCCTGGACAACTTCCAAGGTACATATGTCCGACCTCCAGATGCGGATGACTTAACTCACATAGCTCAACAGCCCAGAGAGTCAACCAAGAAATTCTGGACTATGTTCTTAACTAAAAAGAACCAGATTGTCGAATGTCCGGATGCTGAAGCCCTAGCAGCCTTTAAACATAGCATCCGTAATGAATGGCTCGCCCGACACCTCATCCAAGAAAAGCCAAAGTCTATGGCAGCCCTCAGGACGCTTATGACCCGCTTCTGTGCGGGCAAGGATAGCTGGCTAGCCCGTAGCAATAACAATGCAAGCAAACCTGGCACTTCTAAAGCCAGAAATAGCAACGGCAAGCCCCAACGCAACAGACACAAACATCAAAATAATGGTGACAATACTGAGGACACGGCGGTCAACGCCGGATTCAGTGGCTCTAAGTCCGGTCAGCGGAAGAAGCCATATAAAAGAAACAATCCGGGCCCGTCCAGCTTGGACCGCATACTTGATCATCCATGTCAAATCCACGGCACCCCTGATAAACCCGACAATCACACCAACAGAGAGTGTTGGGTTTTTAAATAGGACGGCAAGTTAAATGCCGAGAACAAGGAGAAGGGGTCGCAAAGCAAGGACGATGACGAGGAGCCCCGGCCACCGAACACAGGGGGACATAAGAAGTCCCCCCCCCAAGTTAAAACGGTGAACATGATATACGCTACCCATATCCCCAAGAGGGAGCGCAACCGCGCGCTCACGAACATCTAAGTGATGGAGCCAGTCGCCCCAAAGTTCGACCCATGGTCGTCCTGCCCCGATCACCTTCGATCGCAGGGATCATCCGACCAGTATCCGTCATGGTGGTTCAGCCACACTGGTCCTTGACCCAATCATTGATGGATTCCGTCTGACGCGAGTCCTCATGGACGGTGGCAGCAGCCTGAACCTGCTCTATCAGGATACAGTGCGCAAAATGGGTATTGATCCCTCAAGGATCAAGCCCACAAAAACCACCTTTAAAGGTGTCATACCAGGTGTAGAGGCCCGCTGTACGGGCTCAATCACACTGGAAATGGTCTTCGGATCCCCGGACAATTTCCGAAGCGAAGAGTTGATCTTCGATATCGTCCCCTTCCGCAGCAGCTATCACGCACTGCTCGGACGAACTGCATTCACTCGATTCAATGTGGTGCCACACTACGCTTATCTCAAGCTCAAGATGCCCAGACCACGCGGTGTTATAACAGTCAATGGAAACACGAAACGCTCCCTCCGTACAGAGGAGCACACCGCTGCCCTTGCAGCAGAAGTACAGAGCGGCCTTTTCAGGAAGAACCTTAATTCGGCGGCCAAGCTCCTGGACACTGTCAAGTGAATCCGAACTACTTTGCAGTAGGACAGTCCAGCTCGTCAAGAGCTTGACTGGCAATTCGGCCTCCGTCCCAGTCCCGACCAAATGGTGGCATTCGTAATGCGCGTACATAAATACGCACTCAAAATACCATGTCCATAGACGAAGGCACAGCTAGATCGTGGTCCATAATACGGCTCAACCGCTCCTGGACCAACATACTTTCACTTTTTCTTTTTATTTTCAGGTTTCTTTTTCCCCAGGCCTTTCATGTCGACCTGACTGTCGGACCTATCAAGGGACGGATACACCCAGACGGCAAGAAGCTTTTGACGTATAAGGGAATTTCCAGGTGGTCTCTTTAAATAATCGTTATGCCTGCTTTAAGGACCCGCACGTAGCTCTCCTTTGGTCGTGGCATGTTAAATAGCCCTTTTGCTTATTTCCCTATTTGTACAAAATACGTTTTGACGTATTAATCAAACTACAATGGAAAATGGTTTGCGGCCCAATTTCTGCGATATTAGCCTATTACTTCATTTTTCTTTTTCTTGATATTCTTATCAATTGCACCTGTACACTCTGGTATGCCTCAATTCGCCAGGGGCTTCATTACGCCGCATAATACGGCAACAAAGTCCGAACACTTTTTTCCAGTATAGTTCAGTACCCCAAACTTATAGCATTATATGCATCGGCTCTGAATCATGTCTTTGGTCAATAGTTGGGTTGCCCGGCTCGTGCGCTTACTACCTTACGTTCCGCTATATCGGCTAGCGTAGTAAAGGGAGAACTACTGCGATTGTGTCCCTGTTCATCCGGATGAGCACCTCAATAGAGAAAGCCGAAAACTGACTATCATGATGCGGCGTGAGCCGGTCAGCTGTTCGAGAGGTCACAAATCCTTACTGATTTTTTCCGCATTATGCGATGAATCGATTTTTATCCGATCAGGAGTTTACAGCACCCTGAGTTCAGACTTACGAACACTAGGGGCTGCGCCAAAATTTTTGTTGTCAAACTCCTATGGCTAAGTGAGGGTGATAAAGCCACATAGTCCGATTGCCTGGTTCGTTGCGCTAAACACCTCCTTCAAGGACCAAAACTTTGGAATAAATACTGTTTAGATTCATCCCAAACACCCGCGTACTACCTACGCGAGGGCTGAAGCCGACGACTGGCCAACTCTCAGATTTAACAAAATGGCCGCACATGAGGTAAAATTTTAAATAAATAGGCATTATAATTACATAACGGCACTATTTCATAGTACACGACAGGATAACAGGAATGTATTCATGGAAATATAATATCCTTAGCACATTGCTCCGCTGCAATGCGGGATCCCTCCAATACATTGTCAAAATACAGCTCGGACGTGCGGTGCTCCATCTTCACCCAGTGCATCTTGACTCGGGCGAAGGCCATTCGCGCGCCTTCGATGCAGACCGACCGCTTGATGGCATCAAGCCGAGGGCAGGCATTGACCAGCCGCTTCACGAGCCTGAAGTAGCTGTTGGGTATGGCTTCGGCAGGCCATAGTCGGATTATCAAATCCTTCATGGCTAGTTCGGCCTCCCTATGCAGTTCGACCAACTATTTTAGCTGATGGCTAAAGAGCACCGGATGTTCTGGCGCAAGGTATTGCGACCAAAACAGCTTCTCCGTAGAGCTCCCCTCTTCGGCTCGGAAGAACTCCACAGCGTCTGAAACACTGCATGGTAGATCCGCAAACGCCCCTGGAGAACTCCAAATTCAGGTCAGTAAGAGGAACCTTTTCTTCACATATTTGCTCTGCATAATAAAGGCCTTACCCGCTATGATTTTTCTGGCCTCCTGGATTTCCTGGAGGGCGCCCTGGGCTTCAACCCGGGCATCGTGTGTGCTTTGGTGGGCCTTGGCAAGTTCGGACTCTTGATCCGTAATGTTGCGCTCCAAGGACTCGCATTTCTTGATGGGGTCCTGGAGCTCATGTTGGACCTCACTGACCTTGGCCACATGCTTTTCATGGGCGGCCTGTTCCTTGGCCGCTCTCTCCTCAGCCTTGGCCAGCACCATCTTGAGGGCCTCCACCTCGGTCACCGCTCCTACAAATATCATGACACTTTAGTCGGCACACATCATTCATCCTTACTGAACATACAGAAGGTCATTGCATACCTTGTTTATCCTCTAGCTGCTTCTTTACACGGCCGAGCTCTTCCTCGGCCTGCTCTAGACTCTGTTTCAGTCCGGAAACTCCACAGTATGAGAAGTCGCAGCCAGAAATGACGCCTGCTTGTTCACATCGACTCATCTGGTTAGTCTCCGGTGAAACTTTTTTATCCTCTGTCCGGCTTTTCTTTTCAGACACCGGACAGTGTCTCAGGGGCTACTGTCTATACTGTGATGTTCTTTTTACATAATTGCGTTGCTTACCTCAAAGCCTGTTAGAAGGCTTGTGCAGGCTCCGGTCAGTCCGCTCTTCACGGACTGGATCTTCTCAATCACCGTACCCATAAGGGTACGGTGTTCCTCAATGATGGAAGCACCTTGCAGCGCTTCCAGCAAATTATCCAGTGCCTCTGGGTGGACAGAGGTCACCGGTGGAATAGGGGCACCTCCTTGTTTCGAAAGAGGCTTCTTGCCTGATTCCGGAGCCGTAGGGGTCTCCGGAATTGTATTCGGCTGGGGGCCGAACTGAATATGGCCCCCATCGTCAGTCTCCATGGGGATTTGCTCCCCCATGTGTCCGGCGACTGAGGTTTCACCCTTCGGCGCCACCTGGACGGCCTCCTGAACCTCTCCCTAGCCTGGGATCCTTCGGGATAACACCTCGGTGTCCTCCATGGCCTTGGGAGAAGAGGCCGCCGGAAGGGTCCCGCTGTCCATCGCTTCTGGCTCCAGAGGATCCCCTGAAGATGAGGATCGCTCGAGGTTGGACCGAGCCGAACTACAAATACATGATTCAACATGTTATACTATGAAGTAGTGAGGCCGGATATATGAATGTGTCTGGGTTTTTGAGTACTCATGATTTGGCCAGGGGCTTGTCCCTGGGGCGCCATTTTGAGCTGCTGTCTGTGGCTGCTGTGGAGCTGTCTGGGAGGGAAACTTTCCCCTTCTTGGACGCTTCGGCCTCCAGACGTGTGGAGGCCGCCCTCTTCTTCCTCCCCCCTCAGGGGGAGAATTGCTTTCCTCCTCCTCTTCGTCCTCGGCGGTGGAGGAGTGAGTCTCGATGTCTTCGAATGTCACGTCCGAAGCACCCTTGCGACGGAGACCACCTCTGGTCCCCTTGGCCTTCTTCTCCGGTGCTTGATAGGGCGCCGGAACCAGCATCTTTGTCAGAAGTGGGATTTCTGGGTCTTCGGGCAGCGGAGCCGGACAGTGAATCCGCTCTGCCTTCTTTGTCCAGCCCTAAGTGAATTAGTAGGGAGGCTTAGGCGTCTTCCTCGAGTATGCAAGTAAAGGAAACACCTTGAAAACATGAAAAAAAAACCTACTGGACTAGCGGGATGGGCCAAGTCATGCCCGCGGTCCTCGATCGTAGCCGGCCGCGTCTCGTTGGCCTTTAAGAGCACCTTCCAGATGTCTTCGTGCGTGGTGCCGAAGAACTCCAGCAAGGTTTGGTGCTTGGCCGGATCATACTCCCACAAGTGGCAGGCCCAGCGTTGGCATGGAAGGATCCAGCGAATAAGCATCACCTGGATCACATTGGCAAGCTTGATGTTCTTGTCTGTCATGCTCTTGATGCGCATCTAAAGCGTTGTCAACTCATCTGGCAAAGTCGAGTCCAGGCCCTTCTCTGGCCAGGAGGTGAGCCGCATCTCTGGACCGAAATGCGGGAGCCGCGGCCCAGGTGGTGCCGCGCGGCTCTGTGATGTAGAACCATGATTTCCGCCACCCTTTAACGGTCTCCATGAAGGAGCCTTTGGGACATGTGACGTTGGGCATCTTGCTCACCATGGCGCCTCCACTCTGTGTGTTGGCCACTCACCACCTTCAGCTTCACATTGAAGATCTTTAGCCATAATCCAAAGTGGGGTGGGATGCAGAGGAAGGCCTCACACACGACAATGAATGCCGAGATGTTGAGGATGGAGTTAGAGGCCAGATCGTGGAAATCGAGCCCGTAGTAGAACATGAGTCCGTGGACGAACGGGTGGAGAGGAAATCCCAACCGGCGGACGAAGTGAGGGATGAATACAACCCTCTCATGGGGCTCCGGGGAGGGGACGATCTGTCCCTTGGTCGGAAGCCGGTGGGCGATTTCCTTGGCCAGATACCCAGCCTCCCGGAGCTGGGTTATGTCCTTCTCCTTGACGGTGGAGGCCATCCACTTGCCCTACGCTCCAGATTCGGACATGGTTGGAGTGCTTTTGTGGGAGGAGATGAGAACTTGGGCGTTGGAGCTTGAGAATGGGGGAGGCAGAGAAGGCATGGGAGAGAAGGGGTGAATCCTAATCCCTTTATAAAGGCAGTGGATATCAAGCGCCTCCCCACTCACCTTAAAACTCGCCTATTCCCCAAGGGGCATGCAGACAACATGGTTGGATTGCCCACGCCCGTATTGATGAGAATCCCGCAATAAGGGGAGACGATCTCTGCTTTGACAAGATGTGCCAATGGAACCGCATCTCGAAATATGGAGCGGCAGGCTAAAAACGGTTTGAATAATGACCGAGCGACAGCATGATGTCATGCTACAAAAAGTTGTCAGCAGATTGGACTCGTGAAATATTATACTCTCTGCGGTTGTGTGTGGAATTTGTTTTGCAGAGCCGGACACATTTCTTGTGTTCGAAGACTATTTTGGAGTATTCGGAGGAGGAACCTGCCTTGCAATGCTGAAGAGAATCTACACGCCAGACTGTTGGAAATATGCCCTAGAGGCAATAATAAATTAGTTATTATTATTATATTACCTTGTTCATGATAATCGTTTATTGTCCATGCTATAATTGTATTGATAGGAAACTCAGATACATGTGCGGATACATAGACAACACCATGTCCCTAGTAAACCTCTAGTAGACTAGCTCTTTGATCAATAGATGGTTACGGTTTCCTGACCATGGACATTGGATGTCGTTGATAATGGGATCACATCATTAGGAGAATGATGTGATGGACAAGACCCAATCCTAAGCCTAGCACAAAGATCGTGTAGTTCGTATGCTAAAGCTTTTGTAATGTCAAGTATCATTTCCTTAGACCATGAGATTGTGCAACTCCCGGATACTGTAGGAATGCTTTGGGTGTACCAAACGTCACAACGTAACTGGGTGGATATAAAGGTGCACTACAGGTATCTCCGAAAGTCTCTGTTGGGTTGGCACGAATCGAGACTTGGATTTGTCACTCCGTGTAAACGGAGAGGTATCTCTGGGCCACTCGATAAGACATCATCATAATGTGCACAATGTGACCAAGGGGTTGATCACGGGATGATGTGTTATGGAACGAGTAAAGAGACTTGCCGGTAACGAGATTGAACAAGGTATCGGTATACCAATGATCGAATCTCGGGCAAGTACAATACCGTTAGACAAAGGGAATTGTATACGGGATCGATTGAGTCCTTGACATCGTGGTTCATCTGATGAGATCATTGTGGAACATGTGGGAGCCAACATGGGTATCCAGATCCCGCTGTTGGTTATTGACCAGAGAACGTCTCGGTCATGTCTACATGTCTCCCGAACCCGTAGGGTCTACACACTTAAGGTTCGATGATGCTAGGGTTATAAAGGAAGTTTGTATGTGGTTACCGAATGTTGTTCGGAGTCCCGGATGAGATCCCGGATGTCACGAGGAGTTCCGGAATGGTCCAGAGGTAAAGATTTATATATGGGAAGTCCTATTTTGGCCACCGGAAAATGTTCGGGATTTTTCGGTATTGTACCGGGAAGGTTCTAGAAGGTTCCGGAGTGGGGCCCACCTGCATGGGGGGACCCACCTGAATGTGGGTAGTGGGGGCAAGGCCCCACACCCCTGGTCAAGGCGCACCAATATCCCCCCTAGAAGGAATAAGATCATATCCCGAAGGGATAAGATGAAGATCCCTAAAAAAGGGGGATAACAATCGATGGGGAAAGAAATGATGGGATTTCTTTCGTCCCACCTTTGCCAACGCCCCAATGGACTTGGAGGGCAAGAAAACAGCCCCCTCCACCCCTATATATAGTGGGGAGGCGCATGGGAGCTTCACCCTTCCCCTGGCGCAGCCCTCTCCCTCCCCAACACCTCCTCCTCCGTAGTAGTGCTTGGCGAAGCTCTGCCGGAGAACTGCAAGCTCCACCACCACGCCGTCGTGCTGCCGGAGCTCTCCCTCAATTTCTCCTCTCCCCTTGCTGGATCAAGAAGGAGGAGACGTCCCCGGGTTGTACGTGTGTTGAACACGGAGGTGACGTCCGTTCGGCACTAGGATCTCCGGTGATTTGGATCACGACGAGTACGACTCCTTCAACCCCGTTCTCTTGAACGCTTCCGCTTAGCGATCTACAAGGGTATGTAGACGCACTCTCCTTCCCCTTGTTGCTAGTCTCTCCATAGATAGATCTTGGTGTTGCGTAGAAAATTTTGAATTTCTGCTACGTTCCCCAACAGTGGCATCATGAGCTAGGTCTATTGCGTAGATTCTTTGCACGAGTAGAACACAAAGTAGTTGTGGGCGTTGATTTTGTTCAATATGCTTAATGTTACTAGTCCAATCTTGATTTGGCGGCATTGTGGGATGAAGCAGCCCGGACCGACCTTACACGTACACTTACGTGAGACAGGTTCCACCGACTGACATGCACTTGTTGCATAAGGTGGCTAGCGGGTGCCAGTCTCTCCCACTTTAGTCGGAACGGATTCGATGAAAAGGGTCCTTATGAAGGGTAAATAGCAATTGACATATCACGTTGTGGTTTTTGCGTAGGTAAGAAACATTCTTGCTAGAAACCCATAGCAGCCACGTAAAACATGCAAACAACAATTAGAGGACGTCTAACTTGTTTTTGCAGGGTATGCTATGTGATATGATATGGCCAAGAAGAATGTGATGAATGATATGTGATGTATGAGATTGATCATGTTCTTGTAATAGGAATCACGACTTGCATGTCGATGAGTATAACAACTGCCAGGAGCCATAGGAGTTGTCTTTATTTATTGTATGACCTGCGTATCATTTAACAACACCATGTAATTACTTTACTTTATTGCTAACCGGTATCCATAGTAGTAGAAGTAATAAGTGGGCGAGACAACTTCAAGGAGACACGATGATGGAGATCATGATGATGGAGATCATGGTGTCATGCCGGTGACGATGATGATCATGGAGCCCCGAAGATGGAGATCAAAAGGAGCAAAATGATATTGGCCATATCATGTCACTATTTGATTGCATGTGATGTTTATCATGTTTATACATCTTATTTCCTTAGAACGACGGTACTAAATAAGATGATCCCTCATTAAAATTTCAAGAAAGTGTTCCCCCTAACTGTGCACCGTTGTGAAAGTTCGTCATTTCGAAGCACCACGTGATGATCGGGTGTGATAGATTCTTACGTTCACATACAACAGGTGTAAGCCAGATTTACACACGCGAAACACTTAGGTTGACTTGACGAGCCTAGCATGTACAGACATGGCCTCACAACACAAGAGACCGAAAGGTCGAGCATGAGTCGTATAGTAGATACGATCAACATGAATATGTTCACCGATGATGACTAGTCCGTCTCACGTGATGATCGGACACGGCCTAGTTGACTCGGATCATGTAATCACTTAGATGACTAGAGGGATGTCTATCTGAGTGGGAGTTCATAAGATGAACTTAATTATCCTGAACATAGTCAAGAGATCTTTGCAAATTATGTCGTAAGCTCTCGCTTTAGTTCTACTATTTAGATATGTTCCTAGAGAAAATTCAGTTGAAAGTTGATAGTAGCGATTATGCGGACTAGGTCCATAAACTGAGGATTGTCCTCGTTGCTCCGTAGAAGGCTTATGTCCTTAATGCACTGCTCAGTGTGCTGAACCTCGAACATCGTCTGTGGATGTTGCGAACATCTATGATACATGTTTTGATAACTACGTGATAGTTCAGTTAAACGGTTTAGAGTTGAGGCACCAAAGACGATTTTGAAACGTCGCGGAACATATGATATGTTTCAAGGGCTGAAATTGAGATTTCAGGCTCGTGCCCACGTTAAGAGGTATAAGACCTCCGACGATTTTCTTAGCCTGCAAACTAAGGGAGAAAAGATCAATCGTTGAGCTTGTCCTCAGATTGTCTGAGTACAACAACCACTTGAATCAAGTGGGAGTTGATCTTCCAGATGAGATAGTGATGTTTCTCCAAAGTCATTGCCACCAAGCTGCTAGAGCTTCGTGATGAACTATAACATATCAGGGATAGATATGATGATCCTTGAGAGATTCGCGATGTTTGACACTGCGAAAGTAGAAATCAAGAAGGAGCATCAATTGTTGATGGTTGGTGAAACCACTAGTTTCAAGAAGGGAAAGGGCAAGAAGGGATACTTCATGAAACGGCAAATCAGCTGCTGCTCTAGTGAAGAAACCCAAGGTTGAACCCAAACCCGAGACTAAGTGCTTCTGTAATAAGGGGAACAGCCACTGGAGTGTAATTACCCTAGATACTTGGTAGATGAGAAGGCTGGCAAGGTCGATAGAAGTATATTGGATATACATTATGTTAATGTGTACTTTACTAGTACTCCTAGTAGCACCAGGGTATTAGATACCGGTTCGGTTGCTAAGTGTTAGTAACTTCAAATTAAAGGCTACAGAATAAACGGAGACTAGCTAAAGATGAGCTAACGATATGTGTTGGAAGTATTTTCCAATCTTGATGTGATCAAGCATCGCACGCTCCCTCTACCATCGAGATTGGTGTTAAACCTAAATAATTGTTATTTGGTGTTTGCATTGAGCATAGACATGATTAGATTATGTCTATTGCAATACGGTTATTTATTTAAGGAGAATAATGGTTACTCTATTTATTTGAATAATACTTTCAATGGTCTTGCACCTAAAATGAATGTTTTATTGAATCTCGATCGTAGTGATACACATGTTCATGCCAAAAGATATAAGATAGTAATGATAGTACCACCTACTTGTGGCACTGCCATGTAAGTCATATTGATATAAGACGCATGAAGAAGCTCCATGTTGATGGATCTTTGGACTCACTTGTTTTGAAAAGTTTGAGACATGCGAACCATGTCTATTGGTGTATATGCATGAAGAAACTCCATGCAAATGGATCGTTTGGACTCACTTGATTTTTAATCACTTGAGACATGAAAATCATACCAAATGGGCAAGATGACTGAAAGCCTCGTTCTCAGTAAAATGGAACAACAAAGCAACTTGTTGGAAGTAATACATTTTGATGTGTGCAGTCCAATGAGTGCTAAGGCACGCAGTGGATATCGTTATGTTCTTACTTCACGGATGATTTGAGTAGATACTGAGTATATTTACTTGATGAAACAAAATTCTAAATTATTGAATGGTTCAAGTAATTTCAGAGTGAAGTTGAAGATCATCGTGACAAGAGGATAAAATGTCTATGATATGATCATAGAGATGAGTATCTGAGTTACGAACTTTGGCACACAATTAAGACATTGTGGAAATTGTTTCACAATTAATACCGCCTGGAACACCATAGTGTGATGGTGTGTCCAAACATCATAGTTGCACCCTATTGGATATGGTGCGTACCATGATGTCTCTTATCGAATTACCACTATCGTTCATGGGTTAGGCATTAGAGACAACCGCACTCACTTTAATAGGGCACCATGTAATTCTGTTGAGACGACACCGTTTGAACTATGGTTTGGAGAAACCTAAGTTGTCATTTCTTAAAAGTTTGGGGCTGCGACGCTTATGTGAAAAAGTTTCAAGTTGATAAGCTCAAACCCAAAGCGGATAAAATGCATCTTCATAGGACACCCAAAACAGTTGGATATACCTCCTAATTCAGATCCGAAAGCAATAGGGATTGTTTCTTGAATCGGGTCCTTTCTCAAGGAAAAGTTTGTCTCGGAAAGTTGAGTGGGAGCATGGTGGATACTTGATGAGGTTATTGAACCATCACTTGAACTAGTGTGTAGCAGGGCACAGGAAGTTGTTCCTGCGGTGCCCACACCAATTGAAGTAGAAGCTTATGATAGTGATCATGAAGTTTCGGATCAAGTCACTACCGTACCTCGTAGGGTGACAAGGATGCGTACTACTTCAGAGTGGTACAGTAATCCTGTCTTGAAGGTCATGTTGCTAGACAAAAAAATGAACCTGCGAGCTATGGAGAAGCGATGGTGGGACCATATTCCGGCAAATGGTTAGAAGCCGTGAAATCCGAGATAGGATCCATGTATCAGAACAAAGCATGGACTTTGGTGGACTTGCCCGATGATTGGCAAGCCATTGAGATAAATGGATCTTTAAGAAGAAGACGGACATGGACGGTAATGTCACCGTCTATGAAGCTCGACTTGTGGCAAAGAGTTTTTCACAAGTTCAAGGAGTTGACTACGATGAGATTTTCTCATCCGTAGCGATGCTTAAGTCCGTCGGAATCATGTTAGCATTAGCTGCATTTATGAAATCTGGCAGATGGATGTCAAAATGAGTTTCCTTACCAGTTTTTGTAAGGAAAGGTTGTATGTGATACAATCAGAAAGGTTTTGTCGATCCTAAGTATGCTAAAAGGTATGCTAGCTCCAGCGATCCTTCCATGGACTAGAGCAAGCATCTCGGAGTCAGAATGTGCGCTTTGATGAGATGATCAAAGATTTTGGGTTTATACAAAGTTTATGAGAAACTTGTATCTCCAAAGAAGTGAGTGGGAGCACTATAGAATTTCTGATGAGTATATGTTGTTGACATATTGTGGATCAGAAATGATGTAGAATTTATGGAAAGCAAATAGGGTTATTTGAAAAGTGTTTTTCAAGGGAAAACCTGGTTTAAGCTACTTGAACATTGAGCATTAAGATCTACAAGGATAGATCAAAAACCGCTTAATGGTACTTTCAAATGAGCACGTACCTTGACATGATCTTGAAGGTGTTCAAGATGGATCAGTCAAAGAAGGAGTTCTTGCCTGAGTTGTAAGGTATGAAGTTAAGACTTAAAGCTCGACCACGGCAGAAGAAAGAGGAAGGACGAAGGTCGTCCCCTATGCTTTTGACATAGGCTCTATACGGCATGCCATGCTGAGTACCGCACCTGATGTGTGCCTTGCCACATGTCTGGCAAGAGGGTACAAAGGTGATCAAGGAGTGGATCACCAGACAACGGTCAAGATTGTCCTTGGAGTAATAAGGATATGTTTCTCGATTATGGAGGTGATAAAGAGTTCGGCATAAAGGGTTACGTCAATGCAAGCTTTAACACCTATCCGAATGACTCTGAGTAGCAAACCGGATACGTATAGTGGAGCAACCATTTGGAATAGCTCCAAGTTGAGCGTGGAAGCAGCATTTACAATATGACCTAGATATTTGCAAAGCACATACGGATCTGAATGTTGCAGACCCGTTGACTAAAACCTCTCTCACAAGAAAAACACGATCAAACCCCAGAACTCATTGAGTCTTAGTCACATGATGATGTGAACTAGTAAACTCTTTGGATGTTGGTCACATGGCGATGTGACCTATGAGTGTTAATCACATGGTGATGTGAACTAGATTATTGACTCTAGTGCAAGTGGGAGAATGTTGGAAATATGCCCTAGAGGCAATAATAAATTATTTATTATTATTATATTTCCTTGTTCATGATAATCGTTTATTGTCCATGCTATAATTGTATTGATAGGAAACTCACATACATGTGTGGATACATAGACAACACCATGTCCCTAGTAAACCTCTAGTAGACTAGCTCGTTGATCAATAGATGGTTACGGTTTCCTGACCATGGACATTGGATGTCGTTGATAACGGGATCACATCATTAGGAGAATGATGTGATGGACAAGACCCAATCCTAAGCCTAGCACAAAGATCGTGTAGTTCGTATGCTAAAGCTTTTCTAATGTCAAGTATCATTTCCTTAGACCATGAGATTGTGCAACTCCCAGATACCGTAGGAATGCTTTGGGTGTACCAAACGTCACAACGTAACTGGGTGGCTATAAAGGTGCACTATAGGTATCTCCGAAAGTGTCTGTTGGGTTGGCACGAACCGAGACTGGGATTTGTCACTCCGTGTAAACGGAGAGGTATCTCTGGGCCCACTCGGTAGGACATCATCATAATGTGCACAATGTGACCAAGGGGTTGATCACGGGATGATGTGTTACAGAACGAGTAAAGAGACTTGCCGGTAACGAGATTGAACAAGGTATCGGTATACCGACGATCAAATCTCGGGCAAGTACAATACCGTTAGACAAAGGGAATTGTATACGGGATCGATTGAGTCCTTGACATCGTGGTTCATCCGATGAGATCATCGTGGAACATGTGGGAGCCAACATGGGTATCCAGATCCCGCTGTTGGTTATTGACCGGAGAACATCTCGTCATGTCTACATGTCTCCCGAACCCGTAGGGTCTACACACTTAAGGTTCGATGACGCTAGGGTTATAAAGGAAGTTTGTATGTGGTTACCGAATGTTGTTTGGAGTCCCGGATGAGATCCTGGATGTCACGAGGAGTTCCGGAATGGTCCGGAGGTAAAGATTTATATATGGGAAGTCCTATTTTGGCCACCGGAAAATGTTCGGGATTTTTCGGTATTGTACCGGGAAGGTTCTAGAAGGTTCCGGAGTGGGGCCCACCTGCATGGGGGGACCCACATGAACGTGGGTAGTGGGGGCAAGGCCCCACACCCCTGGTCAAGGCGCACCAAGATCCCTAAAAAAAGGGGATAACAATCGATGGGGAAGGAAATGATGGGATTTCTTTCCTCCCACCTTTGCCAACGCCCCAATGGACTTGGAGGGCAAGAAAACAGCCCCCTCCACCCCTATATATAGTGGGGATGCGCATGGGAGCTTCACCCTTCCCCTGGCGCAGCCCTCTCCCTCCCCAACACCTCCGTAGTAGTAGTAGTGTTTGGCGAAGCTCTGCCGGAGAACTGCAAGCTCCACCACCACGCCGTCGTGCTGCCGGAGCTCTCCCTCAACTTCTCCTCTCCCCTTGCTAGATCAAGAAGGAGGAGACGTCCCCGGGCTGTACGTGTGTTGAATGCGTAGGTGCCATCCGTTCGGCACTAGGATCTCCGGTGATTTGGATCACGACGAGTACGACTCCTTCAACCCCGTTCTCTTGAACGCTTCCGCTTAGCGATCTACAAGGGTATGTAGATGCACTCTCCTTCCCCTCGTTGCTAGTCTCTCCATAGATAGATCTTTGTGTTGCATGGAAAATTTTGAATTTCTGCTACGTTTCCCAACACGGACACCTCGTCATTGAAGCATGGTTCAGGGGCTACTGAGGGAGTCCTGGATTAAGGGGTCCTCGAATGGCCGGACTATGTGACATAGGCTGGACTGGTGGGCTATGAAGATACAAGACAGAAGACTTCGTCCCGTGTACGGATGGGACTCTCCTTGGCATGGAAGGCAAGCTTGGCATTCGTATATGAAGATTCCTTTCTCTATAACCGACTTTGTATAACCCTAGTCCCTTCTGGTGTCTGTATAAACCGGAGGGTTTAGTCCGTAGGGGCAATCATAATCATACAAGACTAGACTTCTAGGGTTTTAGCCATTACGATCTCGTGGTAGATCAACTCTTGTAATACTCTTATTCATCAAGATCAATCAAGCAGGAAGTAGGGTATTACCTCCATAGAGAGGGCCCGAACCTGGGTAAACATCGTGTCCCCCGTCTCCTGTTACCATAAGCCTTAGACGCACAGTTTGGTATCGCCTACCCGAGATTCGCCGGTTTTGACACTGACATGGGCGTTGGCACGAATGGCAGCCATCGCGACCTCATCCGCGCATGCGGCCGCGATTTGCTTCTCCGCTACCAAATGCTCCTTGAGCTCCTGGCTATACTGCATGCACCATGGCTTAGGGCGGTGCTTATTCTATGGAGGGGTCGGTGATTTGGGTGGAAGGTGTCTCCTTGGCGGTCGAGGCATGTGGGATGTGGAAGGAGGAGGAGCATGGGGGTCGGGTGTGGATTACCTGCCTGGATAGACGAGGCCGAGCAGTGAAGGAGGGTCGCCGATGAGGAGGCGACACTGCAAGCAAGGAGTGAAGGTTTCAACTTGGAAAGGAAGGCGGAGGGGAAATGTGGCTTTTGGTAAGGGGAGGGGGCGGGGAGGTAGATATTTCCGCGGAAGCCAAAAATTTTGAATTGGTTCAGTGAAAAAACTACTGCGCGAAGTGTCATCAGACATGGTCCCTTATTCATAGCTGTGTACAATATGTGAACATCACAAACGATTCAGATGGCTTAACCTGTGTGTGATGAGTTTGAATGTCAAAAATTTTGGTTCCAATTTCCCTGGTTATAGTGGCCATCCACGTCATTGCATAATTTGGGTACACAAAGGAGACTACAGCACACCCACACTTCTTAATCGAGCAAGTTCAGCAATTAAATAGAGATAGCTGGCCTAAACATTACTCGAACAAATTAAAGACCGATGCTCTTAATTAAACAAAACAAAGAGTACTACTACGGCTGGTGCTCGTCGATCTCCGCCGCCTCCTCCATGTCCAGCTCGCGCCCGACGGTCTCCTGGGGACGGGGCTCCATGGTATCCATCACACCATACTCGGCAAGCATCTTGCCATCCGCGACCGCCATCTCTTTGGAAAAGGCCACCACGAGCTGGGCATGGGCGGCCGTGATCTGGGCCTGGGCCGGCTCCGTTGTCACAATGTGTGCGGTGGAGGAATGGACGGCTGCTCGAACGCTCTCAGCGATTGCCAACTCTTCGGCCATGGGTTGCCGACCATTGTCGGAGAAGCTTCGTTCGATTTGTGCGGTGACCGCCATGAGCTGGGCGTGGGTGGACTCGACATGGTCATGGGCGGCCTCCATCAGGGCTAAGGCCTCCGCTGCAGAACGGACAACTGATGTGTCGCTCTCGCCAGTTGCTATCCCCGAGGAAGATGTTGCTGCCGACAACTCAGAAGCAACAGCGGCCTGATACGTCTCCAACGTATATATAATTTTTTCATTGTTCCATGCTATTATAGTATCCATCTTGGATGTTTTATATGCATTTATATGTTATTTATATGATTTTTGGGACTAACCTATTAACCTAGAGCCCAATGTCAGTTTCTATTTTTTCCTTGTTTTCGAGTATCGCAGAAAAGGAATATCAAATGGAGTCCAATTGACCTGAAAATTTACGGAGATTATTTTTGGACCAGAAGAAGCCCACGGAGCATTGGAGATGAACCAGAAGAGTCCCGAGGCCACCACGAGGGTGGAGGGCACACCCTACCTGATGTAGACCATCCCATGTTCATCCCGATAGACGTGTCTACATCTCTCGCGAAACCACTTGGACCTATGACAAGAGCTCGAGCAAAGGGTATCAAAGATAAGGTGAACTCGCTCCTCTCCGAACTCCCTCTCTCTACTTACGAGACATGAATACTACCTCAAGCGGCGATTCTATGTGTGATCAGGTGCTTGGAGGAGAGCCACGGAACAGCTACACTCAATGGCCAAGACGGCGAGGACACCAAGCGGGAAGGACAAGAAGAAGCGCTGCCACGAAAGCTACAGGCACCAGACGACCGGCCCAGCCCGGACATCCGACCCCTGGAGGTCGCAACAGCCCAAGGAATACTGGACAACAAAAGCTACAAGCTCCAGACAACTGGCCCAGCTCGGACGTCCGGCAACTCCGAGCGAGCGGACGACCGGCCGCACCAGACGTCCGGCAACTAGACTCCCGAGAGGATATTAACGGAAGATCGAGGCCACCGGACGTCTGTCACACCAGCACCAGAACCAAAACAGCGGATGTCGGATCCTACCGGACATCCGGACCTCCGCAAGCGACCGGACGTCCGCTGCTTGTGTGACCGCAGCTTCGGGCTGATGCCCTTGTACCCCTTCACTTCGACCACCATTTGCACTATGACTATAAATAGACCTCTCCCACCTCCTAGCTAAAGTTAGCGTTGATTTAGCTCATTTATGAGATAGAGCCTTTCTCATCCATCCGGATCTACTCCTTGTGAGGGACCGGCACCTCTTCGGAGAAGATCCACCGGGATTCAAGACCTCCATCCGGAGAATACCATCATCAAGACCTCCTCACGGAGAAGAACTGGTTACCCTTTGTATCATCCTGTGTTGGACTTGGATCTTGTATCTCTCCTTGTGTTTCGATGATCTAGCACATGTGTGACTTTGTCTTGTTGGTTGAGTGTTCTCTCGTACGTGTTTTTCCCTTGTTCCCCTCCTCGTGTTCTTCGTGTTCGTTGTAGGGATTCTCTCCAAACGTGAAAGATCAGCCTCTAGGGTTCTACCCTACATCATCTTGGTATCATGAGCCACGTTGATCACGTTTTTGGAGCCCCTACCCTTAGTTTTCTAGCTTGATTTTGTTGATTTTGTCCTAAATCCGAAAGTCCCCACCAAAAATAGCCCCAATTTTTTTTTGTGATTTGTTGGTGTGTTGAAGTTTTGTTGGATTTGATCCATGAATTTGTGTTGCCACGTGTGGATCTAGCTTTCCCCACCCTCCCCACCCTCCCACCCTTTTCCATCCACAAAATCGTTCGAATTCGACATCCCCACCTTCCTCCACCCCGAAATCGAGCAGTTCTTCCCGTGCCCGAATCCACCTAGGCACTGGTCGACCGGGCTCCACCGTACATCCGGCGACCGAACGACCGTGCCCCACCGGACGTCCGTAAAAACCTGACGAAACTAAATTTTTTCAGTTCAGCCACCACCATTTCCCCTCTTTCCACCACATCTTCCAAACACTTATTCCACCACAGCTGCCCACATACACCACCATCGTTCACCAATACCTCATATGACAATTTTGACACGTTTTGGTCTTTGAGATTTTGGGTTGTGGTTCCCGTGTCCTATTGTGTTTTGGCTATATAGGTACGGTTCGACATCATCATCACCACGATCATCTTCGCAAAGGACTCATCATCGCCAAGGAGGGTAACCTCCACGACATCTTTGTCATACCATGCGATTGCATTGATAACCACATAGCCTTACTTTTGCGTTGCTTACCCATCGAGACTAGCCTTTGAGTATTGCCGGCAATGTGACTTGTGCACATTAGTGATCATACTACATAGCATACATACCATATCATAGTGGTACATATCTTGGCATCATTTTTTGTGTCACAAAGTTGTCATCGCATACGCAATTGCTATCTTGGTTCATGAAGTTTTGTGTGAGAAAAGAGCTCAAAAGTGAAAGAGCCAAACAAGCTTTTAAACAAAGAAGGAAAGATAAGCAAAGAGCTTATAAGCAAAAAACCATAGCATCATACTACATTAAGATTGTCATATCTGATCATCTTGGGTGATATCACCGAAATACCATACATATAGCATACTTGGGATAGAGGTCGTTGCATTTTTGCGTAGTAGGTTGTGCACAAGTCCGTATCCGCATATTGTGCAATCGTGCTAGCGTCTCTCTAGTATTGTGCAACAAGAGCATTTTCATGGACTACACATTTTGGCTCATTTTTGGTTTGCACAATCCCACTTATCTATTTGCGTGTGAGTTTCCGTGTACCACCATTTGCTTGGTCTACTTGTTGCATTTGCAAATTTTTGAATCTTTTCCAACATTATTGAAGCTCACTTACAATTGCATCAAATTTTGTGCCACCATCCTAACCAAGCTCCACCATCAGCTTTTACTTGTGTAGGTGTGAGAACCGACAAGAATTGGTACCAATTGTGCTATTTTGTTGTCCGCGTTTGAGTGATCTTGATCCATCTCCAACATCGGTCAAGGTACATTTCGTATAAGTTCTTGTCTTTCTCCCACTCACATTTCGCTTGGAATGATGGATAGGCAAAGTTCTTCTACCAACCCACTCTTCATCGAGCAAGATGACGACATGACATCATACGTCACCAAGAGCCACCTCTTTGGTGCACAACGAGCATTGCATCAAGAGCAACAAGCAATGACTGACCGCATCGACAATCTCGCCACCGACTTGCGACTCTCCGAGCAACGTACAAGGGACTACTTCGACAACAAGCTCGACGTTCACAACCAAGAGAACGATGCAAGAATGGACGAGATTCGTGCCTTGTTGGTGAACTGCCCTCCTTCAACTTCTTCATACTCAAGACGGAGCCGTTCAAGTCGACACTCCGACAACACCTTCTCCGGCTCAAGTACACCGACATCGAATACTCTTCGCCGAGCCACGCGTCAAGACCGTCATGCATCTCGCAATCCTCTACACGGCAATCATCTAAAAGAGCAAGTCAACGAGCAAGTACTTCGTCATCAACCTCACCAAGATCCTTTTGCACAAGCTCAGGAACGACAACGTCAACATCACCAAGAGGAAGGACGAGCGCGTCAACATCAAGAGGAACAAGACGCCGAGGCTCAACGTCTTCAACAACAACAACGTGAAGCACAAGCTCTTTAGGCGCAACGTGCCCTTAAAGAATCAAGTCGAGCCATTGCCAAGCGCAACCGCGATAGGCGCAATCAAGAGGAAGCACTTCAAGAAGAAATCCAAGAGCGGAACTACCAACCAAGAGTGCAACGTCAAGTTCCCCCACCTCCTCCTCAAGCTCGACAAGCTCCTCCTCAACCTCAAGTTCAACAAGAGCAAGTTGATCATGGACTTCCCCCACGCCAAGAGCAACATGAGGATGATTATCCTCCATGTCAAGGGCATCATCATCATCCTCGACCACAACACAATGAAGAGCAACACTATGGCAAGCTAAAGTTCACAATGCCCAAGTTCAATGGAAACTAATGATCCCGAAGAGTACCTATCATGGGCATTGAAGGTCGACAAAATCTTTAGTTTGCACAACTATGAGGAAGAGAAGAAGATCACTATGGCATCCCTGGAGTTCCAAGATTATGTGCTCATATGGTGGGAACAAATTCTTGAGCGCCGAGAAGCTAGAGGTGAACCACCAATCACCACTTGGGCTCAAATGGAAGATGTCATGCGAGCACATTTTGTGCCCACCTACTACAACCGCGATCTCTTCAAGAAGCTCCAACTACTAAGAAAGGAACAAAGAGTGTTGAAGAATACTACAAGGAAATGGAGATAGCCATGATACGAGCCAATGTCACGGAAGATGATGAGCAAACTATGGCACGCTTCTTGAATGGCCTCAATCATCCCATCAAGAAGATTGCC
This sequence comes from Triticum dicoccoides, assembly GCF_002162155.2. Taxonomy (NCBI): domain Eukaryota; kingdom Viridiplantae; phylum Streptophyta; class Magnoliopsida; order Poales; family Poaceae; genus Triticum; species Triticum dicoccoides. The sequence goes on along the minus strand of NC_041393.1, from coordinate 478,934,621 downwards.
GACTTCCAACCCTAGTCCAACCTCATTGAGCTCTGCATCAAGCTACCAAAGCGGAACGTCAAGTGTAATATGACTTCAAGTATGCCAAGTACTCATCCAAGACCTACGGCTTCTCCAACAACCAAGCTTCAACGACTCCTCCAACTTCTACCTCAACCAAGCCATCTACAAGCAACAACGACAAGTAAAGTTACAAGAAAACTTCGACAAGCTCAAGTCATCCTCCTCCTACTACAAGCAACTTCAAGACGCACGCTTCATCATCTACTCCAACCGATGAGACCGTCAAGACAAGCTCCTTCAAATGTTTCACTTGCGGCGGCCGAGGCCACAAGTCCTTCCAATGCACAAGCAAGCGAACCATGATCCTCAATGATGATGGAACCTATGACTCCATGAGTGAAGAGGAAATGGAAGCCCTTGAGCAAGTGGCCATGCACCGGCGCGTGAACAAAGATGAAGACGATCAAGTCTTTTGTGATGAGGATTCGAGCCCAGCACTCATTGTCTCCAAAGTCTTGACTCTTTAACATCAACAAGACGAAGACCAAAGATGCCACATCTTCCACACTAAGGCCGGCATCAATGGAAGGTTCATAAAGGTCATCATCGATGGAGGTAGTTGTCACAACTTGGCAAGTGAAGAACTATGCTCCAAGCTCCAATTGGTCAAGATGAAGCACCCGCACCCCTACAAGGTCCAATGGCTAAGCGATTCCAGCACTATACGGGTTGAGCATATGGTTAAAGTCTCCTTCAAAATTGGAGCAATGAGGACACTTTGGAGTGTGATGTCGTCCCAATGTCCGTTTGCCACCTCCTTCTTCGTCGGCCATGGCAATTTAACTGCGGCATCATCCACAATGGGTGTACCAATCACTATAGATTCAAGATGAAAGGGAAGGAGTATGTGTTACGACCTATGTCTCCTAGTCAAGTGATAGCCGACAAGCAAGCCACCCATCATGGAGAGAAGAGTGAGAAAGTGATCCACCCAAAAGAGAGTGAGGGCCACAAGCCAAAATTGAGTGCCTCCATGATGTGCGACAAGAAAAACTTCGTCTTATTTGCCACCAAAAGTGAGATGAGAGAAGTGGGTGAGAACCCATTGAGTGTTATGCACTTTGTCCTTGTGTGCAAGGATGGGGAACCAAAAACTAACACCTCTCACGATCTACCTTCAGTGTTCTCTTCTCTTTTGCAGGAATTCCAAGATGTTTTCCCCGATGAGCTACCTCCGGGACTTCCTCCACTATGAGGCATTGAGCACCGAATCAACCTCATCCCCGGAGCACCTCTACCAAACAAAGCTCCATACCGCCTCAACCCTGAAGAAACTAAGGACATCCAACGGCAAGTACAACAACTAATCGACAATGGACATGTATGTGAAAGCTTAAGCCCTTGTGTCGTTCCGGTTATACTTGTGCCCAAGCAAGATGGTAGTTTTCGCATGTGCTCGGGTTGTAGACCCATCAATGCTATTACCGTTCGTTATAGGCATCTCATTCCTCGCTTAGATGATATGCTTGATGAACTTAGCGGTGCCACCATTTTCTCCAAAATTGATCTTAAAAGTGGCTATTATCAAATCCGCATACAATAAGGTGATGAATGGAAAACCGCTTTCAAAACCAAATTTGGCTTGTATTAGTGGTTGGTTATGCCTATGGGTTTATCGGAAGCTCCCGGTACTTTCATGCATCTTATGCATTTTGTGCTTCGTCCTTACATTGGAGTGTTTGTTGTGGTTTACTTCGATGACATTCTTGTTTTTAGCAAATCCAAGAAAGAGCAACTAAATCATGTTAGGGCTATTTTGCAAACTCTTCGCAAGGAACGTCTTTATGCCAACAAGAAAAAGTGCACATTTGGTGTTGACAAGCTTGTTTTCTTTGGTTTCATTGTTTCTTCCAAGGGTGTCCATGTTGATGAATCTAAAATTGAAGCAATTAAAACTTGGCCCCAACCCACCAATTTGCAACAACTGCGTAGCTTTCTTGGCCTTACGGCTTTTTATCATCGCTTTGTGAAAGACTTTAGCACCATCGCCGCACCTTTGCATGCTTTGAGTAAGAAAAATGCTCCTTTTGTTTGGGAACCTTTGCAATCTACCGCTTTTGATGATCTCAAATCTTTGCTTACTCATGCTCTGATTCTCGCTTTGCCCAACTTTGACAAAACTTTTGAGGTTCATTGTGATGCAAGCGGTACTAGAATTGGCGGAGTTTTGATGCAAGAAAAACGAGCCATTGCATATTTTAGTGAAAAACTCTCCGGTACTCAACTTAACTATCCATCTATGACAAAGAATTGTATGCTTTAGTGCGTGTGCTACATGTTTGGGAACATTATCTTAGACCTCATGAGTTTGTCATACATACCGATCATGAAACACTTAAGTACTTGAAAGGTCAAACTAAGTTGAACAAGCGTCATGCCAAGTGGAGTGAATTTATTGAATCTTTTCCCTATGTGATAAAGTACATTAAGGGTAAGGAAAATGTTGTTGCGGATGCCCTTTCCCGCATATGCATGCTTGTTACTAAACTTGAGTTGAACTTTATTGTCTTTGACCACATCAAAGACTTGTATGCAAATGATCCTTCTTTTGCTACTCCTTATGCTAAGCGTTTGACGCATACATCTTGGGAACAATATTACATCAAAGATGATTATCTTATGAGAGCTAACAAACTTTGCATTCCTGAGTCTTCTCTTCATTTGCTCCTTTTGCAAGAGGCTCATGGAGGTGGACTCATGGGACACTTTGGACATGACAAGACATTCGCCACGCTCTCCAAGAACTACTTTTGGCCCAAGATGTTTTGCAACATCTCACGCTTCGTCAACCGATGCTCTACATGTTGCAAAGCTAAGTCTAAAGCTCAATCCCATGGTATTTACATGCCTCTTCCTATTCCTTATCAACCTTGGGAAGACATTAGCATGGATTTTGTACTTGGTTAGCCTAGAACTCAAAATGGAAAGGATTCTTTGTTTGTTGTTGTGGACCAATTTTCTAAGATGGCACATTTCATTCCATGCAACAAGATGGATGATGCTTCACATTTTGCAAATCTTTTTTGTAGGGAAATATTGCAACTCCATGGAGTACCAAAGACAATCGTCTCGGACCGCGACGTCAAGTTCTTGAGTTACTTTTGGAAGACTCTATGCGCCAAGCTCGGAATCAAGCTCTTGTTCTCGTCGGCATACCATCCTCAAACCGACATCCAAACGGAGGTGGCGAACTGTACACTCTACACTCTACTTCGCGTGTTGATCAAAAGGAACATCAAGGAGTGGGAGGAGTGCCTACCCATTGTCGAGTATGCCTACAACCGCGCAAGACATTCGACTACCGGCAAGTCCCCCTTTGAGGTCGTCTACGGCTTCAACCCGTTGTCCCCATTGGACATCCTACCTCTTCCTCTACAAGAGCGCACCAACCTCGACGTGAGTGCACGAGCAAGCTACCTCAAGAAGATGCATGAAGATACAAGGACAACCATCGAGCGCCAAGTACAACGCCTAGCGACCAAGCTCAACATCAACAAACAACCCGTGATATTCAACATTGGAGATCTCGTGTGGCTACACCTTTGCAAGGACCGCTTCCCCAACGAACGCAAGTCCAAACTTCTACCTCGAGCCGACGGACCCTTCAAGGTGCTAGCACGCTACAACAACAACGCCTACAAGATCGACCTCCCACGAGACAAGTACAACGTGAGCGACATCTTCAACATCAAAGACCTCTCGCCATATCATGGTGATGAAACTTTCGATCCGAGGTCGGATCTTTCCCAAGGGGGGAAGATGGTGTGGAGCATCGCACGTTCATCCCCATGGACGTGTCTACATCTCCCACGACACTACTTGGACCTATGACAAGAGCTCGAGCAAAGGCTATCGAAGATAAGGTGAACTCGCTCCTCTCCGAACTCCCTCTCTCTACTTATGAGACATGGCTACTACCTCACGCGGAGACTCTATGTGTGATCAGGTGCTTGGAGGAGAGCCATGGAACAGCTACACTCAATGGCCAAGACGGCGAGGACACCAAGCGGGAAGGACAAGAAGAAGAGCTGCCACGAAAGCTATAGGCACCGGACGACCGGCCCAGCCTGGACGTTCGACCCCTGGAGGCCGCAACAGCCCAAGGAAGACTGGATAGCAAAATCTATAGGCTCTGGACGACCGGCCCACCCCGGGCGTCCGTCAACTCCCAGCAAGCGGACGACCGACCGCACCGGACGTCCGGCAACTGGACTCCCGAGAGGATATTAACGGAAGACCGAGGCCACCGGACGTCCGTCACACCAGCACCAGAACCAAAACAGCGGATGTCCGATCCTACCGGACGTCTGAACCTCCGCGAGTGACCGGACGACCGGTAGAGACCGGACGTCCGCTGCCTGTGTGACTGCAGCTTCGGGCTGATGCCCTTGTACCCCTTCACTTCGACCCCCATTTGCACTATGACTATAAATAGATCTCTCCCACCTCCTAGCTAGGGGTTAGCGTTGATTTAGCTCATTTGTGAGATAGAGCCTCGCTCATCCATCCGGATTTACTCCTTGTGAGGGACTGACACCTCTTCGGAGAAGATCCACCGGGATTCAAGACCTCCATCCGGAGAAGACCAACATCAAGACCTCCTCACGGAGAAGAACCGGTTACCCTTTGTATCGTCCCGTGTTGGACTTGGATCTTGTATCTCTCCTTGTGTTTCGATGATCTAGCACATGTGTGACTTTCTTCTTGTTGGTTGAGTGTTCTCTCGTGTTTTTCCCTTGTTCCCCTCCTCGTGTTCTTCATGTTCCTCGTAGGGATTCTCTCCAAACATGAAAGATCGGCCTCTAGGGTTCTACCCTACATCACTACCCCCTGGGCGCATCCCCCACCTCGTGGCTGCCTCGTGGACCCCCTGACTTGTTCCCGATGCATATCTTTGAAGTTCTTTGTGTTGTTTTGAATAAATGAATCTGAGATTGTGTGATGCATATCGTATAATCAAACCTGCGGATACTTGAGGTGACATTGGAGTATCTAGGTGACATTAGGGTTTTTGTTGATGTGTGTCTTAAGGTGATATCTTACTACGTACTCTAGGGCTGTTTGTCACACTTATAGGAATAGCCCAATGGATTGATCGAAAAAATAAATTTGAGGTGGTTTCATACCCTACAATAATCTCTTCGTTTGTTCTCCGCTATTAGTGACTTTGGAGTGACTCTTTGCTGCACGTTGAGGGATTGTTATATGATCCAATTATGTTATCATTGTTGAGAGAACTTGCACTAGTGAAAGTATGAACACTAGGCCTTGTTTCAAAGCATTGCAATACCATTTTCACTCACTTTTGTTACTTGCTACCTTGCTGTTTTTATATTTTCAACCTATATCTACCATCCATATTGCACTTGTATCACCATCTCTTCGCCGAACTAGTGCACCTATACAATTTACCATCTTATTGGGTGTGTTGGGGACACAAGAGACTCTTTGTTATTTGGTTGCAGGGTTGTTTGAGAGAGACCATCTTCATCCTACACCTCCCACGGATTGATAAACCTTAGGTCATCCACTTGAGGGAAATTTGCTATTGTCCTACAAAACTCTACGCTTAGAGGCCCAACACGAGTCTACAAGAAGAAGGTTGCGTAGTAGACATCTAGCTCTTTTCTGGTGCCGTTGCCGGGGAGGTTTTGGTTTCTTGTAATTGAATCTGTTAATTTCTTTAGATCTTGCAATTGAATCTTTTAGTTTCTTGTTTTATCACTAGTTTAGTCTATAAAAGAAAACTAACAAAAAATATGGAATTGAGGTTGCCTTATATGCTTCATCTTTATCATGTCTTTCGTGAAAATAAGGATTCCGATAATTGTGCCAAAGTGTTAGAAGAAGAGTGCAATAAAATGATTGGCATACAATATTTGAATAATGAGCATGATTGCAATGATGTTAGTATGAATTCCTTGAATATCCATGATACTAATGATATGCAAAGCCACAAGCTTGGGGATGCTATGTTTGATGAAGATGATATTTTTTATCCCCCAAGTTTTGATGAGAATATTTATTATGATGAAAGCATGCCTCCTATCTATGATGATTATATTGATGAAAGTGGGTTTGGAAGAGTGTCAACTTTAGGAATTAATGATCCCACTATTTTTTAGGGTGTTGAATCTTATTGTGATAATTATGAAAGTGGGTTTGGAGAGGTCGTGACTTTATTTAGTGATGAATCCACTATTTTGGAAGAGGTTCCAATTGATTATGAGAACAAAGTTGCTACCTATGATGATTATTGTGATGACATGTATGATATAAATAATAATGATAACCATGAAACTTGTCATCATGATTTTAATTTTCAATTGGATTATGCCTCACATGATAGTTGTTTTGTTGAGTTTGCTCCCACCACTATTCATAAAAGAAATTTGCTTATGTGGAGAGTAATAAAAATTCTATGCTAAAGCATCACGAAAAGAGTGCTTTATGTGATAGTTATATTGTTGAATTCATTCATGATGCTACTGAAAATTATTATGAGGGAGGAATATATGCTTGTAGGAATTGCACTAATGTCAAGTTTCCTCTCTATGTGTTGAAAATCTTGAAGTTATGCTTGCTTTGTCTTCCTATGCTAGTTGATTCTTGCTTCCATAAATTGTCTCTCAAAAAATCCCTATGCTTTGGAAGTGGGTTAGACATAAATGTGCTATTCATATGCTTCACGATTCTCTCCTTGTGTTTCAATTCTTATCTTTTATGGCAGCATCATTGAAATCATCCTGCCTAGCTAAAAAGTCATTAAAGAAAAGCGCTCGTTGGGAGATAACCCAATATTTACCCTTACTGTTTTTGTGTTCTCACATGATTAAGATACTGTAGTAATCATGTTTTATAGTTTTTGTTTCAATATAGTGCCAAGTAAAGCCTTTTGGATAGTGTGGATGATAGTTGACTTGATTCTGTGCAAAAACAGAAACTTTTGCGCTCAGTCCAGGAAATTTCAAAATTCGCTGGAAAGTTCTTTTGATCTGAATTTTTTACAAAATATTTATATACAAATTTCCTAGATTGTCCTAATTGTTCAGAATTTTTGGAGTTATAGAGGTATGGGAAGTTTCCAGATTACTATAGACTATTCTGTTTTAGACAGATTCTGTTTTCTATGTGTTGTTTGCTTATTTTGATGAATCTATGAGTAGTATCGGAGGGTACGAACCATGGAGAAGTTGGAATACAGTATATACAACACCAATATGAATTTAGAATGAGTTCACAATAGTACCTAAGTGGTGATTTATTTTCTTGTACTAACGGAGCTTACGAGTTTTCTGTTGAGTTTTGTGTTGTGAAGTTTTCAAGTTTTGGGTAAAGCTTCGATGAACTATGGAATAAGGAGTGGAAAGAGCCTAAGCTTGGGGATGCCCAAGTCACCCCAAGTTAATATTCAAGGACAACCAAGAGACTAAGCTTGGGGATGCCCCGGATGGCATCCCCTCTTTCGTCTTCGTTCATCGGTAACCTTACTTGGAGCTATATTTTTATTCACCACATGATATGTGTTTTGCTTGAAGCGTCATTTTATTTTGTTTCTATTTCCTTGCAATTATTCAGAGACATGTTTTCTACCTTTTAGTTCAATAAAAAGTTCAAGTATAGCCTTTACGATGCTTATTTTACAAGTCTATCCGTTGCTGTTTTGAAGACACAAAGCTTGCTGTTATGTTTTGAATATTGGTGAATAGTCAGAACATGATAAAATCTTGAAATTTTGACTTAATGAGTAACAACAAAATTTCTATAGTGAGGTAATTTTTACACAATGAGCAATCAAAAATTCTGTTTTTATCATTTACCTACTCGAGGACGATCAGGAATTAAGCTTGGGGATGCTTGATACGTCTCCAACGTATCTATAATTTTTTATTGTTCCATGTTATTATTTTATCCATCTTGGATGTTTTATATGCTATTTTATATGATTTTTTGGAATAACCTATTAACCTAGAGCCTAGTGCCAGTTTCTGTTTTTTCCTTGTTTTTGAGTATCGCAGAAAAGGAATAGCAAACAGAGTCCAATTGACCTGAAAATTTACGGAGATTATTTTTGGACAAGAAGAAGCCCACGGAGCATCGGAGATGGACCAGAAGAATCCTGTGGCCAGCTGAGGGTGGAGGGAACGCCCTATCTGATGAAGTCATGTACCTAGGGTAGGGTCACGGGCCTGTCCAAAGTACCCTCCCCAAGGACATCTTCAGAAGAAGCTACCTTCCAGTCGACCAAGAGGGATTCCACTCGACGGACTCGAAGGCACTCGACCATGAAGACTCACTCGACCATCAGGAGACTAAGAGCCACTATGTATCCAAACCGTCTGTAATTAAGTAGTCTTTCTGGTCATGATGGCACTTTATGTAGGGCGTTACCAGTAACGCCAATCCTTTATGTACTTTAAACCCTGCATAACTGAGGGCCGGAGGGGTCTGGCCGACACTATATAAGCCACCCCCCTCCTCAGTGTAAAGGGTTCGCACCCCTGTAACTTATACACACATAATCCAGCCGACCGCCTCCGGGCTCCGAGACGTAGGGTTGTTACTTCCTCCGAGAAGGGCCTGAACTCGTAAATCCCTTGTCTGTACAACTGCTCCATTGCAAGGATCTTGCCTCTCCATACCTACCCCCCATTCTACTGTCAGACTTAGAACCACGACAGTTGGCGCCCACCGTGGGGCCGGTGTCTTAGCGATTTTTGGAGAAGTTGCAATTGTTCCGATTGCTTTCATCATGGTTTCTGGCGGAGTTTTGGTCGAGGGCCGCGAGATCCGTCTCAGCGCGCTCACTTTCATCACCGACGACTCCGCTTGGCTCCAGGAGGCTCCACTCGACATCGACGCGCTCCCCGTCCACGGTGTGACGCATTTTCGGGCGTGTGTCCGCGGCGTTCTGTTGCGACAACCATCAACTCCGTATCGGTCTACTCCTGTGTCGTCCTCCCTCCCTGTCTCCTGCCAGCGCAAGCGCTCTGGTCGGTCGAGGCTTCAGCAGTGGGTGAGACACGCAGTGGCTCGCCAATCGGCCACCACCCAAGTCGCGGCAATCGAGCCTGATGAATCTCTCTACGGTCTGTTCGATCAGTCGACTGGCTCCGTAGAGACTGCATCCGAGTGCGACAGCAGTGATCCGGCGGCGGAGGTTCTGATGGTCAATGGGCCTCGTAGTCCTCCCGGCTTCCCTTATACCGACATGATAGACGGCGGAGGCGACCCTGCTCAGGCCCACGAGGAATATCAACCCGAGCCGCTCACTTCCTTGCAGAGGGAAGATCTTTGTCGCCGGAACATGGATGCCCTGCATACTCCCATCGCAGGAGAAACTCCCAAGGCTCGCACCTTGGAGGAAGCATGCTTGGCCAACTTGGTTGAACGCACTCGACTGGAGAACCTCCAGCGAGCACTCGATGAACGCGTGCGGCAACAAGTACCCGACTCCAGTCAACGTCAACTCTTTCCGCAACCAACTCAGGTATACCAAACTCCGATTCAGAATCTAGCAGCTGCAGCCCATATAGCAGAGTCAATTCAGCCCTCTCAGTCGGAGGCTGGCAGAGGTTTGATGCAGATCAGGGATTTGCTCCGAGCAGCAGGAGATCAGAATTCAGCTGTGTCACAGTCGCGCAACAGGATTCACAGTCGATCCGTCGCTGTGAATACAGTTCAATCGGCTCATAGCCCAAGATCGCCTCCGCGGCGTGAGGGACGCGAAGGTTGACGTGACCAATATGATGACCGATTCTACCGTGATGATCAGCGTCGAGTGCCCACTCCTCCCCCAAGGGGTGGGTCTTACGCTCATCGGCAGCAAGATGATAGGCACCAGCGCAGTGCTGGGTGACGAGTTCCGGTCGACCCCAGGGAACCAGGCATTGATGCGAGATCCATCATCGTGCAAGGTTTGGTCGATCGGAACAGAGCTCATCGAGGTGGCCATGACAGAGATGCGCCCACTAGCGGCCGAGTACATGTTTCAGGTCCAGAATGTTTTAGCAGAGCCATCAGAGCCGCAGTGATACCCCCCAACTTCAGGTTGGCGACTGGGGTAAGTAAGTTCACCGGTGAGTCCAAGCCTGAAACCTGGCTTGAAGACTACCGAGTGGCGGTACAGATTGGCGGAGGTAATGATGAAGTGGCCATGAAACACTTACCGCCCATGTTGGAAGGTTCGGCCAGGGCGTGGTTGAATCAGTTAGCTCCTAGCAGCATTTACACTTGGGAAGATCTTTCCCGAGTGTTTGTCAGGACATTCGAGGGGACTTGCAAGCGACCAGCTGGATTGACAGAGCTGCAAGTCTGCGTACAGAAGTCGAATGAAACCCTGAGAGATTACATTCAGAGATGGATCACTCTGCATCATACGGTGGAGAACGTGTCTGATCATCAGGCGGTCTGTGCCTTCAAGGATGGTGTTAAGAACCGAGAGTTAAGTTTGAAATTTGGTCGGACCAGAGATATGACCCTCAGTCGAATGATGGAAATCGCCACCAAGTACGCCAATGGTGAAGAAGAAGACCGACTCCGGAGTGGCAAGTACAAGCCGAGTCAGTCGGAAAAAGGAAATTCCAGTCGGAAGCAGAAGCGGAAAGCCAAGCCAGCGGCTCCTGGAGAAGCTCTGGCCGTGACTCAGGGCAAATTCAAAGGGAAGCCTAAAGGATCCTGGAATCCCAAGAAGGTGAAAGATAAGGAAGGAAATGACGTGATGGATCTGCCGTGTCACATCCACACGAAGAAGGACGAAGAGGGTAACTTCATCTACCCGAAACATACCACTCGCCAGTGCCGGCTCTTGATCCAGCAGTTCCAAGGAAAACAGCCCAAGGACAAGGAAAAGGAGTCGGACAAGGCTGAGGACAAGGAGGACAGTGATGGAGGATATCCTGATGTCAATTCTACCTTGATGATTTTTGCTGATGTGGAGAGCAAAATTCGACTGAAGGTTATCAACCGTGAGGTAAATATGGTCGCCCCGGCGACACCAAGCTATCTGAGATGGTCTCAAACTCCCATTACATTCGACCAGTCCGATCATCCGACTCATATAGCCACCCCTAGGAGGCAAGCTTTGGTGGTTGACCCAGTCATTGAAGGCACTCGACTGACGAAGGTGCTGATGGATGGTACTAGTGGACTGAACATATTGTATGCGGAGACGCTAAAAGGAATGGGCATTCCGATGTCCAGGCTCAGCACTAGCAACATGAGTTTTCATGGAGTTATACCTTGAAAGAAGGCTGAGTCACTCGGCCAAATAGCTCTAGACGTGGTGTTCGGCGACTCGAAGCATTTCCGCAAAGAGAGGCTGACATTTGAAGTCGTGGATTTTCAGAGCGCTTACCATGCTATTTTGGGCAGACTAGCTTATGCACGATTCATGGCTCGACCATGCTACGTGTACCTCAAACTGAAGATGCCTGGCCCCAAAGGCGTGATCACTATCACTGGCAATCGGAAGAGGCAGAAGAGTGTTTTCAGAAAGGCTCAAAGATTGCCGATTCCCAGATAACAGTGGTAGAGCTAGAGGAGTACAAGAAAAATGTAGATCCGAGTGATTTGTTGCGGGCCAAGAAGCCTGCCACAGAATCAGCGTTTCAGTCGTCTGGTGAGACGAAGCCTGTTCACATTCACCCGACCGACCCCAGCGCGGCTCCGACTCATATTTCCACAACACTCGACTCTAAATAGGAAGAAGCGCTCATCCAGTTCCTCCGTGAGAACTAGGACATCTTTGCATGGAAGTCTGCTGACATGCCAGGTGTACCCAGGGGGCTGGCTGAGCATCGCCTAAGAGTCGACTCAAAAGCAAAACCTGTCAAAGAACATCTTCGACGGTCCGCCATCCAGAAGAGAAAGGCCATTGGCGAGGAGGTGGCTCGACTCCTCGCAACTGAGTTTATCCGAGAGATATACCACTCCGAGTGGCTCGCCAATATCGTCATGGTCCCCAAGAAGGACAAGTCACTTCGCATGTGCATTGATTTCAAACATATCAATCGGGCCTTCCCGAAAGATCATTTTCCTCTCCCTCGCATCGACCAAATTGTCGACTCGACTGCGGGATGTGAGAGATTGTCTTTTCTAGACGCCTATTCCGGGTACCATCAGATCCGTCTGTATGGACCCGATGAGACCAAAACAGCTTTCATCACTCCATTCGGGTGCTTCTGCTATGTCACCATGCCATTCGGTCTCAAGAATGCCGGAGCCACGTTCATGAGGATGATTCAAAAGTGTTTACTCACTCAAATCAGTCGGAATGTGGAAGCGTACATGGATGATATCATAGTCAAGTCACGAAAGGGTTCCGACCTGTTGAGTGACCTCGGTGAAACATTTGCCAATCTCCGGAGGTATGATATCAAGCTTAATCCATCGAAGTGCACATTCGGAGTTCCTGGTGGAAAGTTACTCGGTTTTCTCGTTTCAGAACGAGGAATCGACGCTAACCCAGAAAAAGTTGGCACCATACTCCGAATGAAACGCCCTGTGTGTGTGTGCATGATGTCCAGAAGCTTACTGGATGCTTGGCCGCGTTAAGTCGATTCATCTCTCGCCTCGGTGAAAAGGCATTGCCTCTTTATCGACTGATGAAGAAGGCAGACAAGTTCGAGTGGACTCCAGAAGATGATGCAGTGTTTGCCGAGCTAAAAGCTCTGCTCTCCACCCAGCCGGTACTTGCTGCTCCAATCAGCAAAGAGCCTCTGTTGCTTTACATTGCAGCCACAGGACAAGTCGTCAGTACAGTGCTTACGGTCGAGCGGGAAGAAGAAGGGAAAACCTTCAAAGTTCAGCGCCCAGTGTATTATCTTTCTGAAGTTTTGACTCCATCGAACAAAGATATCCTTATTATCAGAAGCTTGTGTATGGGATCTACATGACCACGAAGAAGGTTGCTCATTATTTCTCTGATCATTCCATTACAGTCATCAGCGACGCCCCACTTTTAGAGATTCTGCACAACAGAGATGCAACTGGTCGAGTGGCAAAATGGGCGATTGAACTCCTTCCCCTTGATATCAAGTTTGAGGCAAAGAAAGCCATTAAGTCCCAAGCGATAGCAGATTTCCTTGCCGAGTGGATTGAACAACAGCAGCCGACTCAAGTTCACTCGGAGCATTGGACCATGTTCTTTGATGGCTCTAAGATGTTAAATGGTTCCGGTGCTAGGGTAGTTTTGGTTTCCCCCCGAGGAGATAAGCTCAGATATGTGCTCTAGATCCACTTTGATTCCTCCAATAATGAAGCAGAATATGAAGCACTTTTATATGGGTTGCGCATGGCCATTTCACTCAGCGTCCGTTGCCTTATGGCTTATGGCGACTCAGATTTGGTGGTCAATCAGGTGATGAAGGAGTGGGACGTTAGAAGCCCAGCCATGACTGGATACTACAATGCAGTGAGGAAGCTTGAAAAGAAATTAGAAGGGTTAGAGATCCACCATACCCCGACTGAAAAATCAAGCGGCTGATGATTTGGCGAAGATAGGTTCCAAGAGAGAAGCCATTCCCAGTGATGTGTTCTTGGAGCATATCCATACTCCATCAGTCAAAGAAGATCCTTTTACTGAAGAAGCTCCGCAGCCCAAGAGTGTCACAGATCCGACTGAGGTTGAAGTTCCGGCAGTGGTTGACCTGATCATGGAAGCTTTAGTGATCACTCCTGATTGGATAGTACCGTATATCGTGTATATCTTAAGGAAAGAGCTCCCGGAGGACGAGGAAGAGGCTCGACAGATCGTCCACCGATCTAAAGCCTTTACCGTGATAAGGGGGCAGCTATACAGAGAAAGCGTGACTGGTGTTGGTCAGAAATGCATAACGCCAAAAGAAGGTCAAATAATCCTTGACGACATCCACTCGGGGACCTGTGGCCATCATGCATCCTCTCGGACCATCGTGGCCAAAGCATGGCTAGCCGGATTTTACTGGCCAAGAGCGAACAAAATGGCAAAGGAGATAGTCGACAAGTGTGAGGGATGCCAATTCTACTCCAATATGTCACACAAGCCTGCCTCAGCTCTAAAGACCATACCACTCGTCTGGCCCTTCGCAGTGTGGGGGTTGGATATGGTTGGACCCTTGAGAACAGGCAGAAGCGGTTTCACACATGTGCTGGTAGCATTCGACAAGTTCACCAAGTGGATCGAGGCCAAACCCATCAAGAACCTTGATGCCGGTACTGCTGTCAGCTTCATCAGAGAGTTGATATTCAGATATGGAGTCCTGCACAGCATCATCACTGACAACGGGTCAAACTTCGATTCGGAGGAATTCAGGGCGTTCTGCACATCTCAGGGCACACGAGTCGACTATGCTTCAGTCGCCCATCCTCAGTCGAATGGACAAGCTGAGCGGGCCAATGTCTTGATTCTCAAAGGGTTGAAACCCCGACTGATGCGTGATCTCAAGCATGCGGCTGGAGCATGGGTCGAAGAACTTCCCTCGGTGCTTTGGGGGTTAAGGACCACGCCTAACCGGTCGACTGGGAGAACTCCGTTCTTCTTGGTCTATGGAGCTGAAGCGGTCTTGCCGAGTGACCTGCTTCACAATGCTCCTCGAGTCGAGCTCTACACTGAAGCTGAAGCAGAACAAGCACGGCAGGATGCAGTCGACCTTCTAGAGGAAGAAAGGGAGATGGCTCTGATCCGATCGACCATTTACCAGCAAGACTTGCGTCGCTTCCACGCCAAAAACGTGAAGAGTCGAGCCTTCCAGGAAGGAGATTTGGTTCTCCGAGTGGATCAGCAGAAACCACACAAGCTTGCTCCTTCTTGGGAAGGTCCCTTCATCATCACCAAGGTTCTCCACAACGGAGCCTACCATCTTTACAACGTCGAGCACAACATCGACGAGCCCCGACTTGGAACGCGGAGCTGCTCCGCCCCTTTTACACTTAAGTATCGGCTCGGAAATGTAATAAAAACACTTCTGTAGTTCATTTTTCACAAGACAATAGTGTTATAATTTTCCCAGTGATTGTTGTCACTTTTATTTGTTCAATAAAATTTCCCCTCAGTGGGTGGCTTAGCTGTGAATCCGTTTCGCCTAAGTTTGTAAAAAAAAATCCTGGCGAGTGGTGAGCCAGCCTCCCACTCGGGGGCTTAGCTGCGAATCCGTTTCGCCTAAGTACTTTAAAATCCTGCCGAGTGGTGAGCCAGCCTCCCACTCGGGGGCTTAGCTACGAATCTGTTTTGCCTAAGTACTTTAAAATCCTGCCGAGTGGTGAGCCAGCCTCCCACTCGGGGGCTTAGCTGCAGTCCAAGTACTCGCCTAAGTTTCAATAAAATCCTATCGAGTGGGGAGCCAGCCTCCCACTCGGGGGCTTAGCTGCAGCATAGTGCTCGCCTAAGTACAAGTATAACATGCGCTTTGCAAGGTAGACAAGGTGCAGGTCGACTGCTACCCTCCTCTTCCGAGCTACGCCACAAGTACAACATGCGCTCTGCAAGGTAGACAAGGTGCAGGTCGACTACTACCCTCCTCTTCCGAGCGACGCCACAAGTACAAGATACGCTCTGCAAGGTAGATGAGGTGCAGGTCGACTGCTACTCTCCTCTTCCGAGCTACGCCACAAGTACAACATGCGCTCTGCAAGGTAGACGAGGTGCAGGTCGACTGCTACCCTCCTCTTCCGAGCTACGCCACAAGTACAACGTGCGCTCTGCAAGGTAGATGAGGTGCAGGTCGACTGCTACCCTCCTCTTCCGAGCTATGCCACAAGTACAATGTGCTCTCCGCAAGGAGGACGAGGCACAGGTCGACTGATGCTCTCCTCTCCAGAGGCACACCACAAAAATCCTACCGAGTGGAGAGCAGACCTCCCACTCGGAGGCTTAGCTGCAGCCCAGCGCTCGCCTAAGTTTTTGAAAATCCTACCGAGTGGAGAGCAGATCTCCCACTCGGGGGCTTAGCTGCAGCCCAGTGCTCGCCTAAGTTTTTGAAAAACCTACCGAGTGGAGAGCAGACCTCCCACTCGAAGGCTTAGCTGCAGCCCAGTGCTCGCCTAAGTTTTTGAAAATCCTACCGAGTGGAGAGCAGACCTCCCACTCGGGGGCTTAGCTGCAGCCCAGTGCTCGCCTAAGTTTTTGAAAATCCTACCGTGTGAGGAGCAGACCTCCCACTCGGAGGCTTAGCTGCAGCCCAGTGCTCGCCTAAGTGTATTGGAGAACAAGTCGGTTGCAATAAGCGCTTCGCTTTAGCCTGCAAAAGACACCTCAAACCAAATGCAAACATATTCAACGTCGAATCCAAGTTCGGATAACATCTAACGGAACCGAAAGTGCTCGGGCGCTAAGCCCGTTAAGGTTTATCGGTTACAAAAATCACTCGGCATACCGAGGCAAATTTAAAGTATCAAGCTCAGAAGTTTTTTACCCCTCCTGCGGAGGGCTGGAAGGCGCAACGAACTCATCCAGGTCGATTCCATCTGCAATCCGAGTGGCAGAAGCGATGAAGGTCTCCATGAAAGATCGGAAATCATGCTTCTTGGTATTAGCCACCCTAAGGGCTGCTAGCTTGTCCTCTCGAGCCTCCTTGCAATGAACACGGGCCAGAGACAGAGCAACATCTGCGCTGCACCTGGCAGCAGATTTCTTCCATTCTTGCACTCGACTTGGAAC
The DNA here is from genome assembly GCF_002162155.2 of Triticum dicoccoides. Lineage (NCBI taxonomy): Eukaryota > Viridiplantae > Streptophyta > Magnoliopsida > Poales > Poaceae > Triticum > Triticum dicoccoides. The sequence goes on along the minus strand of NC_041393.1, from coordinate 478,917,922 downwards.
CTCATTCAGTCGAGTCATCAGAGACTCGAGGTCGTTCTGAAGCGTCTCTCTTGGCCAGAGTGTTGTGTCGATGCGGGAAGTTGCGACCTTCAGCCTTGCGAGATAGTCGACAACAGCAGCAACGCGAGATTCAAGACGGAGCACATTCATGGCGACTTCATCTTTCACAGGAGAGTTGATGGGATCCAGGTTTATTTCCAATCGACCAGTCTCCTCTTCAGAGTTCTGGCAGAACTCTGCAAACACAACCCCAGAGTCAAGACAGCAGTTTGATGGAGAAATCATAGCCAAAATATCTATTTGATACACAAGGTTACCTTCAAGCATGTGGAACAACTTCTTGGCGAGTCCTCCCAGATAAGCCTCCAGATCGTTCTTCTTTCCCACCAACTCACTGGCCTTGTCAGTCAGGGCAATCTTGTCACTCTTCAGTCGACTGACCTCCTTGTTGGCCACATCGAGAGCAGCTTTTAGATTGGTATTTTCCTCTTCAAGCTTGGTGACTGAAGCCAGCTTCTCATCCGCAAGCTTGGTCTTCTCTAAAGTCGTTTTTTGCATCTCAGCCAAGTCAAGGTCTTTCTTCTTCAGGGCATCCCTCAGCTTGTCTGCAAAGTTGCAGTGAGATCAGACTCTAAAACGGACGATAGGCAAAGGCAGTCGTCGAGGGTCTCACCAAACATACCTTTTGCTTCCTCCTTCGCCTTCGTTAAGTTCTCCTGGACCAGTTTCAGATCAAGCTCGAGCTGGATGTGCTTGTTCTCCGACTCAGTGTAACGAGCCGCAAGTTCGCAGGATTTCTACGAAGAACCAATCGACAGATGTCAAAGACAATTCACTTCCGAGTGACTAAGGAAAAATCATAGCGTTTCTAAGACTACGGCCGAATATAAACATTCGACCATAGTCTCGGGGACTACACCCAGTGGGTGCACTCAGCGTGCCCCCACTAGTTTTATTAGTTAGAGTCGACCAGTCAACCAACAACAAAAAAAATAGGAGGTGTTCTTCAGACTGTAGTCGACTGCCCGCAGTCAACCACAGTCTCGGGGACTACACCCAGTGGGTGCACTCAGCATGCCCCCACCGGTCTATGAATCCATTCGACCTAATCGAGTAAGGAAAAAGCTTAAGACATAAAGACTATGGTCGACTGCCAGTAGTCCACCATAGCCTTGGGGACTACACCCAGTGGGTGCACTCAGCGTGCCCCCACTAATCCGGAATTTCAATCGACGCACCCAGTGGGTGTATGACCGACACTAGGATTTTCAGAAAGAAAGGTTTTCAGATATCATATCCTAACAGAACAGGCGGTGACCGACTGACCTGAACATTACTCTGAAGAGCTGAACTGGCGTCATAAGCTGCTTGGATGGCTTCTCGGATTGCCTTCACTTGCTCCATCATGACCCCTGCCTGGCGTATTGCTTCTTTAGCAGCACTGGCTTGGTCTTCTAGGACGTGGTGGGTCGAGAAAAGCGAAGGTTGAGCAGCACTCGACGACGAAGGGCGAGCACTCGTCAACGGCATCGCAAAGGATACGGTAGGCCGAGTGACATTGTCTCCCTCCACGACCAACGTCTCGGGTGCTGGCACGTCCTGAGTCGCCTTGCCAGCAGACGCTTTCCTGTTCCTCCTCTGCCTTAGTGGTTCCTCGTGTCATCGTCGGGAAGGTTAATAACGACGTTAGATGAAGCTGCAGAAAAGAATCAGAATTAGAGACAAGGAGCCAATCGACTGAAGACGGAACTACAAGAGTCATACCAGGTTTTGAAGTGACAGCATCTTCCATCTCGTGATCTTCAGCCCTGGCCGAGGTATCACAAGTAGCAGCACTGCAGTTCCAGAAGTCAGTCGATTAGTTCATGAGTCGACCAAGAATAAGTTCATGAGAAATGGGAAAACTCAAGTTACACCATTACCCTGAGATAGTGGGGATCACCATCTTCATCTTTGGCAAGACCTTTGCCGGCTTCGACGGCGCCACTCGAGATTGCTTCGGAGCTTTTTCAGTCAGCGCTGGAGAAGTCGTCCGAGGACGCTTGGTCGACTGCGCGACGGTCGTGACCCCCTTACCACACTCGGCCGCGGGATCATGGACAAGCTTCGAGCGTCTTTCCGAGCGAGGAGGTGCAACTTCCTCCTCCTCCTCCTCCTCTTCCTCCTCGCCAGAGTCATCACCCTCATCATCGTCATCAGCATCCGAATCCCACTCCTCCGGGCTTTCTCCCCCACTTCCTTTCTCCTCCTCAGTCGGCGCTTGCGCTCCATTGGGCATCGAGTACAACTCAGTGGTGGCCTGGCAGACAACAAAACAAGACAAAGGTCAATCGACCAATTTGTAGTGAAGCAGAATGAATAAAGCAAGATTACAATCGGGGATAAGTGGTCATACCGTGTCCGGTGTGTAGGTATGGTCGAGTGGTGGGATCCTCCTAGCCCCTCGAGGGTTGTCCTTATTCCCTGTGATGGCGGCCATCCACCTCTCCAGTGTGGCATCGCTGACCGCTTCTGGATGGACCCGAGTGGTTTCTTCGGTACCACAGTACAGCCACATCGGGTGGCCTCGGTACTGAAGTGGTTGGATGCGCCATCTAAGGAAGACCTCCAGAAGGTCCATACCCGTCACTCCGTCCTGAACGAGCTGGACTACACGCTCCATCAACATTTTTACCTGAGCTTTCTCCTCAGGAAGCACCTTCGGAGAAGAGGGTTTGTTCACTCGGTCCATGGAGAACGGAGGGAGACCAGTCGATTGCCTCGGCGTCGACTCGTCTTGGCAGTAGAACCAGGTCGACTGCCACCCTCTAACCGACTCAGGAAGGGTCATGGCCGGAAAAGTACTCTTACTCCTCATCTGAATCCCAAGACCCCCGCACATCTGGATAACCTTAGTCCTCTCATCGTCCGGACTCGCCTTTTTCACCGTCTGTGAGTGACAGGTGAATATGTGCTTAAAGAGACCCCAGTGCGGTCGACAACCCAGGAAGTTCTCGCACATGGACACGAAAGCAGCAAGATAGGCAATGGAATTGGGAGTGAAATGGTGGAGTTGCGCCCCAAAGAAGTTCAGAAACCCTCAGAAGAAAAGACTCGGTGGCAGAGAGAATCCACGATCTACATGAGTGGCTAGGAGAACGCACTCACCCTCCTGCGGCTGCGGTTGCCACTCGGTCCCCGGGAGCCTTGCAGACCCATGAGGGATCAGTCCCTCATTGGCCAGGTCATTGAGATCCGCCTCGGTGATGGTCGAGCGGATCCAATCCCCTTGGACCCAACCTTGCGGCAGGCGGGACCACGACGAAGATCCACCCCGACCGGTCGCTCTCCCCTTCGCTTTCCCCGTCATCGTCGCCTTCTTCGCATGCTCCAAGGCCGCCGTCTTCTCCTTCACCATTATCGCCGGTGAAGCACACAAGGAGTCGATGGGCGGAGGCGAGAGCAGGCACAGTAGGCGGAGGTGAAGAGGGCGGAGAGGAGAATGGGAAGGCACTGTTCAAAAACCCTCACCCGGCGCCTTATATAAGGACGCTTCCGAGTGGCTGACAAGTAGGCCCGGGCGGTCCTGTCACATCCCGAAACAATCGCGCATGCATGATACGTGGCGAAAAAGGCGGCACGGAAATCGAGGCATCTATGCCTTATCCCATCCGAGTACCGTGGTCCGCTCCGTTTCGCGCGCTTCCCAAAATTCGGATCCCACAAAATCCGCTAACAGCAGATCAACCTGTCAGACGGTAGATTTCCTGCGATCCGTCGCTCGGAAGTTCACCAAGTTCAAAAGTTCACTCGACAGAAGAAAGGAATGGATCAAGGAGACTGGAAGAAAAGTTGCTGCCTTCGTTAAAAAAGGTCATTGATCCAAGATGAGACATGCTCAGAACACAAAAACAAGTCGGAAGATTATCAACTCCTTCCCCATTCAAACCTCGATCCATTCGGGGGCTAATGATGAAGTCATGTACCTAGGGTAGGGTCACGGGCCTGTCCAAAGTACCCTCCCCAAGGACATCTTCAGAAGAAGCTACCTTCCAGTCGACCAAGAGGGATTCCACTCGACGGACTCGAAGGCACTCGACCATGAAGACTCACTCGACCATCAGGAGACTAAGAGCCACTCTGTATCCAAACGGTCTGTAATTAAGTAGTCTTTATGGTCATGATGGCACTTTATGTAGGGCGTTACCAGTAACGCCGATCCTTTATGTACTTTAAACCCTGCATAACTAAGGGCCGGAGGGGTCTGGCAGACACTATATAAGCCACCCCCCTCCTTAGTGTAAAGGGTTCGCACCCCTGTAACTTATACACACATAATCCAGTCGACCGCCTTCGGGCTCCGAGACGTAGGGCTGTTACTTCCTCCGAGAAGGGCCTGAACTCGTAAATCCCTTGTCTGTACAACTGCTCCATAGCTAGGATCTTGCCTCTCCATACCTACCCCCCATTCTACTGTCAGACTTAGAACCACGACACTATCCCCCTGGGTGCGCCCCCTACCTCGTGGCTGCCTCGTAGACCCCCGGGACTTGTTCCCAACGCCAACACCTCTTATATATCCCCAAACTTCCAGAACAGAACCAAGATCGGGAGTTCCGCCGCCGCAAGCCTCTGTAGCCACCAAAAACCAATCGGTACACTGTTCCGGCACCCTGTCGGAGGGGGGATCCATCACCGGTGGCCATCTTCATCATCCCGGCGCTCTCCATGACGAGGAGGGAGTATTTCACCCTTGGGGCTAAGGGTATGTACCAGTAGCTATGTGTTTGATCTCTCTCTCTCTCTCTCTCATGTTCTTGATATGACACGATATTGATGTACCGCGAGCTTTGCTATTATAGTTGGATCTTATGATATTTCTCCCCCTCTACCTTCTTGTAATGGATTGAGTTTTCCCTTTAAAGTTATCTTATCGGATTGAGTCTTTAAGGATTTGAGAACACTTGATGTATGTCTTGCATGTGCTTATCTGTGGTGACAATGGGATATTCACGTGATCCACTTGATGTATGTTTTGGTGATCAACTTGTGGGTTATGTGACCTTGTGAACTTATGCATAGGGGTTGGCACACATTTTCGTCTTGACTCTCCCGTAGAAACTTTGGGGCACTCTTTGAAGTTCTTTGTGTTGGTTTGAATAAATGAATCTGAGATTGTGTGATGCATATCATATAATCAAACCCGCGGATACTTGAGGTACATTGGAGTATCTAGGCGACATTAGGGTTTTGTTTGATGTATGTATTAAGGTGTTATTTTACTATGAACTCTAGGGATGTTTGTGACACTTATAGGAATAGCCCAATGGATTAATTGGAAAGAATAAATTTGAGGTGGTTTCGTACCCTACAATAATCTCTTCGTTTGTTCTTTGCTATTAGTGACTTTGAAGTGACTCTTTGTTGCACGTTGAGTGATTGTTATATGATCCAATTATGTTATCATTGTTGAGAGAACTTGCACTAGTGAAAGTATGAACTCTAGGCCTTGTTTTGAAGCATTGCAATACCTTTTTCGCTCACTTTTCTTACTTGCTACCTTGTTGTTTTTATATTTTCAGATTACAAAAAACCTATATCTACCATCCATATATGTAAAATCATATATGTGTCCATGGGTTTATGCTTATGTCCCATGCAAGAAATGGGGATGAATTTCGAACACCACGGCACCGTGGCTCTCCGGAAAATGTTGAGGTACTTGCTTTTGTAATTCTAGTAAATCCAAAATCCGTCTGAATTTCGTGAACCTTGGCATGCTATCATGAAATGGCATCAACATGCTGGGGTAAAAATATTGTCCCATTTGGGGCAGGTTATGGTATAAGCTTCTCATAAACTAGAGCTTCTCACAAGAAGCCTCATGGTTCCGTTCGGGAAACGTGTCACCTTTGTGGACAAAACGATATTTGTCGCCTCTTCTTCCTTTCAATTTTTTTCCTGGTATCAACATAGAACAACAGGAGTGTCGTGTTAAATTTTGGATTATTTGGGGATTGTTTGGACATTTTTATATGTTAATTGAGTTTTCTAGGCATTTATGTGCATAATTCAAAATTGAACTACATGCACATGCTCCAGTCCATAAAAACGGGTTGCAAAATCAAATGTTTGTCCTTGTTTGCAAGCTTAGGTCACATGCAAGAAATGAGAATGAATGTCAAACACCTTGACACTGTCGCTCGGTAGCAAACATTGAGATACAAGGTTTTAAAATTCTAGTAAATTGAAAACTCGTCTGAAATTCATGAAACTTGACATGATATCATGGAACAGCATCGACATGCCGTGGTAAAAATATTGTCCCATTTGGGGCAGGTGTGGGTATAAGCTTCTCGCAAACCAGAGCTTCTCTCACAACAGGCCTAGTGGTTTCGGTAGGGTACATGCCACCTTGGGCGACAAACGATATTTGTTGCCTCTTCTTACTTTCAAAAATGTTCTCGTGTCAACATAGAACAACACAAGTGTTGTGTCAACTTTTGGGATTTTTCGGGGTTCGCTTGGACATTTTTATACATTATCTGGGTTTTCTAGGCATTTTATGTGCATAATTCAAATTTGAACAACATGCACATGCTCTATTGCATATAAATTAGTTGAAAATTCAAATATGTGTCGTTGGTTGCATGCTTAGGTCCCACGCAAGAAATGGGAATGAATGCCAAACACCCTGCCACCTTCACTCGGCCGCAAACATTGAGATACCTGGTTTTTAAATTCTAGTAAATCCAAAACTCATATGAAATTCATGAAACTTGGCATGCTATCATGGAGCGGCATCAACATGCCGTGGTAAATTTTTTGTTCCATTTGGGGCAGGTTTGGGGATATGCTTCTCACAAACCAGAGCTTCTCACAACAAGCCTGATGGTTTCGATAGGGAACGTCCCACCATTGGGGACAAAACGATATCAATTGCCTCTTATTGCTTTCAAAAAATTTCTCGTGTCAACATAGAACAACAGGAGTGTTGTGTCGATTTTTTGGATTTTTTGGGGTTCATTTGGACATTTTTATGCATTAATTGAGTTTTCGATGCATTTATGTGCATAATTCAAACTTGAACTACAGGCACATGCTATAATGCATATAAATTGGTTGAAAATTCAAATTTGTGTCCTTGGTTCCATGCTTAGGTCCCATGCAAGAAAAGGGAATGAATGTCAAACACCCTGCCACCGTCACTCGGCCGCAAACATTGAGATACCTGGTTTTAAAATTCTAGTAAATCCAAAACTCGTCTGAAATTCATGAAACTTGGCATGCTATCATGGAGCGGCATCAACATGTCGTGGTAAAAATTTTGTCCCATTTGGGGCAGGTTTGGGTATATGCTTCTCACAAACCAGAGCTTCTCACAACAGGCTTGATGGTTCCGATAGGGAACGTCCCACCTTTGGGGATGAAACAATCTCCATTGCCTCTTATTGCTTTTAAAAAAATATCATGTCAACATAGAACAACGGGAGTGTTGTGTCAATTTTTGGGATTTTTCGGGGTTCGTTTGGACATTTTTATGCATTAATTGAGTTCTCAATGCATTTATGTGCATAATTCAAATTTGAACTACATGCACATGCTCTAATGCATATAAATTGGTTGAAAATTCAAATATGCGTCCTTGGTTGCATGCTAAGGTCCCATGCAACAAATAGGAATGAATGTCAAACACTCTACCACCGTCACTCGGCCGCAAACATTGAGATACCTGGTTTTTAAATTCTAGTAAATCCAAAACTCGTCTGAAATTCATGAAACTTGGCATGCTATCATGGGGCACCATCAACATGTCGTGGTAAATTTTTTGTCCCATTTGGGGCAGGTTTGGGTATAAGCTTCTCACAAACCAGAGCTTCTCACGACAAGCCTGATTTTTTCGGTAGGGAACGTGCCACCTTTGGGGACGAAACGATATCCGATGCCTCTTATTGCTTTCAAAAACTTCTAGTGTCAACATAGAACAACAGGAGTGTTGTGTTAAATTTTGGAATTTTTGGGGGTTCGTTTGGACATTTTTATACATTAACTGGGTTTTCTAGGCATTTTATGTGCATAATTCAAATTTGAACTACAGCACATGCTCTAGTGCATATAAATTGGTTGAAAATCAAATCTTTCTCCTTGGGTGATTATTTAGGTCCCATGCAAGAAATGGGAATGAATTTCAAACACCAGGGCACTGTTGATTGCCGGCAAAACGTTGAGATACTTTGTTTTTAAATTCTAGCAAATCCAAAACTCGTATGAAATTAATGAAACTTGGCATGCTATCAGTGAATGGCACCGGACATGTTGTGGTATTTTTCATGTCCATTTTGAGAGAAGGCGCACTCGAATAACAGCCAACAAAGGCATTTTGAAACAAATAGCTGCCACTCTAACATCGCAAACGTTTGTATAATACAAATCGTGTGCGTTATGTTAACAGTTCATGTGGCGCCACGTGTCTTGGTTTTAATGGCTATAGGAGGTGCCATGCAGGCAACTGCTTGACTGAACGGGAGGCGTGCGAGCGCAGTCCGGTGTGCAGTTTGACCGAGAGGAGTGCAAGCTGACCTCCAATGCGCAGGCTCATCAAGAAGCATGCGAGTTGTACACTGTGCAGGCTCACTGGGAAGTGAGCCCTTTGACTTCCATGGCCGCCCACCTTCCTCTCCATTATTGGCGCCCGAGCCGCTGCTTAATACGGGCGGCCTTACTATTCGCCTCCCATTCCCCTCCCTCCCGCAGACCTCCACCAATGCCATGGCGCAAAAGGATCATCTGCCACTAGTCTTCAAGTTTGGTGAAGTCGACTCTGAGCCGGAGGAGATAGAAAATAAGGAGGAATGGGGCCTCATGGACATGGCCTAGAACAAGCTGGCCGTGGCGGTTGCTGCCCCCACTCCCGTCCCAGCTCCCATCCACGCGCCCGCGCCAGCAACCAGCCCCATAGCATTGACGGGCTGGTCGCCGAGCACTACCACAGAGCTGGAAACCGCGGGCGTCAGCGAGGTCTCCGCGGACCCGCGCGAGCTCGTGTACATGTCAGCACCAATGCCCGTGCCCGTGCCCGTGCGCGCCCCTCCACCCACTGCGGCACCAGTCCCCGTGCATTTGGCTGCACCTGCCACATCGTGCCCATGCGCGCGTCCCCCTCAGCGGCATGGGACGCCGCCGTCGACCGCTACCTCTCAGCGCCACCAGTTGTCTTCCTCCCGTGCCCCACCCGTCGATCGTTCGACGACATGATGTTTGATTTACGAGTGAAGAATATTATGTGCTGCCTTGAAGACTTCAACAACGGCGTCCCAGAGGACGACTTTGGGGGATTTCACAGAATCAGGCGGGAAGCTTGCGTGGGAACCTGCAAGGTTGAGCGGGAATGGGCTCAAGGACGATTCATTGGCGCCACCGTTTGGCCAAAAGAACGCCCCCGCGCGCTGCGCAAGCTTGAGCTGTAAGCCGTCTATGGCAGCGGGGTGACAAGACATGCGAGAGGAGGACAAAAGGCCACGTACACATATGGTTAATTAAAAAATAGAGATGGCTGAGTGGACTAAAGCGGCGGACTGCTAATCCGTTGTACAATTTTTTTGTACCGAGGGTTCGAATCCCCATCCCTCCGGCAAGGTAGCAATGAGCTATCAAACGCCAATGGAGGACAGATCCTGTTGTCCGTTTGTTTCTGGGTGTATTGTGGCGATTCTTTTGAGTACTATATCTAGAAATCCCCGTCGATATGGCCGGAGTCCTACTCATAGTGATCTGGTCGAATTGGGAGAAGCCGTAGGTATTATTGCAGGTCAATCAATTGGGGAGCCAGGGACTCATCTAACAGGTGGTGCATGGCTGTCATCAGCTCGTGCCGTAAGGTGTTGGGTTAAGTCTCGCAACGAGTGCAACCCTCGTGTTTAGTTGCCACTATGAGTTTAGAACCGGTTTATAAGTAGGATTTAACTAATAAAATAAGAATGCATTTCGCCAAAGATTATATAGTTGGATTTGTATTTGAACATAGTTTTCAATTATATAATTTTCATAACATGCATTAACATTTTGTTGGTTAAATTTGAGGGCAAAGTATGGCACAGAATATAAAGGGGACTATAGACCAAGACGGAGGTAGTAGCACCGGCCGCTCTCTACGCAGCAACGCAATTGTCGGCCGGCCTGTAGGCGACCATTTCCTGCATGTTCAACTGCTCTATGTGTGTGGTTGCTTGCAGTTGAGGCGGCCGCGGCGCGCTCTACTCGCATCCAGCCGTGCGTGCTCTGCTCTCGCGTCCCTCCGGGTGCTCTTCCCTCGTCCCTCCATGTGAGCGGCCAGTGTTTGGGGCCGGCGCACGATCACGCACGTTCGTGTGCATGCGGTTGCACCGGGCGTGGCGCGACAATGTAGTTACCTGCTGCAAAAACTGACATGCGGACGCGACGAGAATCCAGGCCGCCCGGCCCCAATTTATTCCTGCGGCCATTTACCTTCATCTCTCGTGTCACATGACACAATAAGGACACCCATGACGACACATACAGAGAGGACATCCAGCGGTTCCAATGGCGATCCCCGTGGCTCCAATGGCGCTCCCTGCGGCCGACGACGACAATGACGAGCAGTTCACCATGCATCACGTAGTGGACACCCACGTGAGGGGGAAGGCCCGCTCGGTGGTGTACATGAATGATCCGATGTCGGTGGAGAGCTCCATCCAAACTATGGAGCAGTTCCTTGTCGAGGACAAGTACCAAGTGGACGGCTTCGACCTTGAGTACACCATCGGTCGTGCCGGGCACGATCAGAAGGTTGTCATCGCCCAGTTGTGCGTGTGACATGATGTTCTCGTCTACCACTACCACCTGGCCATAAGGCCTTGCGAGCGTTCCTCCAGGTTTATCAACAGCTCCGACTACAGTTTTGCTATGGTGGACACCACCAACGATCTAAAAGCGCTCAAGGTTTCGGGCTTGAAATGCCGGAATCTTCTCAACATCCAGGACCACTACAAGGTCTGGGGCAGCAAAAACAACAAACTGAACTCCCTGGTTGACCTTGCCTCGGCCATCATCGATCCCTACTACATGAAGATGAAGGATGAGAGCAAGAAGGACAAGAACGCCCGGCACAGTGTTTGGCATGAGAGGCTGGATGAACAACACGTCAAGTACGTGGCCAAGGATGCGTACACAAGCTACGAGATGTATAGGCGGATTGTTGACATAAGGAAGTGTCTTCTTCCTGCCCCAGACGAGGGATCGATCCACAGAGCAGTGGCGGGAGCATCACAGGAAGTAGATGACTAGGCGATCGTTTCTCCTACTTTAGAATGCACGCAATTATTTATTGAGGAGTGTGCGAATGATCTGTATAGTCACTTATGTAATTGGATTTTTATTTCAGTTATATATATATATACATGTTATTCTTCTGTAGACAGAGCAAATCACACGGCTTATTAGCAGCAATTGTCTGTGTTATTATTGGTCTTCACACATATTTCTTATCACGGACCTGTTTGCCGCGTATCACACACATCTTGTTTAGTTGAACCATTTCCATTGTGTTGCGCAATAAAGGATGCAAAGAGCGATCCTACAGCAGCAAGGACCAGCTTCCCTACCGATAGCTCATCTAACAGAACTCCCAAGTTAACTATGCTGAGGCTGGAGTAGTCATGAGATGGGTGACCAGATGGGAGTGGACTCAATATTACCTAGATGGATGGGTCACTGCAAAGCTTTATAATAAACCTTTGTAGTGACCCATCCATCTGGTTAATATCGAGGTCTTTGTTTTGTAATTTTTGACATTTTTTGTTTTTGAACACATGTTGATTGACTTGAAGAAGGTCTATCTCGTTACTTTTTGATAATTTTTGTTTTTTGAACACATGTTGATTGGCTTGAATGATGGTCTATTCTGTTACTTTACGACATGTTTCCAAAACATGGACCTCGAGGTTAATTCAACTAATAGGACGGAGCACTATATACATTCAACGCAATTAAATGTTTTCCAAAAAAAGTGATATGATTTCTGTGAAACTTATAAGTCTTGTATGCCAAATTAACCTCTGTATACTTGTTCCCAAATTAACCTCCGGGCCTGTTTGCCGCGTATCACACACATCTTGTTAAGTTGAACCGTTGATGTTCTCTTCCCTAATCCAAAACAGTTCATTCGAGTGAACCATATGACGTATATCACCCACACCTTGATTTGGCTGACCGTTTCTGTTGCTTTCCCTAATATCAAACAGTTCATCAGAGCAAATTGTATGTCGTATATCGCACACACACATTGATATGGTTGTCCGTTTCTGTTGTTCTGTCTAATCGCAAACAGTTCGTCTGGATCAACCATATGCCCATCATCGCACATGCAAGTACAATCTGAACCATGTTTGATGTACCTGCCATCGCAAACATTTTCCACCTTTTTTACGGTTATTTTACATCACCGTTTGCGATTAATGCATCACACACAGTTTCCTTAAAGGGTCTCTGATCGTAGTGTCGTGTTAGCAGCATCCTTTAGTAGTGTGTGGATGCAACGACCGTGGGTGGCGTGGTTGAAAGAAGGGGACCGTAATGCCCAATTCTTCCACGGGAAGGCCAAATGGTGTGCTAGGAAGAACAACATCAAGAAGCTACTTGATGCTACAGGAACCGCCCATAGTGATCATGTAACTATGGCGACGATGGTCTCAGATTATTTCTCTACGCTGTTTTCTGCGGACGAGACCATTTGTCCGGGCCCGGTTATTGATTTAATCAACACTCGCGTTACTAACCGCATGAATGTTGGTTATGCGCAGATTTTTCCAACAAGGAGATTGCTGATGCCTTGTTCCAGATTGGCCCCTTGAAGGCCCCGGGACCGGATGGATTTCTCGCTCGGTTCTTTCAAAGGAACTGGGAGGTGATGAGGGAGCAAGTCATTGCTGGCGTGAAGGAGTTCTTTCGGACGGGCATTATGCCAGAGGAGGTGCATCACACGGCCACAGTACTCATTCCCAAGGTGGACAACCCGGAGAGATTGTCTGAGTTCAGGCCCATTAGCTTGTGCAATGTCATCTACAAGGTGGTGGCCAAATGTCTGGTAAACCTCCTCCGCCCTATTCTTGATGAGATTATTTTGCCGGAGCAGAGTGCCTTTGTACCTGGACGCCTCATAACAGACAACGCTTTAATTGCTTTTGAATGCTTTCACTACATACAGCAAGAGAAGGACCCTGAAAAAAGTTTTTGCGCATATAAACTGAATTTGTCTAAAGCATATGACAGGGTGGACTAGATCTTCTTGGAGCAAATGATGCAAAAGATGGGTTTCGCTCACTGGTGGGTGAACTGGATTATGTCATGTGTCACCTCGATGAGATACACATTAAAATTTAATGGTACGCTCTTGGATTCGTTGCACCATCTCGTGGGCTACGGCAAGGTGATCCTCTATCCATGTTCCTATTTTTATTGGTGGTTGATGGTCTATCTGCATTGTTGAAGAAAGGGGAAGAAAATGGTGATTTTACCCCGCTAAAGGTGTGCCGCGGAGCTCCTGGCGTGTCCCACCTACTTTTTGCAGAAGACACGCTACTCTTTTTCAAAGCTGAAGAGGAGCAAGCAAGGAATGTGAAGAAGGTCATGCATGCTTATGAGAGGCCATAGGCCAGAGTATTAATCCGGCAAAGTGCGGCGCTTTATTTGGTGATGCATGTCCAATTGAGGAGCAACAGAAAGTGCGTGCAGTTCTTAATATTGTGACAGATTTGTTTGAGGATAAGTACTTGGGATTCCCTACACCGGAGGGTCGCATGTCTCGTGGGAAGTTTCAAAACTTGCAGTCCAGATTGTTGAAGAGAATCATAGCATGGGGAGATACATTGTCCTTGGCTGGAAAGGAGATAATGATCAAAGCCATTGCGCATGCTATACCAACGTATGTAATGGGGGTGTTCAAGCTACCCATGTATGTATGTGATGACCTCAACCGTATGGTCCGGAACTTCTGGTGGGGTGCATCGGAAGGGAAGAGGAAGACACATCGGCTGGCGTGGCCAAAGAACTTGGTGCACAAAACTCGGGGCGGGATGGGATTCCATGATTTTTGTGTCTTCAACCAGGCCCTCCTTGCCCGACAGGCGTGGCACTTGCTAATTAATCCTCACAGTTTATGTGTGCAAGTCCTCAAGGCGAGGTACTTCCCCGAGGGCCGCCTCGAGGATACAGTCTTCTCCGGTAACGCCTCCCCTACGTGGCAGGCCATTCAATATGGCCTCGAGCTCCTCAAGAAGGGCCTCGTCTGCCGTGTAGGGGATGGCCGAAACATTCGGATTTGGCGAGATCGATGGATCCCCCGCGAGCCTTCACGCCAACTTATTACCCAACAGGGTACCTTCCGACTACGACTAGTGGCCGAACTCCTGCTTACCGGTTCGATCCGTTTACCGGTTCACCATGGACGAGCACGAACGTCCACTGGCCACCACCATGAGCAGGGCACCGGATGGTCATCGCGCCATCTGGAAGATCATATGGGGGTGCCCTTCTCCCCCTAAGCTACGCGTTTTGCTTGGAGGATCGTTACGAACTCGCTTGCTACTTGGGCAAATAAGTTTTCTCGTCTTGAGGTTTCTGATCAATGCCCTCTGTGTGGACTGGAACAGGAGGATATGTTCCACGCTTTCTACAGGTGCCCCTTGGCAAAGGAGCTGTGGCACGCCATGGCCATGGATTGCTGTATTCCGAAGGTGGAGGACATCATGAAAACTGGTCCGGAGTGGCTCTTCACCCTGCTGGACACTCTTGATGAGGCAACGAGGATGATCGTGCTTATGATCATGTGGAGGACCTGGCATGTCCGGAATGATATCACGCATGACAAGAAACCGCCCCCTGTTGAAGCCTCGCGGCGGTTCTTGCATGAGTATATTACTTTGTTGCTCTGCTTCCAACAACACCGCTAATATGGCCAAGGGGAAGATGACGGTCTCCTTGCCACAGTATGTCACTCGTCCTCCTAAGGTGGCCAAGGAGGAGAGGTCATGGACCGCGCCAGTGCCGGGCCGCACAAAGCTAAATACCGACGAAAGTTTTGTTGCAGCGTCAGGAGCGGCAGGAGGAGGGATGATTTTGCACGATGATCGAAGAAATCATCTATGCTGCATGTAGAGAGCTGCGCACATGCGATGCTGCCCTGGGAGCGGAGCTTGCGGCATGCAAGGAGGGCCTTGAGTTGGCCCTGCGTAGGACCGGTTTGCCAATAAGGGTTGAGCTTGATTGCGCGGAGGCTGTGGCGACGATCATAGCAAATGTGGAGGATCATTCGGTGCATCGCACCCTCATTCAGGAGATTAGAGATATAGCGGCTGCCGCTGGAAGGGAGGTCTCATTTACTCTTTGTTGTCGTTCACAAAATAAATGTAGTCATGAACTTGCCTCTTATGGGCGAAGGACCCCCTGGACTGTTGTGTGGTTCCACTCAGGTATTGAGTCTGTTGTACGTCTAGCCTCGGCTGAGAGGCCACCTTGAATAATGAGAAATCTCTTTTCACCCGAAAAAAGAAGACTATTACCTATGGCTATGCATGATTTGGCTGGTAATGACTATCAATGGTGTAGTTTCTTTTGCAACAATGGCGAGTAGTAGCTACTAGCTAGCTATATGACTTCTTGAAAAAAAAACTAGCTACACGATTGCGCTGAAGTATCATGTGGAGAGCTGAAGAGTCGAAACAATGATATACGCGTGCGAGCACTGAGCAAAGGGAAGGAAAGGCAGTCATCCCGGTGTGAACCCAGCGCGTGCAAGTCTGTTGATTTTGTTGTAAAATACTCCCTCCGTTCCGATTTACTCGTCGTAGTTTTAGTTCAAATTAGAAACGAGAGACAGGTAATGAACAGTAATTCATCTGGGTGTCGGTTCATTAGAAGACCAAGGTATTTATACAGACGGCAACCAACTGTTCACGAGAGGCGCCTGTTCGGGAAAGGAGAAACCGACGCGACCAGAACCAGATTGCTTCACGCCATACGTGTGGCACTTTTTAGTATTTGGTTATCTCTAATAACTAGATATATACCTAGATATATGATGAGAAATATTATTGCTAAGAGATCATCTCTTGGTTAAGGCAAGTGTTTATTTCAAGTTTTTCTCTCCTCCATCTCAACATTTATCCTAGTGACACTCAACAGATAATAGTGTTGGCCGTGAGTTTTTTTTAGCTGAGTTGGTCATGAGTTGAAACCACGTGTCCAGTATCCCAAAATAGATATGAGAGGCATCAAAATAAGGTTCATCATTATACATACACTGCATAATAAACTAACGAGCATATACCATGAACATAACTAGCACTGAAACGAATCAAATACGAAGAACTTTGGTTACATAAGTACCTATCTCTTGCTGGCCAAGAGAAGATAACACACAACCTAGCAGCAAGTACTAAATAAAAGCTACAACAACCGACTCAAAATAGTTTATTAGCCCTGCTCCTCGCCGTCCTCGGCAGCTGCGACTTCCCTCTCCTCCGCGGCAGCAGCCATCAGCTCGTCGAAGTTCTCAGTCTTGCCCAGCACTATCTCAATCTGGCGTAAAAACGGTTTCAAAGATCAGCAAACATTGGCATATACTGTTCTAAAACACTGCTAGCTCATGTCGTTCATGGGAACTGAGGAAGAAATCTAACCTTGGCCTTCTGCATCGGGCGGCCCCTTGATTCATCGTTGACATCAACAGTGGATGTCATGATCTCTGCAAGACATTTTAATTGATTTGAATAACTAGAGAGAACGAAATTGCAAAAGACGAATTACAAACAAGGAAACCTAAGTCTTACTCTTCTCAACAGCAAGGCCATTATTTTTCAGAATTTCGGCAACTGTGACCACAGTGGCGATAGCTGAAAGGATATAAACAAGAGATTCAGCAGTTGACATTTCACAAGCACCATAACAAAGAATCAATGAGCAATGTAAAGGAAGGAGACAAATGAAACTGTCATTTGTTGGCTTTAACATCAAAATGCATCAGATAAACAGCCGAACAATGAATTAGTTTTGTGATTAAATGAATGTAACTTTGACCACATAAATTTTCCAATAGTTGGATTGACAAGATAAGAACATAACAACAGCCACCGCAACACAGATAAGCTGGTAAACAAGTAACTACAGAGATTCTCAGCTGCATATAACAATATGGCATCTCAAATAAGAAAATAAGGCAAACCGATGGTTTGAAACAAACAATTAGTAAGACAGCACATGTCCGGCACAAGACTTGTCAAATGTGTTAGTCTTAGAAGTCACTGACCCTTCCTAAGGACTTAGGAGAACACTAACCAACCATGAGCTGGGACAATCAGCCTGGATGCTGAAAAATAAACTTCCACGATGACATCGCAAACAACCCATGCATATTTTGGTCAAATCTAAAACTAAAACATATCATGACGAGGTAGGCTTACACAATCGGTTCTAAGCCCATGAGCGCTTCATTGCAGCAACACAGCAGCTATTACTAATCTCTAGTAGCCTTAGTACTAGCAAACAGTTGAAATAACCCTGAAGGGCAGAGGAGCTTACCCATGCCGAGGGCGGAGAGTTCCACCTCGTTATGCATCTGCATGTACCTCTGCAAAATCATCACCACAACAACATTAGCTTCCGATTTCACCAATAAAAACATCACACAACTAAATCGTTGCCCCAAACAAACTATATAGATCGGCAGAACGCAAATTCCACAACGGAATGAGCACAGAGCAAATCTAATCCAAGCGCACGCGTTCTAAAACAAAACAAAGCGCAGTAATCAATGGGTAGACAAGATGAGTAGGCACTTTCCAAGGGTTTTAGACCGGAACCCAGCGCGGATCAAAGTTCGATGAAGCGGAGAGAAAAGGGGATTCACCTTGGCGAGGTTGACATAGAAGAAGAGCGGCTTCTTCGTGTTGGAGACCTGGATCCGGTTCTTCTTGTGCGGCTCCGTCACGGCCAGGTTCTTGACCCCCTCCGTCACCTCCTCCATCTCGCTCTTCCTCGACCCGAAACCCTAGCTCGCAAGAGCGCCGACGCAAACCCTCCGCCGCCGCCGCGCGAGACGAGCGAGCACTAGACTACGAAATAACTCCAAGCCTGGGGACCGGAACGCAAGAAAAATAAATATCGGGATTCGGCGTCGGGACGGTGGATCCTGTGGGTCGCCTGGGTTATATGGACGAGAGCGAGGGAGTTAGACTTGGGGTCCAACTCGGCGGGTCCGAGTTCTGCGGGCTGCGGCTGCGCAGAAGCGGGGAAACCCAATGACACGCACTCTCCATTGTCCTGGGCCTGGCCCAAGTTTGGCTTTTCCCTTTCTGATTTCCTTTTCCTTTTCTGTTTCGTTTTTCTTTCTCCATTTTCTTATTTGTCTTTTTAATGATTTTTTTGTTATCCTCCCCTTTGCATATTACATTTTTGGGTTATGTATTTATTTATTTTGGATATCTTCATCCTGATGCTTGAAGACCAATGGATGATGACTAGGTTGATCATTTTTTTTGGGAACGAAGACGCACGGAGCGTCCGACTTTAAATTAATAAAGCCCCAAGGCAGCATCCACAAACGGAACATTTGCCACAAATGGCGCAAGTCCCGTTCGCCGTCCCATTCCGCTTGGCCATATTATCAGATGTTGGTAGGTGATTACGGAACATTTGCCGCAAGAAAATCTTGATCTTGAGGGGGATGCCAGCCTTCCATAGCCCCCTAGCCATGTCTAGCACATTCCCCTCCGTCAGCTTCTCATATAAGGATTTGACCGAATTTTTCCGGGAAGTCATGAGCTTCCAAGTGACATCGTCCGTTTCCTGGCTGAGAGTCCTGCCCTCAAGGTCAGCTACGAGAGCGTTCCCAGAAGCGGCCTTGCCAGCCTCCAGTGTCCTAAAGAAGGAGATCGCCGGAGGGTGAACTCGAAGGGCGTCGGCGACCATAATGTTAGTGTTTGTGGCCAGTTGATACAGCTCCGGGTGGGATTGCCACAGCGGAGCTTGACCCCTCCAGCAATCGAGCCAAAACCGCGTGGACGAGCCGTTATTGACGTTAAACTGGGCCGCCACCGTAAAGGCCGGTCTCACCGCTTGGATCCCGTTCCAAAACGACTATCCCTTCGACTTAGCCTTGAAAAGATTTCCGTCCGGGAAATATTTTGCCCGAAGGATAGCCGCCCAGAGTCCCGACTCGTTTTGTGCAAGGCGCCACCACCATTTGGTGAGCAGGGCAACATTCATGAGCTTAGAGTTTGTGATCCCCAAACCACCGAACATTTTTGGTCTACAAACCACGGCCCATTTCACCAAATGGTACTTGCGTTTCGTCTCAGTTCCTTCCCAAAAGAACCGGGAACGCGGGGTGTCAAGCTTGGTATGCACTCCATCCGCAAGGAGAAACATCCCCATCATAAAAAGGGGGAGGGAGGATAGAGTTGGTCAATATCAGCATGGCTGCTGATGACATAAACCTCCCTCGCCACGGGCTAACCCGATTAGCAACTTTGCCATAAAGCGGTTCCCATTCAGCTATGGTCAAATTCTTGTGTGAAATCGGGAGTCCTAAGTTGATCATTGGGCCAAGGTCAAAGGTCAAGTCAAAGGAGGCACCCGTTTATTTGGTTTTAAAAGGTTATTATTAATCAACAAAAGAATAGCCATATGCACAATTATGAATTTGAAGCTACCACCACAGGACAGTGTCATTGTGTCCTACGACATGTAAACACATGGTACCATATCTACAAATAAGGATGATCCAACGCTGAATTGTGTAGAATATATTATATTCTCATTGCTCATCAATAATTAATGTAAATATATGATTTCAAGTATTTCTTATTTTCATCTCTAGAATTTTTTAAACCCCCCTCCCTCCGGGTCAAACCCCC
>NC_041393.1:478838659-478897883 GCF_002162155.2 Triticum dicoccoides | reverse complement strand
GTTTCTGCAAAATCTCTTCTTTAGTATTGTCTATCATCATTCCTTCGCATAGTCATATACTCCCTCCTCCCCCCATGCTCTGCTACCCTAAGTTGGCTAATATAGATGTGCAGACAAGCAAGTGCACCATAGATGATAACCAAGGCATCGAATAGGATGAAGAAAGGAAGGAGGGTGAATACAAGTTCTAGAGAAATATTACATGGCTTCCGCGGATGTAAGTAAAAGGTATAATGATAATGAAGAAAATGAGAAGGAGGGACCCAATGATATGGTGGAACGTATCATAATTCTCCTGACATAAGTCGCGAATCAATCATCTTACTTCTTATACACATTTACTAATTGGGTGCTCCATTTAGGACTTTACATTCATCCTAGCAAACCATATAGGATATTAACCTTAGGATACCAGTTCTAATAAGTGACCATGATGCTTAATTTGTGTATATTTAGAACCCTAGAGGATTGCATAGTTATAGTATTTGTACATGAGTTTTCTTTTAGAAAAAAAAATGGTTGGTCAAATAGATCTGGTATTTCATCTAAAGACAATGGCCATTGAAATACATATATTCAAATTGGTAGTAATAGAAATCTAGCACATCGTGTGCCCATTGATAGAAAGATATAAAGTCTCTAGGAAGTAACTACCATGAAAGGTGTATAGAATTTTACACATAAATCATATGATAGAAGTAATTAAACCATGTGATCTTTTGTTCATTATTTTTTGGAAAACACCCCATACATTAATTAATCCAAAAAAATGTTCTTACAATCATTTGTTACAGCATAAACCACGCAGGGCGGAACAGAATTAATAAGAATCTCATCGGACCTAGTATCAAAGCTCAACTTAGCAATCTCATGTGCCAACCCATTGGCAATCCGATTTATCTTTGAAATATTAAAATTTTGGATCATCCTGCATATAACTCAGAGCCTCATTCATCAGATCAGCTAGAGGGGATCAGCTAGAGGCCTGTATACGAATCTTATTAATTTCCTCCGCATCATATGGATAGGAAAGATACTTAACCAAAATTTTCGTCCCAACACTTGTTGGGGAACGTAGCAGAAATTCAAAATTTTCCTACGTGTCACCAAGATCTATCTATGGAGAGACCAGCAACGAGTAGAAAGAGAGTGCATCTACATACCCTTGTAGATCGTTAAGCGGAAGCGTTCAAGTGAACGGGGTTGATGGAGTCATACTCGTCGTGATTCAAATCACCGATGATCCTAGTGCCGAACGGACGGCACCTCCGCGTTCAACACACGTACAGCCCGGTGACGTCTCCCACGCCTTGATCCAGCAAGGAGAGAGGGAGAGGTTGAGGAAGACTCCATCCAACAGCAGCACAACGGCGTGGTGGTGGTGGAGGAGCGTGGCAATCCAGCAGGGCTTCGCCAAGCACCATGGGAGAGGAGGAGTAGGGAGAGAGGTAGGGCTGTGCCAGAACTTCGTGTATATCTCCCATGCGCCTCCCCACTATATATAGGGGTGGAGGGGCTGGTTTCTTGCCCTCCAAGTCCATTAGGGCGTTGGCCAAGGTGGGAGGAAAGAAATCTTATTATTTCCTTCCCCACCGATTGTTATCCCCCCTTTTTAGGGATCTTGATCTTATCCCTTCGGGATATGATCTTATTCCTTCTAAGGGGGGATCTTGGTGCGCCTTGACCAGGGGTGTGGGGCCTTGCCCCCACTACCCACGTCCATGTGGGTCCCCCCATGCAGGTGGGCCCCACTCCGGAACCTTCTAGAACCTTCCCGGTACAATACCGAAAAATCCCGAACATTTTCCGGTGGCCAAAATAGGACTTCCCATATATAAATCTTTACCTCCGGACCATTCCGGAAGTCCTCGTGACGTCCGGGATCTCATCCGGGACTCCGAACAACATTCAGTAACCACATACAAACTTCCTTTATAACCCTAGCGTCATCGAACCTTAAGTGTGTAGACCCTACGGGTTCGGGAGACATGTAGACATGACCGAGACGTTCTCCGGTCAATAACCAACAGCGGGATCTGGATACCCATGATGGCTCCCACATGTTCCACGATGATCTCATCGGATGAACCATGATGTCAAGGACTTAATCAATCCCGTATTCAATTCCCTTTGTCTATCGGTATGTTACTTGCCCGAGATTCGATCGTCGGTATCCAATACCTTGTTCAATCTCGTTACAGGCAAGTCACTTTACTCGTTCCGTAACACATCATCCCGTGATCAACTCCTTGGTCACATTGCGCATATGATGATGTCCTACCGAGTGGGCCCAGAGATACCTCTCCGTTTACACGGAGTGACAAATCCCAGTCTCGATCCGCATAAAACAATAGATACTTTCGGAGATACCTGTAGTGCACCTTTATAGTCACCCAGTTACGTTGTGACGTTTGATACACCCAAAGCACTCCTACGGTATCCAGGAGTTACACGCTCTCATGGTCGAAGGAAGAGATACTTGACATTGGCAAAGCTCTAGCAAATGAACTACACGATCTTTTGTGCTAGTCTTAGGATTGGGTCTTGTCCATCACATCATTCTCCTAATGATGTGATCCCGTTATCAACGACATCCAATGTCCATAGCCGGGAAACCATGACTATCTGTTGATCACAACGAGCTAGTCAACTAGAGGCTCACTAGGGACATATTGTGGTCTATGTATTCACACGTGTATTACGATTTCCGGATAATACAGTTATAGCATGAATAAAAGACAATTATCATGAACAAGGAAATATAATAATAATACTTTTATTATTGCCTCTAGGGCATATTTCCAACAGTCTCCCACTTGCACTAGAGTCAATAATCTAGTTCACATCGCCATGTGATTAACACTCACAGGTCACATCGCCATGTGACTAATACCCAAGAGTTTACTAGAGTCAGTAGTCTAGTTCACATCACTATGTGATTAACACTCAATGAGTTTTATGTTTGATCATGTTGCTTGTGAGAGAGGTTTTAGTCAACGGGTCTGAACCTTTCAGATCCGTGTGTGCTTTACAAATCTCTATGTCATCTCCTAGATGCAGCTACCACGCTCTATTTGGAGCTATTCCAAACAACTGTTCTACTTGGAGCTATTCTAAATTATTGGTCCATTATATGTATCTGGTCTCTCTACTCAGAGCTATCCGGATAGGTGTCAAGCTTGCATCGTCGTAACCTTTACGACGAACTCTTTTACCACCTCCATAATCAAGAAAATTCCTTAGTCCACTAGTTACTAATGATAACTTTGACCGCTGTCCTGTGAGCCATTCTTGGATCACTCTTGTACCCCTTGACTGACTCATGGCAAGGCACACTTCAGGTGCGGTACACAGCATAGCATACTGAAGAGCCTACGTCTTAAGCATAGGGGACGACCTTCGTCCTTTCTCTCTATTCTGCCGTGGTCGAGCTTTAAGTCTTAACTTCGTACCTTACAACTCAGGCAAGAACTCCTTCTTTGAATGGTCCATCTTGAACACCTTCAAGATCATGTCAAGGTATGTGCTCATTTGAAAGTATTATTAAGCATTTTGATCTATCCTTATAGATCTTGATGCTCAATGTTCAAGTAGCTTAATCCATGCTTTCCATTGAAAAACACTTTCAAAATAACCCTATATGCTTTCCAGAAATTCTACGTCATTTCTGATCAACAATATGTCAACAACATATACTCATCAGAAATTCTATAGTGCTCCCACTCACTTCTTTGGAAATACAAGTTTCTCATAAACTTTGTACAAACCCAAAATTTTTGATCATCATCAAAGCATACATTCCAACTCCGAGATGCTCACTCCAGTCCTTAGAAGGATTGCTGGAGCTTTGCATACTTATTAGCATCTTTCGGGATTGACAAAACCTTCCGGTTGTATCACATACAACCTTTCCTCATTAAAATTGTCGAGGAAACAATGTTTTGACATCCTATCTGCAAGATTTCATAAATAATGCAGTAATCGCTAATATAATTCCAACAGACTCTTAGCATCGCTACGAGTGAGAAAATCTCATCGTAGTCAACTCCTTGAACTTGTCGGAAAACATCTTAACGACAAGTCGAGCTTTCTTAATGGTGACATTTACCATCATTGTCCGTCTTCCTTTTGAAATCCATCTGTACTCATTAGCCTTACGACCATCGAGCCGTTCTGCCAAAGTCTACACTTTGTTTTCATACATGGATCCTCTCTCGGATTTTATGGCCTCAAGCCATTTATCGGAATCCGGGCCCACCATCGCTTCTTCATAGCTCGTAGGTTCATTGTTGTCTAGCAACATGACCTTCAAGACAGGATTACGTACCACTCTGAAGTAGTACGCATCCTTGTCATCCTACGAGGTTTGGGAGTGACTTGATCCGAAGTTTCATGATCAATATCATAAGCTTCCACTTCAATTGGTGTAGGTGCCACAGGAACTACTCCCTGTGCCCTGTCACACACTAGTTGAAGAGACGGTTCAATAACCTCATCAAGTCTCCACCATCCTCCCACTCAATTCTTTTGAGAGAAACTTTTCCTCGAGAAAGGACCCGATTCTAGAAACAATCCATATTGCTTTCGGATCTGAATTAGGAGGTATACCCAACTGTTTTGGGTTTCCTATGAAGATGCATTTTATCCGCTTTGGGTTCGAGCTTATCAACCTGAAACTTTTTCATATAAGCGTCGCAGCCACAAACTTTTAAGAAACGACAACTTAGGTTTCTCTAAACCATAATTCATACGGTGTCATCTCATCGGAATTACGTGGTGCCCTATTTAAAGTGAATGTGGTTGTCTCTAATGCCTAACCCATGAACGATAGTGGTAATTCGATAAGAGACATCATGGTACGCACCATATCCAATAGGGTGCAACTATGATGTTCGGACACACCATCACATTATGGTGTTCCAGGCGGTATTAATTGCGAAACAATTTCCACAATGTCTTAATTGTGTGCCAAAACTCGTAACTTAGATATTCATCTCTATGATCATATCATAGACATTTTATCCTCTTGTCACAATGATCTGCTACTTCACTCTGAAATTACTTGAACCATTCAATAATTCAGACTTGTGTTTCATCAAGTAAATATACTCAACATTTACTCGAATCATCTGTGAAGTAAGAACATAATGATATTCACTGCATGCCTCAGCACTCATTCTACTGCACACATCAAAATGTGTTACTTCCAACAAGTTGCTATCTTCTTCCATCTTACTGAAATGAGGCTTTTCAGTCATCTTGCCCATGTGGTATGATTTGCATATCTCAAGTGATTCAAAATCAAGTGAGTCCGAACGATCCATTTGCATGGAGTTTCTTCATGCATATACACCAATAGACATGGTTCGCATGTCTCAAACTTTTCAAAAACGAGTGAGTCCAAAGATCCATCAACATGGAGCTTCTTCATGCGTTTTATACCATTATGACTTACATGGCAGTGCCACAAGTAAGTGGTACTATCATTACTATCTTATATCTTTTGGCATGAAAATGTGTATCACTACGACCGAGATTCAATAAACCATTCCTTTAGGTGCAAGACCATTGAAGGTATTATTCAAAAATAGAGTAACCATTATTCTCCTTAAATGAATAACCGTATTGCGATAGACATAATCCAATCATGTCTATGCTCAACGCAAACACCAATCTCGGTGGTAGAGGGAGCGTGCGATGCTTGATCATATCAACCTTGGAAACACTTCCAACATATATCGTCAGCTCACCTTTAGCTAGTCTCCTTTTATTCCGTAGCTTTTATTTCGAGTTACTAACACTTAGCAACCGAACCGGTATCCAATACCCTGGTGCTACTAGGAGTACTAGTAAAGTACACATTAACATAATGTATATCCAATATACTTCTATCGACCTTGCCAGCCTTCTCATCTACCAAGTATCTAGGGTAATGCTGCTCCAGTGGTTGTTCCCCTTATTACAGAAGCACTTAGTCTCGGGTTTGGGTTCAACCTTGGGTTTCTTCACTAGAGCAGCAGCTGAATTGCCGTTTCATGAAGTATCCCTTTGTTCCCTTGCCCTTCTTGAAACTAGTGGTTTCACCAACCATCAACAATTGATGCTCCTTCTTGATTTCTACTTTCGCGGTGTCAAACATCATGAATATTTCAAGGATCATCATATCTATCCCTGATATGTTATAGTTAATCACGAAGCTCTAGCAGCTTGATGGCAATGACTTTGGGGAAACATCACTATCTCATCTGGAGGATCAACTCCCACTCGATTCAAGTGATTGTTGTGCTCAGACAATCTGAGCACAAGCTCAACGATTTAGCTTTTCTCCCTTAGTTTGCAGGCTAAGAAAATCGTCGGAGGTCTTATACCTCTTGACGTGGGCACGAGCCTGAAATCCCAATTTTAGCCCTCGAAACATCTCATATGTTCCGCGACGTTTCGAAAACGTCTTTGGTGCCTCTACTTAAACCATTTAATTGAACTATCACGTAGTTATCAAAACGTGTATGTCCGATGTTCGCAACATCGACAAACGACGTTGGGGTTCAGCACACTGAGCGGTGCATTAAGGACATATGCTTTCTACTGATCGCATAATCGCTACTATCAACTTTCAACTATATTTTCTCTAGGAACATATCTAAACAGTGGAACTAAAGCGCGAGCTTACGACATAATTTGCAAAAGGTCTTTTGACTATTTCAGGATAATTAAGTTCATCTTATGAACTCCCACTTAGATAGACATCCCTCTGGTCATCTAAGTGATCACATGATCCGAGTCAACTAGGCCGTGTCCGATCATCACGTGAGACGGACTAGTCATCATCGGTGAACATCTTCATGTTGATCGTATCTACCATACGACTCATGCTCGACCTTTCGGTCTCCATGTTCCGAGGCCATGTCTGCACATGCTAGGCTCGTCAAGTTAACCCTAAGTGTTTTCGCTGTGTAAAACTGTCTTACACCCGTTGTATGTGAACGTAAGAATCCATCACACCCAATCATCACATGGTGCTTAGAAGCGACGAACCGTAGCAACGGTGCACAGTTAGGGGAGAACACTTCTTGAAATTTTGTAAGGGATCATCTTATTTACTACCGTCGTCCTAAGCAAACAAGATGCATAAACATGATAAACATCACATGCAATCAAATAGTGACATGATATGGCCAATATCATTTTTCTCCTTTTGATCTTCATCTTCGGGGCTCCATGATCATCATCGTCACCGGCACGACACCATGATCTCCATCATCATGATCTCCATCATCGTGTCTTCATGAAGTTGTCACGCCAACGACTACTTCTACTTCTATGACTAACGCGTTTAGCAATAAAGTAAAGTAGTTTACATGGCGTTCTTCAATGACACGCAGGTCATACAATAAATAAAGACAACTCCTATGGCTCCTGCCGGTTGTCATACTCATCGACATGCAAGTCGTGAATCCTATTACAAGAACACGATCAATCTCATACATCACATATCATTCATCACATTCTTCTTGGCCATATCACATCACATAGCATACCCTGCAAAAACAAGTTAGACGTCCTCTAATTGTTGTTGCATGTTTTACGTGGCTGCTATGGGTTTCTAGCAAGAACGTTTCTTACCTACGCAAGACCACAACGTGATATGCCAATTGCTATTTACCCTTCATAAGGACCCTTTTCATCGAATCCGTTCCGACTAAAGTGGGAGAGACTGGCACCCGCTAGCCACCTTATGCACCAAGTGCATGTCAATCGGTGGAACCTGTCTCACGTAAGAGTACGTGTAAGGTCGGTCCGGGCCGCTTCATCCCACAATACCGTCGAAAGAAGATTGGACTAGTAACGGTAAGCATATTGAACAACATCAACGCCCACAACTACTTTGTGTTCTACTCGTGCAAAGAATCTACGCAATAGACCTAGCTCTTATACCACTGTAGGGGAACGTAGCAGAAATTCAAAATTTTCCTACGTGTCACCAAGATCTATCTATGGAGAGACCAGCAACGAGTAGAAAGAGAGTGCATCTACATACCCTTGTAAATTGCTAAGCGGAAGCGTTCAAGTGAACGGGGTTGATGGAGTCGTACTCGTCGTGATTCAAATCACCGATGATCCTAGTGCCGAACGGACGGCACCTCCGCGTTCAACACACGTACAGCCCGGTGACGTCTCCCACGCCTTGATCCAGCAAGGAGAGAGGGAGAGGTTGAGGAAGACTCCATCCAACAGCAGCACAACGGCGTGGTGGTGGTGGAGGAGCGTGGCAATCCAGCAGGGCTTCGCCAAGCACCATGGGAGAGGAGGAGTAGGGAGAGAGGTAGGGCTGTGCCAGAACTTCGTGTATAGCTCCCATGCGCCTCCCCACTATATATAGGGGTGGAGGGGCTGGTTTCTTGCCCTCCAAGTCCATTGGGGCGTTGGCCAAGGTGGGAGGAAAGAAATCTCATTATTTCCTTCCCCACCGATTGTTATCCCCCCTTTTTAGGGATCTTGATCTTATCCCTTCGGGATATGATCTTATTCCTTCTAAGGGGGGATCTTGGTGCGCCTTGACCAGGGGTGTGGGGCCTTGCCCCCACTACCCACGTCCATGTGGGTCCCCCCATGCAGGTGGGCCCCACTCCGGAACCTTCTAGAACCTTCCCGGTACAATACCGAAAAATCCCGAACATTTTCCGGTGGCCAAAATAGGACTTCCCATATATAAATCTTTACCTCCGGACCATTCCGGGACTCCTCGTGACGTCCGGGATCTCATCCGGGACTCCGAACAACATTTGGTAACCACATACAAACTTCCTTTATAACCCTAGCGTCATCGAACCTTAAGTGTGTAGACCCTACGGGTTCGGGAGACATGTAGACATGACCGAGATGTTCTCCGGTCAATAACCAACAGCGGGATCTGGATACCCATGATGGCTCCCACATGTTCCATGATGATCTCATCGGATGAACCACAATGTCAAGGACTTAATCAATCCCGTATTCAATTCCCTTTGTCTATCGGTATGTTACTTGCCCGAGATTCGATCGTCGGTATCCAATACCTTGTTCAATCTCGTTACCGGCAAGTCACTTTACTCGTTCCGTAACACATCATCCCGTGATCAACTCCTTGGTCACATTGCGCATATGATGATGTCCTACCGAGTGGGCCCAGAGATACCTCTCCGTTTACACGGAGTGACAAATCCCAGTCTCGATCCGCATAAAACAATAGATACTTTCGGAGATACCTGTAGTGCACCTTTATAGTCACCCAGTTACGTTGTGACGTTTGATACACCTAAAGCACTCCTACGGTATCCAGGAGTTACACGCTCTCATGGTCGAAGGAAGAGATACTTGACATTGGCAAAGCTCTAGCAAATGAACTACACGATCTTTTGTGCTAGTCTTAGGATTGGGTCTTGTCCATCACATCATTCTCCTAATGATGTGATCCCGTTATCAACGACATCCAATGTCCATAGCCAGGAAACCATGACTATCTGTTGATCACAACGAGCTAGTCAACTAGAGGCTCACTAGGGACATATTGTGGTCTATGTATTCACACGTGTATTACGGTTTCCGGATAATACAGTTATAGCATGAATAAAAGACAATTATCATGAACAAGGAAATATAATAATAATACTTTTATTATTGCCTCTAGGGCATATTTCCAACAGTCTCCCACTTGCACTAGAGTCAATAATCTAGTTCACATCGCCATGTGATTAACACTCACAGGTCACATCGCCATGTGACTAATACCCAAGAGTTTACTAGAGTCAGTAGTCTAGTTCACATCACTATGTGATTAACACTCAATGAGTTTTATGTTTGATCATGTTGCTTGTGAGAGAGGTTTTAGTCAACGGGTCTGAACCTTTCAGATCCGTGTGTGCTTTACAAATCTCTATGTCATCTCCTAGATGCAGCTGCCACGCTCTATTTGGAGCTATTCCAAACAACTGTTCTACTTGGAGCTATTCTAAATTATTGCTCCATTATATGTATCCAGTCTCTCTACTCAGAGCTATCCGGATAGGTGTCAAGCTTGCATCGTCGTAACCTTTACGACGAACTCTTTTACCACCTCCATAATCGAGAAAATTCCTTAGTCCACTAGTTACTAAGGATAACTTTGACCGCTGTCCTGTGAGCCATTCTTGGATCACTGTTGTACCCCTTGACTGACTCATGGCAAGGCACACTTCAGGTGCGGTACACAGCATAGCATACTGAAGAGCCTACGTCTTAAGCATAGGGGACGACCTTCGTCCTTTCTCTCTATTCTGCCGTGGTCGAGCTTTAAGTCTTAACTTCGTACCTTACAACTCAGGCAAGAACTCCTTCTTTGACTGGTCCATCTTGAACACCTTCAAGATCATGTCAAGGTATGTGCTCATTTGAAAGTATTATTAAGCATTTTGATCTATCCTTATAGATCTTGATGCTCAATGTTCAAGTAGCTTAATCCAGGCTTTCCATTGAAAAACACTTTCAAAATAACCCTATATGCTTTCCAGAAATTCTACGTCATTTCTCATCAACAATATGTCAACAACATATACTCATCAGAAATTCTATAGTGCTCCCACTCACTTCTTTGGAAATACAAGTTTCTCATAAACTTTGTACAAACCCAAAATTTTTTGATCATCATCAAATCATACATTCCAACTCCGAGATGCTCACTCCAGTCCTTAGAAGGATTGCTGGAGCTTTGCATACTTATTAGCATCTTTCGGGATTGACAAAACCTTCCGGTTGCATCACATACAACCTTTCCTCATTAAAATCGTCGAGGAAACAATGTTTTGACATCCTATCTGCAAGATTTCATAAATAATGCAGTAATCGCTAATATAATTCCAACAGACTCTTAGCATCGCTACGAGTGAGAAAATCTCATCGTAGTCAACTCCTTGAACTTGTCGGAAAACATCTTAACGACAAGTCGAGCTTTCTTAATGGTGACATTTACCATCATTGTCCGTCTTCCTTTTGAAATCCATCTGTACTCATTAGCCTTACAACCATCGAGCCGTTCTGCCAAAGTCTACACTTTGTTTTCATACATGGATCCTCTCTCGGATTTTATGGCCTCAAGCCATTTATCGGAATCCGGGCCCACCATCGCTTCTCCATAGCTCGTAGGTTCATTGTTGTCTAGCAACATGACCTTCAAGACAGGATTACGTACCACTCTGAAGTAGTACGCATCCTTGTCATCCTACGAGGTTTGGGAGTGACTTGATCCGAAGTTTCATGATCAATATCATAAGCTTCCACTTCAATTGGTGTTGGTGCCACAGGAACAACTCCCTGTGCCCTGTCACACACTAGTTGAAGAGACGGTTCAATAACCTCATCAAGTCTCCACCATCCTCCCACTCAATTCTTTCGAGAGAAACTTTTCCTCGAGAAAGGACCCGATTCTAGAAACAATCCATATTGCTTTCGGATATGAATTAGGAGGTATACCCAACTGTTTTGGGTTTCCTATGAAGATGCATTTTATCCGCTTTGGGTTCGAGCTTATCAACCTGAAACTTTTTCATATAAGCACCGCAGCCCCAAACTTTTAAGAAACGACAACTTAGGTTTCTCTAAACCATAATTCATACGGTGTCATCTCATCGGAATTACGTGGTGCCCTATTTAAAGTGAATGTGGTTGTCTCTAATGCCTAACCCATGAACGATAGTGGTAATTCGATAAGAGACATCATGGTACGCACCATATCCAATAGGGTGCAACTATGATGTTCGGACACACCATCACATTATGGTGTTCCAGGCGGTATTAATTGCGAAACAATTTCCACAATGTCTTAATTGTGTGCCAAAACTCGTAACTCAGATATTCATCTCTATGATCATATCATAGACATTTTATCCTCTTATCACAATGATCTGCTACTTCACTCTGAAATTACTTGAACCATTCAATAATTCAGACTTGTGTTTCATCAAGTAAATATACTCAACATTTACTCGAATCATCTGTGAAGTAGGAACATAATGATATTCACTGCATGCCTTAGCACTCATTCGACTGCACACATCAAAATGTGTTACTTCCAACAAGTTGCTATCTTGTTCCATCTTACTGAAAATGAGGCTTTTCAGTCATCTTGCCCATGTGGTATGATTTGCATATCTTAAGTGATTCAAAATCAAGTGAGTCCGAACGATCCATTTGCATGGAGTTTCTTCATGCATATACACCAATAGACATGGTTCGCATGTCTCAAACTTTTCAAAAACGAGTGAGTCCAAAGATCCATCAACATGGAGCTTCTTCATGCGTTTTATACCATTATGACTTACATGGCAGTGCCACAAGTAAGTGGTACTATCATTACTATCTTATATCTTTTGGCATGAAAATGTGTATCACTACGACCGAGATTCAATAAACCATTCCTTTAGGTGCAAGGCCATTGAAGGTATTATTCAAAATAGAGTAACCATTATTCTCCTTAAATGAATAACCGTATTGCGATAGACATAATCCAATCATGTCTATGCTCAACGCAAACACCAATCTCGGTGGTAGAGGGAGCATGCGATGCTTGATCATATCAACCTTGGAAACACTTCCAACATATATCGTCAGCTCACCTTTAGCTAGTCTCCGATTATTCCGTAGCTTTTATTTCGAGTTACTAACACTTAGCAACCGAACCGGTATCCAATACCCTGGTGCTACTAGGAGTACTAGTAAAGTACACATTAACATAATGTATATCCAATATACTTCTATCGACCTTGCCAGCCTTCTCATCTACCAAGTATCTAGGGTAATGCTGCTCCAGTGGTTGTTCCCCTTATTACAGAAGCACTTAGTCTCGGGTTTGGGTTCAACCTTGGGTTTCTTCACTAGAGCAGCAGCTGAATTGCCATTTCATGAAGTATCCCTTTGTTCCCTTGCCCTTCTTGAAACTAGTGGTTTCACCAACCATCAACAATTGATGCTACTTCTTGATTTCTTCTTTCGCGGTGTCAAACATCATGAATATTTCAAGGATCATCATATCTATCCCTGATATGTTATAGTTAATCACGAAGCTCTAGCAGCTTGGTGGCAATGACTTTGGGGAAACATCACTATCTCATCTGGAGGATCAACTCCCACTCGATTCAAGTGATTGTTGTGCTCAGACAATTTGAGCACAAGCTCAACGATTGAGCTTTTCTCCCTTAGTTTGCAGGCTAAGAAAATCGTCGGAGGTCTTATACCTCTTGACGTGGGCACGAGCCTGAAATCCCAATTTCAGCCGTCGAAACATCTCATATGTTCCGCGACATTTCGAAAACGTCTTTGGTGCCTCTACTTAAACCATTTAATTGAACTATCACGTAGTTATCAAAACGTGTATGTCCGATGTTGGGGTTCAGCACACTGAGCGGTGCATTAAGGACATAAGCTTTCTACTGATCGCATAATCGCTACTATCAACTTTCAACTATATTTTCTCTAGGAACATATCTAAATAGTGGAACTAAAGCGCGAGATTACGACATGATTTGCAAAAGGTCTTTTGACTATGTTCAGGATAATTAAGTTCATCTTATGAACTCCCACTTAGATAGACATCCCTCTGGTCATCTAAGTGATCACATGATCCGAGTCAACTAGGCCGTGTCCGATCATCACGTGAGACGGACTAGTCATCATCGGTGAACATCTTCATGTTGATCGTATCTACCATACGAATCATGCTCGACCTTTCGGTCTCCGTGTTCCGAGGCCATGTCTGCACATGCTAGGCTCGTCAAGTTAACCCTAAGTGTTTTCGCTGTGTAAAACTGTCTTACACCCGTTGTATGTGAACGTAAGAATCCATCACACCCGATCATCACGTGGTGCTTAGAAGCGACGAACTGTAGCAACGGTGCACAGTTAGGGGAGAACACTTCTTGAAATTTTGTAAGGGATCATCTTATTTACTACCGTCGTCCTAAGCAAACAAGATGCATAAACATGATAAACATCACATGCAATCAAATAGTGACATGATATGACCAATATCATTTTGCTCCTTTTGATCTTCATCTTCGGGGCTCCATGATCATCATCGTCACCGGCACGACACCATGATCTCCATCATCGTGTCTTCATGAAGTTGTCACGCCAACGACTACTTCTACTTCTATGACTAACGCGTTTAGCAATAAAGTAAAGTAGTTTACATGGCGTTCTTCAATGACACGCAGGTCATACAATAAATAAAGACAACTCCTATGGCTCCTGCCGGTTGTCATACTCATCGACATGCAAGTTATGAATCCTATTACAAGAACATGATCAATCTCATACATCACATATCATTCATCACATTCTTCTTGGCCATATCACATCACATAGCATACCCTGCAAAAACAAGTTAGACGTCCTCTAATTGTTGTTGCATGTTTTACGTGGCTGCTATGGGTTTCTAGCAAGAACGTTTCTTACCTACGCAAGACCACAACGTGATATGCCAATTGCTATTTACCCTTCATAAGGACCCTTTTCATCGAATCCGTTCCGACTAAAGTGGGAGAGACTGGCACCCGCTAGCCACCTTATGCACCAAGTGCATGTCAATCGGTGGAACCTGTCTCACGTAAGAGTACGTGTAAGGTCGGTCCGGGCCGCTTCATCCCACAATACCGTCGAAACAAGATTGGACTAGTAACGGTAAGCATATTGAACAACAACAACGCCCACAACTACTTTGTGTTCTACTCGTGCAAAGAATCTACGCAATAGACCTAGCTCATGATGCCACTGTTGGGGAACGTAGCAGAAATTCAAAATTTTCCTACGTGTCACCAAGATCTATCTATGGAGAGACCAGTAACGAGTAGAAAGAGAGTGCATCTACATACCCTTGTAGATCATTAAGCGGAAGCGTTCAAGTGAACGGGGTTGATGGAGTCGTACTCGTCGTGATTCAAATCACCGATGATCCTAGTGCCGAACGGACGGCACCTCCGCGTTCAACACACGTACAGCCCGGTGACGTCTCCCACGCCTTGATCCAGCAAGGAGAGAGGGAGAGGTTGAGGAAGACTCCATCCAACAGCAGCACAACGGCGTGGTGGTGGTGGAGGAGCGTGGCAATCCAGTAGGGCTTCGCCAAGCACCATGGGAGAGGAGGAGTAGGGAGAGAGGTAGGGCTGTGCCAGAACTTCGTGTATATCTCCCATGCGCCTCCCCACTATATATAGGGGTGGAGGGGCTGGTTTCTTGCCCTCCAAGTCCATTGGGGCGTTGGCCAAGGTGGGAGGAAAGAAATCTCATTATTTCCTTCCCCACCGATTGTTATCCCCCCTTTTTAGGGATCTTGATCTTATCCCTTCGGGATATGATCTTATTCCTTCTAAGGGGGGATCTTGGTGCGCCTTGACCAGGGGTGTGGGGCCTTGCCCCCACTACCCACGTCCATGTGGGTCCCCCCATGCAGGTGGGCCCCACTCCGGAACCTTCTAGAACCTTCCCGGTACAATACCGAAAAATCCCGAACATTTTCCGGTGGCCAAAATAGGACTTCCCATATATAAATCTTTACCTCCGGACCATTCCGAAACTCCTCGTGACGTCCGGGATCTCATCCGGGACTCCGAACAACATTCGGTAACCACATACAAACTTCCTTTATAACCCTAGCATCATCGAACCTTAAGTGTGTAGACCCTACGGGTTCGGGAGACATGTAGACATGACCGAGACGTTCTCCGGTCAATAACCAACAGCGGGATATGGATACCCATGATGGCTCCCACATGTTCCACGATGATCTCATCGGATGAACCACGATGTCAAGGACTTAATCAATCCCGTATTCAATTCCCTTTGTCTATCGGTATGTTACTTGCCCGAGATTCGATCGTCGGTATCCAATACCTTGTTCAATCTCGTTACCGGCAAGTCACTTTACTCGTTCCGTAACACATCATCCCGTGATCAACTCCTTGGTCACATTGCGCATATGATGATGTCCTACCGAGTGGGCCCAGAGATACCTCTCCGTTTACACGGAGTGACAAATCCCAGTCTCGATCCGCATAAAACAATAGATACTTCCGGAGATACCTGTAGTGCACCTTTATAGTCACCCAGTTACGTTGTGACGTTTGATACACCCAAAGCACTCCTACGGTATCCAGGAGTTACACGCTCTCATGGTCGAAGGAAGAGATACTTGACATTGGCAAAGCTCTAGCAAATGAACTACACGATCTTTAGTGCTAGTCTTAGGATTGGGTCTTGTCCATCACATCATTCTCCTAATGATGTGATCCCGTTATCAACGACATCCAATGTCCATAGCCAGGAAACCATGACTATCTGTTGATCACAACGAGCTAGTCAACTAGAGGCTCACTAGGGACATATTGTGGTCTATGTATTCACACGTGTATTACGATTTCCGGATAATACAGTTATAGCATGAATAAAAGACAATTATCATGAACAAGGAAATATAATAATAATACTTTTATTATTGCCTCTAGGGCATATTTCCAACAGTCTCCCACTTGCACTAGAGTCAATAATCTAGTTCACATCACCATGTGATTAACACTCACAGGTCACATCGCCATGTGACTAATACCCAAGGGTTTACTAGAGTCAGTAGTCTAGTTCACATCACTATGTGATTAACACTCAATGAGTTTTATGTTTGATCATGTTGCTTGTGAGAGAGGTTTTAGTCAACGGGTCTGAACCTTTCAGATCTGTGTGTGCTTTACAAATCTCTATGTCATCTCCTAGATGCAGCTACCACGCTCTATTTGGAGCTATTCCAAACAACTGTTCTACTTGGAGCTATTCTAAATTATTGCTCCATTATATGTATCCGGTCTCTCTACTCAGAGCTATCCGGATAGGTGTCAAGCTTGCATCGTCGTAACCTTTACGACGAACTCTTTTACCACCTCCATAATCGAGAAAATTCCTTAGTCCACTAGTTACTAAGGATAACTTTGACCACTGTCCTGTGAGCCATTCTTGGATCACTCTTGTACCCCTTGACTGACTCATGGCAAGGCACACTTCAGGTGCGATACACAGCATAGCATACTGAAGAGCCTATGTCTTAAGCATAGGGGACGACCTTCGTCCTTTCTCTCTATTCTGCCGTGGTCGAGCTTTAAGTCTTAACTTCGTACCTTACAACTCAGGCAAGAACTCCTTCTTTGACTGGTCCATCTTGAACACCTTCAAGATCATGTCAAGGTATGTGCTCATTTGAAAGTATTATTAAGCATTTTGATCTATCCTTATAGATCTTGATGCTCAATGTTCAAGTAGCTTAATCCAGGCTTTCCATTGAAAAACACTTTCAAAATAACCCTATATGCTTTCCAGAAATTCTACGTCATTTCTCATCAACAATATGTCAACAACATATACTCATCAGAAATTCTATAGTGCTCCCACTCACTTCTTTGGAAATACAAGTTTCTCATAAACTTTGTACAAACCCAAAATTTTTTGATCATCATCAAATCATACATTCCAACTCCGAGATGCTCACTCCAGTCCTTAGAAGGATTGCTGGAGCTTTGCATACTTATTAGCATCTTTCGGGATTGACAAAACCTTCCGGTTGCATCACATACAACCTTTCCTCATTAAAATCGTCGAGGAAACAATGTTTTGACATCCTATCTGCAAGATTTCATAAATAATGCAGTAATCGCTAATATAATTCCAACAGACTCTTAGCATCGCTACGAGTGAGAAAATCTCATCATAGTCAACTCCTTGAACTTGTCGGAAAACATCTTAACGACAAGTCGAGCTTTCTTAATGGTGACATTTACCATCATTGTCCGTCTTCCTTTTGAAATCCATCTGTACTCATTAGCCTTACGACCATCGAGCCGTTCTGCCAAAGTCTACACTTTGTTTTCATACATGGATCCTCTCTCGGATTTTATGGCCTCAAGCCATTTATCGGAATCCGGGCCCACCATCGCTTCTCCATAGCTCGTAGGTTCATTGTTGTCTAGCAACATGACCTTCAAGACAGGATTACGTACCACTCTGAAGTAGTACGCATCCTTGTCATCCTACGAGGTTTGGGAGTGACTTGATCCGAAGTTTCATGATCAATATCATAAGCTTCCACTTCAATTGGTGTAGGTGCCACAGGAACAACTCCCTGTGCCCTGTCACACACTAGTTGAAGAGACGGTTCAATAACCTCATCAAGTCTCCGCCATCC
Source organism: Triticum dicoccoides (assembly GCF_002162155.2). Taxonomy (NCBI): domain Eukaryota; kingdom Viridiplantae; phylum Streptophyta; class Magnoliopsida; order Poales; family Poaceae; genus Triticum; species Triticum dicoccoides. The sequence continues at coordinate 478,879,654 of NC_041393.1, read as the reverse complement.
TCCCACTCAATTCTTTCGAGAGAAACTTTTCCTCGAGAAAGGACCCGATTCTAGAAACAATCCATATTGCTTTCGGATCTGAATTAGGAGGTATACCCAACTGTTTTGGGTTTCCTATGAAGATGCATTTTATCCGCTTTGGGTTCGAGCTTATCAACCTGAAACTTTTTCATATAAGCGTCGCAGCCCCAAACTTTTAAGAAACGACAACTTAGGTTTCTCTAAACCATAATTCATACGGTGTCATCTCATCGGAATTACGTGGTGCCCTATTTAAAGTGAATGTGGTTGTCTCTAATGCCTAACCCATGAACGATAGTGGTAATTCGATAAGAGACATCATGGTACGCACCATATCCAATAGGGTGCAACTATGATGTTCGGACACACCATCACATTATGGTGTTCCAGGCGGTATTAATTGCGAAACAATTTCCACAATGTCTTAATTGTGTGCCAAAACTCGTAACTCAGATATTCATCTCTATGATCATATCATAGACATTTTATCCTCTTATCACAATGATCTGCTACTTCACTCTGAAATTACTTGAACCATTCAATAATTCAGACTTGTGTTTCATCAAGTAAATATACTCAACATTTACTCGAATCATCTGTGAAGTAGGAACATAATGATATTCACTGCATGCCTTAGCACTCATTCGACTGCACACATCAAAATGTGTTACTTCCAACAAGTTGCTATCTTGTTCCATCTTACTGAAAATGAGGCTTTTCAGTCATCTTGCCCATGTGGTATGATTTGCATATCTTAAGTGATTCAAAATCAAGTGAGTCCGAACGATCCATTTGCATGGAGTTTCTTCATGCATATACACCAATAGACATGGTTCGCATGTCTCAAACTTTTCAAAAACGAGTGAGTCCAAAGATCCATCAACATGGAGCTTCTTCATGCGTTTTATACCATTATGACTTACATGGCAGTGCCACAAGTAAGTGGTACTATCATTACTATCTTATATCTTTTGGCATGAAAATGTGTATCACTACGACCGAGATTCAATAAACCATTCCTTTAGGTGCAAGGCCATTGAAGGTATTATTCAAAATAGAGTAACCATTATTCTCCTTAAATGAATAACCGTATTGCGATAGACATAATCCAATCATGTCTATGCTCAACGCAAACACCAATCTCGGTGGTAGAGGGAGCATGCGATGCTTGATCATATCAACCTTGGAAACACTTCCAACATATATCGTCAGCTCACCTTTAGCTAGTCTCCGATTATTCCGTAGCTTTTATTTCGAGTTACTAACACTTAGCAACCGAACCGGTATCCAATACCCTGGTGCTACTAGGAGTACTAGTAAAGTACACATTAACATAATGTATATCCAATATACTTCTATCGACCTTGCCAGCCTTCTCATCTACCAAGTATCTAGGGTAATGCTGCTCCAGTGGTTGTTCCCCTTATTACAGAAGCACTTAGTCTCGGGTTTGGGTTCAACCTTGGGTTTCTTCACTAGAGCAGCAGCTGAATTGCCATTTCATGAAGTATCCCTTTGTTCCCTTGCCCTTCTTGAAACTAGTGGTTTCACCAACCATCAACAATTGATGCTACTTCTTGATTTCTTCTTTCGCGGTGTCAAACATCATGAATATTTCAAGGATCATCATATCTATCCCTGATATGTTATAGTTAATCACGAAGCTCTAGCAGCTTGGTGGCAATGACTTTGGGGAAACATCACTATCTCATCTGGAGGATCAACTCCCACTCGATTCAAGTGATTGTTGTGCTCAGACAATTTGAGCACAAGCTCAACGATTGAGCTTTTCTCCCTTAGTTTGCAGGCTAAGAAAATCGTCGGAGGTCTTATACCTCTTGACGTGGGCACGAGCCTGAAATCCCAATTTCAGCCGTCGAAACATCTCATATGTTCCGCGACATTTCGAAAACGTCTTTGGTGCCTCTACTTAAACCATTTAATTGAACTATCACGTAGTTATCAAAACGTGTATGTCCGATGTTGGGGTTCAGCACACTGAGCGGTGCATTAAGGACATAAGCTTTCTACTGATCGCATAATCGCTACTATCAACTTTCAACTATATTTTCTCTAGGAACATATCTAAATAGTGGAACTAAAGCGCGAGATTACGACATGATTTGCAAAAGGTCTTTTGACTATGTTCAGGATAATTAAGTTCATCTTATGAACTCCCACTTAGATAGACATCCCTCTGGTCATCTAAGTGATCACATGATCCGAGTCAACTAGGCCGTGTCCGATCATCACGTGAGACGGACTAGTCATCATCGGTGAACATCTTCATGTTGATCGTATCTACCATACGAATCATGCTCGACCTTTCGGTCTCCGTGTTCCGAGGCCATGTCTGCACATGCTAGGCTCGTCAAGTTAACCCTAAGTGTTTTCGCTGTGTAAAACTGTCTTACACCCGTTGTATGTGAACGTAAGAATCCATCACACCCGATCATCACGTGGTGCTTAGAAGCGACGAACTGTAGCAACGGTGCACAGTTAGGGGAGAACACTTCTTGAAATTTTGTAAGGGATCATCTTATTTACTACCGTCGTCCTAAGCAAACAAGATGCATAAACATGATAAACATCACATGCAATCAAATAGTGACATGATATGACCAATATCATTTTGCTCCTTTTGATCTTCATCTTCGGGGCTCCATGATCATCATCGTCACCGGCACGACACCATGATCTCCATCATCGTGTCTTCATGAAGTTGTCACGCCAACGACTACTTCTACTTCTATGACTAACGCGTTTAGCAATAAAGTAAAGTAGTTTACATGGCGTTCTTCAATGACACGCAGGTCATACAATAAATAAAGACAACTCCTATGGCTCCTGCCGGTTGTCATACTCATCGACATGCAAGTTATGAATCCTATTACAAGAACATGATCAATCTCATACATCACATATCATTCATCACATTCTTCTTGGCCATATCACATCACATAGCATACCCTGCAAAAACAAGTTAGACGTCCTCTAATTGTTGTTGCATGTTTTACGTGGCTGCTATGGGTTTCTAGCAAGAACGTTTCTTACCTACGCAAGACCACAACGTGATATGCCAATTGCTATTTACCCTTCATAACGACCCTTTTCATCTAATCCGTTCCGACTAAAGTGGGAGAGACTGGCACCCGCTAGCCTCCTTATGCACCAAGTGCATGTCAATCGGTGGAACCTGTCTCACGTAAGAGTACGTGTAAGGTCGGTCCGGGCCGCTTCATCCCACAATACCGTCGAAACAAGATTGGACTAGTAACGGTAAGCATATTGAACAACATCAACGCCCACAACTACTTTGTGTTCTACTTGTGCAAAGAATCTACGCAATAGACCTAGCTCATGATGCCACTGTTGGGGAACGTAGCAGAAATTCAAAATTTTCCTACGTGTCACCAAGATCTATCTATGGAGAGACCAGCAACGAGTAGAAAGAGAGTGCATCTACATACCCTTGTAGATTGTTAAGCGGAAGCGTTCAAGTGAACGGGGTTGATGGAGTCGTACTCGTCGTGATTCAAATCACCGATGATCCTAGTGCCGAACGGACGGCACCTCCGCGTTCAACACACGTACAGCCCGGTGACGTCTCCCACGCCTTGATCCAGCAAGGAGAGAGGGAGAGGTTGAGGAAGACTCCATCCAACAGCAGCACAACGGCGTGGTGGTGGTGGAGGAGCGTGGCAATCCAGCAGGGCTTCGCCAAGCACCATGGGAGAGGAGGAGTAGGGAGAGAGGTAGGGCTGTGCCAGAACTTCGTGTATATCTCCCATGCGCCTCCCCACTATATATAGGGGTGGAGGGGCTGGTTTCTTGCCCTCCAAGTCCATTGGGGCGTTGGCCAAGGTGGGAGGAAAGAAATCTCATTATTTCCTTCCCCACCGATTGTTATCCCCCCTTTTTAGGGATCTTGATCTTATCCCTTCGGGATATGATCTTATTCCTTCTAAGGGGGGATCTTGGTGCGCCTTGACCAGGGGTGTGGGGCCTTGCCCCCACTACCCACGTCCATGTGGGTCCCCCCATGCAGGTGGGCCCCACTCCGGAACCTTCTAGAACCTTCCCGGTACAATACCGAAAAATCCCGAACATTTTCCGGTGGCCAAAATAGGACTTCCCATATATAAATCTTTACCTCCGGACCATTCCGGAACTCCTCGTGACATCCGGGATATCATCCGGGACTCCGAACAACATTCGGTAACCACATACAAACTTCCTTTATAACCCTAGCGTCATCGAACCTTAAGTGTGTAGACCCTACGGGTTCGGGAGACATGTAGACATGACCGAGATGTTCTCCGGTCAATAACCAACAGCAGGATCTGGATACCCATGATGGCTCCCACATGTTCCATGATGATCTCATCGGATGAACCACGATGTCAAGGACTTAATCAATCCTGTATTCAATTCCCTTTGTCTATCGGTATGTTACTTGCCCGAGATTCGATCGTCGGTATCCAATACCTTGTTCAATCTCGTTACCGGCAAGTCACTTTACTCGTTCCGTAACACATCATCCCGTGATCAACTCCTTGGTCACATTGCGCATATGATGATGTCCTACCGAGTGGGCCCAGAGATACCTCTCCGTTTACACGGAGTGACAAATCCCAGTCTCGATCCGCATAAAACAATAGATACTTCCGGAGATACCTGTAGTGCACCTTTATAGTCACCCAGTTACGTTGTGACGTTTGATACACCCAAAGCACTCCTACGGTATCCAGGAGTTACACGCTCTCATGGTCGAAGGAAGAGATACTTGACATTGGCAAAGCTCTAGCAAATGAACTACACGATCTTTTGTGCTAGTCTTAGGATTGGGTCTTGTCCATCACATCATTCTCCTAATGATGTGATCCCGTTATCAACGACATCCAATGTCCATAGCCAGGAAACCATGACTATCTGTTGATCACAACGAGCTAGTCAACTAGAGGCTCACTAGGGACATATTGTGGTCTATGTATTCACACGTGTATTACGATTTCCGGATAATACAGTTATAGCATGAATAAAAGACAATTATCATGAACAAGGAAATATAATAATAATACTTTTATTATTGCCTCTAGGGCATATTTCCAACAACACTTACGTCCGCTCACGAATAAATCAGATACCCACTTCAACCTGGTATTATGCCTTGTAGTTGAAATTTTTAGGCCATGCCTGAGGGAGTCCTGGATTCGGGGGTCCTCATGTGTCCGGCCCTAGAGTATGTGCCGGGCTGGATGGGCCGTACAAAACCAAGCTGAAGATTATTCTCCGTGTCTGGATGGGACTTCTCCATACGTGAACAGCAAGATTAGAGTCCGGGTGTTTCCTTCCCTTATGAACCGACCTTGTACAAACCCTAGGCCCCTCTGGTGTGTATATAAACTGGAGGGGTTAGTCCGTAGAGGCTATCCTCATTACCGTCATTGGAATACCCATAGGCTAGACAACTAGGGTTTAGCCATTACGATCTCGAGGTAGATCAACTCTTGTAATCTTCATGCTCTTCGAATATAATCAAGCAGGAGTAGGGTATTCCTCCTTTAAGAGGGCCCGAACCTAGATAAACATAGTGTCCCCTGGTCCCCTGTTACCATTGATCCTTAGACACATAGCTTGGGCCCCCCTACCCGAGATCTGCCGGTTTTGACACCGACATTGGTGCTTTCATTGAGAGCTCTGCCGTGTTGTCTACAAAAGCCATCTATGGCTCGCCTAGTCATCAACGACAACATCACTTCTGGAAGGTGCCTGGCTTCTAGGCAGACCCTTCGGATCGGCGGTTTCACCGTAGGAGCTTGTGCAGCCGTCAAGCCCGCAACACCCCTTACGGCCGCCAGACGCCGTCTTCGTGTCGGCCCCAAGTACTCCAAAAAGTTGGATTCGATGGATGTTTCGTCTTTAAATGAACTGCTGGATCGCATCGCCGCCCTAGGGGTCTCAATGGACTATGATCAGATCGGGCTCAAGCCCGACCAGAGGGAAATTAATCGCCCACCGATCAACCACCTCGTAGCGGTCGTTGAGGAACCGGCCAAAGACACTTCCCTCCCTATATTGAAGACCAATTATGTTCGGGTCTCCGAATCCCCTGAGCCGGATACTCCCCCTTCGAACGGGACCTCACGCCCTCCGGACTCTGACTCAAACATAGGATTGCAGGAGCCCTTGGGCCTCCCCGGATCTGAACCGGTCGCCTCCGAGACTTTTCAAGATCCGAATATGGATGTGGAACTGGAATCTAAAACTTAAGCCACCCACACACCACAATCTATATTCTCCAAGCAACTCATGTCCTCCAGATATATACAACCTGATGTATGTGCAGCAGCAGCCTGAGGAAACGGTCCACCACTTTTGGGCTAGATTCCTACTTGTTAAAAACAGGATCAAAGACTGCCCGTACGACGACGTAGTTTCAGTCTTTCATCGTAACTGCACCGACGAGGGAACATTGAATGCCCTCGACCGTCGCTACATACAGAGCTTTATGGAACTATCACAATTAGTGCAAAAGTACTGTCTGATGGAATGCACATGGATGGCCCAGAAAACTCAACTGGAGCCCGCTGCCTTTAAGCAGTGTGCGGCCCGGACTAAACGGATACATCCTGGCGGATCACCCGACCACCAGTCTATGGGTAGGAAAAATAAACCCTTCACGGGACACAAGTCCGTTCTTGATGAACTCCTGAACAAGCCCTGCCCGATACATGCCACTCCGCGCACAGTCTCAACCCATAGCCTGCGAGCATGCTGGGTACTCCGACAAGTAGCAAAAAGTGGAGAGGCCATCCTCACCACCACTCCAGAGAAATACTCTCCAGAGAGGGACAACTTTAGTGTCCTCACTATCTTCGAGACCTTTTCTTCGAACAATCAGCGCAAACGGGCACTCCGCGACCTCGCCGAAGTCAACCAAGTTACCGCACTGAGGCCATGGAACGACACGGCAATAACCTTTATGGCCGAAGATGAACCAAGATCTCGGTCAGTCCGAGCACCTGCTGCCCTAGTACTAAACCCCATTGTGGATGGTTTTCGGCTTACTAAAGTGCTCATGGACGACGGCAGTGGGTTAACCTCATCTATGAGGACACGCTCGATAAAATGCAAATGGATAGATCACGCATCGAGCAAAGCAATACCACCTTTTGAGGCATTATCCCCAGTCGAGAAGCACGATGCTCTGGGAGAATCAAACTGGATGTGGTATTCGACATGCCCAAAAACTATAGATCCGAAGAGTTTCTCTTTCATGTGGTCCCCTTCAATAGTGGGTATTACGCCATCCTCGGTCGGGACGCTTTCTCATGCTTCCAAGCTATACCCCATTACGGGTATATGAAGCTCAAAATGCCTGGACCTAATGGAATCGTCACAATTTCGAGCGACCCGGACAAAGCCCTTCGTGCCAAAAATAAAACTGCATCCTTGGCCCTCGAGGCTCTATCCGAAGCCCTGGCGGCAGAGGAATTAACCACCCTACGATCCATGGTGGATAGGGATGATGTGATTCTCGATAAGAGATCCAATCCACCTCTTTTAAGCCAGCGAGGAAATAGTCAAATTTCAAGTGCACGCGACGGACCCTAACAAAACAGCATCTATCGGAACACAACTGGATTCGGCAGTGGACACCGCCCTATGCACATTCCCGCGAGAGAACTGGGATATCTTTGCCTGGCACCCTTCAGACATGCCCGGCATCCCACGAGGACTGGCCGAACACAGTCTCAACGTAATCAAGGGATTCAAACCCGTGAAGCAGACACACGGCGATTCTCTGAACCCAAGCGTCAAGCCATGGGAGAAGAGCTAGCCAAGTTGCTAGAGGCTTGGTTTATTAGGGAAATTAAACATCCGGATTGGTTAGCGAACTTGGTTATGGTACCAAAGAAGGAAAAATCCTGGCGCCTGTTGATACGTCTCCAACGTATCTATAATTTTTGATTGTTCCATGCTATTATATTACCCATTTTGGATGTTTATGGGCTTTATTTTACACATTTATATCATTTTTGGGACTAACCTACTAACCGGAGGCCCAACTCATATTGTTGTTTTTTTGCCTATTTCAGTATTTCGAAGAAAAGGAATATCAAACGGAATCCAAACGGAATGAAACCTTCGGGAGCGTGATTTTTGGAACGAACGTGATCCGGAGAGCTTGGAGTGCAAGTCAAGAAGCTTCCGAGGGCCCCACAAGATAGGGGGTCGCGCCCCCCTGTCTCGTGGGCCCCTCGGGCGGCCACCGATGTACTTCTTCCTCCTATATATACCTACGTACCCCGAAAACATCCAGGAGCACCACGAAACACAATTTCCACCGCCGTAACCTTCTGTATCCGCGAGATCTCATCTTGGAGCCTTCGCCGACACTCTGCCGGAGGGGGAATTGACCACGGAGGGCTTCTACATCAACATCCTTGCCCCTCCGATGAGTTGTGAGTAGTTTACCACAGACCTACGGGTCCATAGTTATTAGCTAGATGGCTTCTTCTCTCTTTTTGGATCTCAATACAATGTTCTCCCCCTCGCTTGTGGAGATCTATTCGATGTAAACTCTTTTTGCGGTGTGTTTGTCGAGATCCGATGAATTGTGGGTTTATGATCAAGTTTATCCATGAATAATATTTGAATCTTCTCTGAATTCTTTTATGTATGATTGAGTTATCTTTGTAAGTCTCTTCGAATTATCAGTTTGGTTTGGCCTACTAGATTGGTCTTTCTTGCCATGGGAGAAGTGCTTAGCTTTGGGTTCAATCTTGCGGTGTCCTTACCCAGTGACAGAAAGGGTTGCAAGGCACGTATTGTATTGTTGCCATCGAGGATAACAAGATGGGGTTTATATCATATTGCATGTGTTTATCCCTCTACATCATGTCATCTTGTTTAATTCGTTACTCTGTTTTTATGAACTTAACACTCTAGATGCAGGCAGGAGTCGGTCGATGTGTGGAGTAATAGTAGTAGATGCAGGCAGGAGTCGGTCTACTTATTATGGACGTGATGCCTATATACATGATCATGCCTAGATAATCTCATAACTATGCGCTTTTCTATCAATTGCTCGACAGTAATTTGTTCACCCACCGTAATACTTATCTATCTTGAGAGAAGCCTCTAGTGAAACCTATGGCCCCCGGGTCTATCTCTTATCATATTTGCTTTCAATCTACTTTTATTTGCATCTTTACTTTTTGCATCTATATCATAAAATACCAAAAATATATCTATCTTATCTTACTATCTTTATTAGATATCACTTTTGCAAGTGGTCGTGAAGGGATTGACAACCCCTTTATTGCGTTGGTTGCGAGTTCTCAGTTTTTTTTTATGTAGGTGAGTGGGACTTTTGAGAAGCCTCCTACTGGATTGATACCTTGGTTCTCAAAACTGAGGGAAATACTTACGCTACACTTTGCTGCATCACCCTCTCCTCTTCGAGGAAAACCAACACAAGCTCAAGACGTACCACCTGGGCGTCGATTTCAAGGACCTCAACAAGGCTTGCCCTAAAGACTCCTTCCCATTGCCTCGCATCGACCAAATTATTGACGCAACGGCAGGGCACGATTCTTTGTGTTTCATCGACGCCTATTCGTGATACCATCAGATTAAGATGAAGGAATCGGACCAGGCCGCAACCACGTTCATCACCCCTTACAGTCCCTTCTACTTCAACACTATGCCCTTCGGGCTCAAAAATGCTGGGCCTACCTACCAGCGTATGATTCAAACTTGCTTGGAAAAACAAATCGGCAAAAGGTCGGAGCTTACGTGGATGACGTGGTCATCATGACAAAGCACGTCGAAACACTGGTGGACGATCTTCGCCTCACCTTTGACAACCTCCGAACATACGACATACGGCTTAATCCAGAAAAATCTTTTTCGGAGTTCCAGCCGGAAAATTGCTATGGTTCATTGTTTCCCATAGAGGAATTATAGCAAACCCAGTTAAGATCCGAGCCTTGTCACAATTGGCCATACCAACATACCTAAAGCAAGTCCAGAAACTAGCTGGGTGTGTCGCGGTCTTAAGCCACTTTATCTCCAAATTGGGAGAAAAAGCGTTGCCACTCTACAAGCTATTGCGACGCACTGACAACTTCAAATGGACAGACGCTGCCACAGTCGGACTGGAAGAAATTAAAACCCTTCTTGCAAGCAACCCAATTCTAGATGCACCAGGTGTTGGAGAGCCCATGTTATTATATATTTCGGCAACTAACCAAGTAGTTAGTGTTGTGATCGTCGTCGAACGAGGGGAAGAGGGATTGCATTGCTAAGGGAAATTTCATTGAGATTGATCCCAGTATTGCGCATGAAATTATTGAGGGAATAGTGGGAACACTACGTCAAAAGGGAGGATCACATCCTACCCAAGAAGAAACTCAAGTGTTTGGAAAGATTTGCGAAGTAACAAAAAATTTACAAAAATTCCTTGAGCCTCTTAAAAGTGTTAGCGGAAATCTTCACCGCATGAATATGTTGATTACTCTTTGCAATAAGCGGTTGGATTCTTTAGATCTAAAAATTTCCGAGTATGAAGGGAAGCGGAAAGAACCTCCCGGATTCGAGCATGACTCCGCTAAAAAACCGAAAATACAAGATGACACTCGTTAGATCTATCTTTGCTTTTATGCCTAGCTAGGGGCTTTAAACGATAGCGCTAGTTGGGAGGCAACCCAATTTTTCTTTATGTTTTTTGTTTTTGCTCCTGTTTAGTAATAAATCTTGCATATACCCTCTGTTAGATGTGTTTTTATCTTTTAATTAGTGTTTGTGCCAAGTATAACCTATAGGATAACCTACGATGATAGTTGATTTGATTCTGCTGAAAAACAGAAACTTTGCGCGCACGAATATAATTTTGTTAAATCACAGGAACGTGATTATGCGTTGATTCTTTTTTTTTGCTGTTCAATAAACAATTTTTTCAGGACTTCCTATTTTGGTAGGATTTTTAGAGTTCCAGAAATTTGCGTTAGTTACAGATTGCTACAGACTATTCTGTTTTTGACAGATTCTGTTTTTCGTGTGTTGTTTGCTTATTTCAATGCATCTATGGCTAGTAATTAAGTATATGAACCATAAATAAGTTGGAATACAGTAGGTTTAACACCAAATTAAATAAAGAATGAGTTCATTGCATTACCTTATGTGGTGGTTTTGTTTTCTTTCACTAACGGAGCTTATAAGATTTCCTGTTGAGTTTTGTGTTGTGAAGTTTTCAAGTTTTGGGTAAAGCTTTTATGGACTATGGAACAAAGGGTGGCAAGAGCCTAAGCTTGGGGATGCCCATGGCACCCAAAGATATTCAAGAATAGCCAAAATCCTAAGCTTGGGGATGCCCATGGCACCCCAAGATATTCAAGAATAGCCAAAAGCCTAAGCTTGGGGATGCCCCGGGAAGGCATCTCCTCTTTTGTCTTCGTTCATAGGTAACTTTACTTGGAGCTATATTTTTATTCGCTACATGATATGTGTTTTGCTTGGAGCGTCGTGTATTATATTAGTCTTTGCTTTTTAGTTTACCACAATCATCCTTTCTGTACACACCTTTTGGGAGAAGCCTATTTGATTAGAATTTGCTAGAATACTCTATGTGCTTCAAGTGTATCTTTTGAGCTTGATAGTTTTTGCTCTAGCGCTTCACTTATATCTTTTAGAGCACGGTGGTGTCTTAATTTTGAAGAAATTGCTAGTCTCTCATGCTTCACTTATATTATTTTGAGAGTCTTTTAGAACAGCATGGTATTTGCTATTATCATAAAGTTGGTCCTAGAATGGTAGGCATCCAAGTTGGGTATAATAAAAACTATCATAGGAAGTGAATTGGATGCTATGATCAATTTGATACTTGATAATTGTTTTGAGATATGGAGGTAGTGATATTAAAGTCATGCTAGTTGGGTGATTATGAATTTAAAGAATGCTTGTGTTGAAGTTAGCAAGTACCGTAGCATGCACGTATGGTTAAAGTTGTGTAACAAATTTGAAACATGAAGTGTACTTGGCCTGTGCATCCTTATGAGTGGCGGTCGGGGACGAGCGATGGTCTTTTCCTAACAATCTATCCCCCTAGGAGCATGCGCGTAGTACTTGGTTTTTGATGACTTCTAAATTTTTGCAATAAGTATATGAGTTCTTTTGACTAATGTTGAGTCCATGGATTATACACACTTTTACCTTTCCACCTTTGCTAGCCTCTTCGGTACCGTGCATTGCCCTTTCTCACCTTGAGAGTTGGTGCAAACTTCGCCGGTGCATCCAAACCCCGTGATACGATACGCTCTATCACACATAAACCTCCTTATATCTTCCTCAAAACAGCCACTATACCTACCTATCATGGCATTTCCATAGCCATTCCGAGATATATTGCCATGCAACTTTCCACCGTTCCGTTCATCATCAGCATGGCATACTTTACTTTTGTCATATTTCCATTGCATGATCATGTAGTTGACATCGTATTTGTGGCAAAGCCACCAAGTATTATTTTTCATACATGTCACTCTTGATTCATTGCACCATCCCAGTACACCGCCGGAGGCATTCATATAGAGTCATATCTTGTTCTAGTTTCGAGTTGTAATCCTTATGTTGTAATCAATAGAAGTGTGATGATCATCATTAGAACATTGCCCAAAGAAAAAAAAGAAAAAAAGAAGAAAGGCCAAAAAAAGAAAAAAAGGCCCAAAAAAAGAAAAAAAAGAAAAAAATAAATAAAAAGGGCAATGTTACTATCTCTTTTTCCACACTTGTGCTTCAATGTAGCACCTTGTTCTTCATGTAGTGAGTCTCATATATTGTGCTTCAAAGTAGCACCATGTTTTTCATATAGTGAGTCTCATAAGTTGTCTTTTTCATACTAGTGGGAATTTTTCATTATAGAACTTGGCTTGTATATTCCTACGATGGGCTTCCTCAAATGCCCTAGGTCTTCGTGAGCAAGCAAGTTGGATGCACACCCACTAGTTTTCTTTTGTTGAGCATTCATTTATAGCTCTAGTGCATCCGTTGCATGGCAATCCCTACTCCTCATGTTGACATCAATTGATGGGCATCTCCATAGCCTGTTGATTATCCTCGTCAATGTGAGACTTTCTCCTTTTTTGTCTTCTCCACACAATCCCCATCATCATATTGTATTCCACCCATAGTGCTATATCCATGGCTCACGCTCATGTATTGCATGAAGGTTGAAGAAGTTTGAGATTATTTAAGTATGAAAAAATTGCTTGGCTTGTCATCGGGGGTATAGAAGTTGGGAACATCTTTGTGTGACGAAAATGAAGCAAAGCCTGACTATATGATTTTGTAGGGATGAACTTTCTTTTGCCATGCTATTTTGAGAAGACATGATTACTTTGATTAGTATGCTTGAAGTGTTTCTATTTATTTTATCAATATGAACTTTTATTTTGTATTCATTTGGATCTGAACATTCATCTCACAATAAATAAAAATACATTATGAATTATTCTAGGTAGCATTCCACATCAAAAATTCTCTTTTTATCATTTACCTACTCGAGGACGAGCAGGAATTAAGCTTGGGGATGCTTGATACGTCTCCAACGTATCTATAATCTTTGATTGTTCCATGCTATTATATTACCCCTTTTGGATGTTTATGGGCTTTATTTTACACATTTATATCATTTTTTGGACTAACCTACTAACCGGAGGCCCAACCCATATTGCTGTTTTTTTGCCTATTTCAGTATTTCGAAGAGAAGGAATATCAAACGGAGTCCAAACGGAATGAAACCTTCGGGAGCGTGATTTTTGGAACGAACGTGATCCGAAGAGCTTGGAGTGCAAGTCAAGAAGCTTTCAAGGGCCCCACGAGATAGGGGGCCGCGCCCCCCCTGTAGGGCGCGCCACCTGTCTTGTGGGCCCCTCGGGCAGCCACCGACGTACGTCTTCCTCCTATATATACCTACATACCCCGAAAACATCCAGGAGCACCATGAAACACAATTTCCACCGCAGTAACCTTCTGTATCCGCGAGATCTCATCTTGGAGCCGTCGCCGACACTCTGCCGGAGGGGGAATCGACCATAGAGGGCTTCTACATCAACATCCTTGCCCCTCCGATGAGTTGTGAGTAGTTTACCACAGACCTACGGGTCCATAGTTATTAGCTAGATGGCTTCTTATCTCTTTTTGGATCTCAATACAATGTTCTCCCCCTCTCTTGTGGAGATCTATTCGATGTAAACTCTTTTTGCGGTGTGTTTGTCGAGATCCGATGAATTGTGGGTTTATGATCAAGTTTATCCATGAATAATATTTGAATCTTCTCTGAATTCTTTTATGTATGATTGAGTGATCTTTGCAAGTCTCTTTGAATTATGAGTTTGGTTTGGCCTACTAGATTGGTCTTTCTTGCCATGGGAGAAGTGCTTAGCTTTGAGTGCAATCTTGCGGTGTCCTTACCCAGTGACAGAAAGGGTTGCAAGGCACGTATTGTATTGTTGCCATCGAGGATAACAAGATGGGGTTTATATCATATTGCATGTATTTATCCCTCTACATCATGTCATCTTGCTTAATGTGTTACTCTGTTCTTATGAACTTAATACTCTAGATGCAGGCAGGAGTCGGTCGATGTGTGGAGTAATAGTAGTAGATGCAGGTAGGAGTTGGTCTACTTGTTATGGACGTGATGCCTATATACATGATCATGCCTAGATAATCTCATAACTATGCGCTTTTCTATCAATTGCTCGACAGTAATTTGTTCACCCACCGTAATACTTATGCTATCTTGAGAGAAGCCTCTAGTGAAACCTATGGCCCCCGGGTCTATCTCTTATCATATTTGCTTTCAATCTACTTTTATTCGCATCTATATCATAAAATACCAAAAATATATCTATCTTATCTTACTATCTTTATTAGATCTCACTTTCGCAAGTGGCCGTGAAGGGATTAACAACCCCTTTATTGCGTTGGTTGTGAGTTCTTAGTTTGTTTGTGTAGGTGCGTGGGACTTTTGAGGAGCCTCCTACTGGATTGATACCTTGGTTCTCAAAACTGAGGGAAATACTTACGCTACACTTTGCTGCATCACCCTCTCCTCTTCGAGGAAAACCAACACAAGCTCAAGACGTAGCACCTGGGCGTCGATTTCAAGGACCTCAACAAGGCTTGCCCTAAAGACCCCTTCCCATTGCCTCACATCGACCAAATTATTGACGCAACGGTAGGGCACGATTCTTTGTGTTTCATCGACGCCTATTCTGGATACCATCAGATTAAGATGAAGGAATCGGACCAGGCCGCAACCATGTTCATCACCCCTTACAGTCCCTTCTGCTTCAACACTATGCCCTTCGGGCTCAAAAACATTGGGGCTACCTACCAGCGTATAATTCAAACTTGCTTGGAAAAACAAATCGGCAAAAGGTCGAAGCATACGTGGACGACATGGTCATCAAGACAAAGCACGTCGAAACACTGGTGGACGATCTTCGCCTCACCTTTGACAACCTCCGAACATATGACATACGGCTTAAGACAGAAAAATGTTTTTCGGAGTTCCAGTCAGAAAATTGCTATGGTTCATTGTTTCCCATAGAGGAATTGTAGCCAACCCAGCTAAGATCCGAGCCTTGTCACAATTGGCCATACCAACATACCTAAAGCAAGTCCAGAAACTAGCTGGGTGCGTCGCGTCCTTAAGCCACTTTATCTCCAAATTGGGAGAAAAAGCGCTGCCACTCTACAAGCTATTGCGACGCACTGACAACTTCAAATGGACAGACGCTACCACAGTCGGACTGGAAGAAATTAAAACCCTTCTTGCAAGCAACCCAATCCTAGATGCACCAGGTGTTGGAGAGCCCATCTTATTATATATTTCGGCAACTAACCAAGCAGTTAGTGTTGTGATCATCGTCGAACGAGGGGAAGAGGGACATAAATTCCCCACCCAAAAAATAGTCTATTATGTATCGGAGGTCCTTACACCTTGCAAATCCCAATACCTCCACTATTAGAAGATAGCCTACAAAGTCTTCATGGCATCCCGTAAACCGCGACACTACTTTCAAGAGTGTTTGATCACAGTGGCATATGAAGTACCACTCAATGACATTATCAATAACAGGGATGCCACTGGCCTCATAGCCAAATGGGCCATTTAGCTTTTATCGTTCGAAATAGTATACAAGCCACGCTGGGCTATTAAATCCCAGGTGTTGGCCAACTTTGTCGTTGAATGGACGGAAGCCGAACTCCCTAAAGAGTATAGGTCATACTCCAATTGGATTATGTACTTTGACATCTCTAAAATGCTAGTCGGATTGGGGGATGGCGCCATCCTAACATCTCCCACTGGGGACATAGTCCGCTATGTACTACTAATTATGTATACGGACTCCAACAATGCAGCCGAATATGAAGCACTGCTACATCATATTCGCATGGCTGTCTCCATGGGTATACAATGCCTGGAGGTGCGCGGTGATTCCAACCTTGCAATATCCTAGGTCAATGGAGATTTTGACGCAAAGGACCCAAAAATGGCGGCATATCGAAACGCCATATTAAAAATATTAGCTCGGTTCGAAGGACTTGAGTTTCATCACGTCGCTCGAGAGAGTAATCAGGCGGCCCAGATCCTTGCTCGTATGGGTGCTAAGCGCGACCCTGTGCCACCTAACACCTTTGTGGAAAGGCTCTTTAAGCCATCCGGAGTGTGGCAGGGTGAGAGCGGAGAAGGCAATGCGGACCTGATCACACCCCCAGCTGCCGAACACAACACAGACACCGTCAGGGGTCCGGATATCGAGATAACACCCTCTTCTCATGAGATCATGGCGGTTATCGCTGCCTCGACCGAACCATTCCTATCCTACCTTAATAGGCAGGAGCTTCCCCGACGATCAAAATGAAGCTCGGTGCATAGTTCGGCGCTCTAAAGTCTTTAAAGTGCATGAGGGTGAACTGTACAAAAGAAGTACTACCAGAGTCCTTCAGAGGTGTATCTCCGAAGAGGAGGGACGTCAACTCTTGGCAGAAATACATGTTGGTCTCGGAGGTCATCACGCCGTAGCTCGAGCCCTCGTAAGCAAGGCATTTTGGACAGGTTTTTTCTGGCCTACGGCTCGAGCAGACGCTCAAGCCCTTGTCCAACGTTGCGTGGGCTGTCGGCTTTTCACCAATCAAAGCCACATGCCTCCCACCGCATTAAGAACAATCCCCATTACTTGGCCCTTCACGGTCTGGGGGGTTGATATGGTTGGACCCCTTAAAGGGGGAAGACACAAAAAGAAATACTTGCTGGTGATGGTAGATAAATTCACTAAGTGGATAGAGGCCAAACCGGTAAAAACAGCGGAGGCAAGGCCAGTGATTGACTTTATATCCGGCGTAGTCCACCATTACGGTGCCTCGCACAGTATCACCATTGATAATGGCTCCAACTTCACAGCTGATGAGGTGAAAACTTGGTGCCTTAAGTTGGGCGTTAAACTCGACTACACATCCGTATACCACCTGAGGGAGTCCTGGATTAGGGGGTATCTGGACAGCCGGACTATATACTTCGTCCGTATTATTGGAGCGTGAAGATACAAGACTCAAGACTCCGTCCCGTGTCCGGATGGGACTCTCCTTTGCGTGGAAGACAAGCTTGGCGATCCGGATATTATATTTCCTTCCTTGTAACTGACTCCATGTAAACCCTAGCCCTCTCTGGTGTCTATATAAACCGGAGAGGTTGGTCCTTAGAAGGCCGATCACAACTACAATCATAATCATCATAGGCTAGCTTCTAGGGTTTAGCCTCTACGATCTCGTGGTAGATCTACTCTTGTACTACTCATATCGTTAATATTAATCAAGTAGGAAGTAGGGTTTTACCTCCATCGAGAGGGCCCGAACCTAGGTAAACATTGTGTACCTTGATTCCTGTTACCATCAGCCTAAGACGCACAGATCGGGATCCCCTACCCGAGATCCGCCGGTTTTGACACCGACATTGGTGCTTTCATTGAGAGTTCCTCTGTCTCGTCGCTGCAAGGCTTGATGGCGCCTTCAATCGTCAACAACACGGTCCAGGGGGAGACTTTTCTCCCCGGACAGATCTTCGTGTTCGGCGGCTTCGCACTGCGGGCCAATTCGCTTGGCCATCTGGAGCAGTTCGACAGTTATGCCCCTGGCCACCAGGTCAGGTTCGGAAACCTAAACTACACGACCGATATCTGCGGATACTTGATCTTCGACGGAATCGGGCCTGTGCCAGGAGTGCCGGGCAGTCACGATGAGCACGGCCTAGACCTGCTGTCGGACAGTGCTCGGGATATTACCCCTGCAGTAGTCCCAGACCTAAATCCGGAGCAGACTGCATGGCCCAAGGACGGGTGGATGGACCCTGCCCCGTAGGCCGCACACTCATCGACGGTAGAGCCAAACATAGGCCTCACTTCTAAGGAAGCCTGTGACTCCGGACCCCAGGACTCGTAACCGGTTGAAGGTTCTAGTCCGCACGCTCCCGAGCCCACCGAGCCTGGTTGGGCTCCGGTAATGGAGTTTACCGCTGCGGATATCTTCCAACACTCGCCCTTTGGCGACATGCTGAACTCATTAAAGTCTCTCTCTTTGTTAGGAGGCTCTTGGTCGAACTATGTCCGGCTCGAGTGGGAAGCAGGCGATGAAGGAATTCGCTGTCCACCCACCACCCACTTCATTGCTGCAGTCGATGATCTAACCGACGTGCTTGACTTTGACTCCGAAGACATCGACGGTATGGATGACGATGCAGGAGAAGTACATGAACCACCACTCACAAGGTAGTGGACAGCCACCTCCTCATAAGATATATATATGGTGGACACTCCGAAGGAAAACAATGGCGGTGAGGCAACGGAGGATAACCCCTCAGGGAGAAAAACAAAGCATGGGCGTTGTCGGCGCCGCTCCAAGCCCCGCCACAGCAATACCGACCCAGGAGACGAAAGCAATCCGGATGGCACCAAAGATGAATACAACCCTGATCAGCCTGCCTTCAAGCAGGCCGGACTGGCCACAGTGGGATACTTGGAGAGGGACAACTATACCCCCCCTCCGAGGACGAGGTAAGCCTCGGCAATGACGAATTCGGCGTGCCCGAAGATCCAGTTGAACAAGTTCGCTTCAAGCGACAGCTCATGGCCACGGCAAGGAGCCTGCAAAGGAAGGAACAGCAGCTTAAAGCTGACCAAGATTTGCTCGTGGATAGGTGGACCAAGTTCCTGGCCACCGAAAAATACGACCGCCCCGACAAAGGGCACACACGGCATAATTCGCTACCCCAACCTAAGCAGGAGAACCCAAGGCACACACCCCGACGTCAACACACCACAACAGTCCAAGATAATACGAAGGATACAAGAAGAGGCATCCTCAAGCCTCGACACAATTGTCATAAACGTCAAGTTAGGGAAGTTGGTGCCAAATCCAGTAACTCCCAGTCCGGTCAATGGAAAAAGAACAGCTCAAGCCTATACGGCCCGAGCAACATACTCGATCAACCATGTGAAATTCATGGTACTCCTAGGAGGATGGCCAAGCACACTAATAGAGAATGCCGGATCCTCAAAGCAAAGCGGCCGGTCGTTTGCCGGAAATAATAAGGGGAAGAGTACAACAACGGCAAAGTCAAAAGATCCTCCAGATTATAAAAGTACGGCCGATCTCCCCTGATCACATCAACCACAGCAATTCAATTGCAGTACCTCTAGACCTAGTAGTCCGGCGGCTCCATAACACATAAAGCCCCCACGGGTATGAAACCACAAATAACATCTTCTAAAAGATGCCAGGTGCAAAGGCCAAGCTTTATTGGCCCACCACTCTAACGGTTGTCTTCGGATCACCAAAAAATGCCACGCCAAAGAATAATTCTTCGGCACCTTCCCCTCATACGGTAATTTACCATATGCTAACAGGATGAACCACGTTGACTAGATCCCATGTGGTAAACCATTAGGCCAACACCGCGTGATATAATCACACCTATGGGCAAGGCCGAACCCCGCCCTTAGAGCGGAAATCGTACAGCTGCCGGAGCAGCGACTCGTGCATGCCTATCAAAATTTTGATATGACAGCCAACTATCCGGACACCAACCGAGGAGTCCGCGCTACTTCACGGTATAATGGCTGGGTTAACCAGGGTCCGATCAGGAACCCTTGGATCAACCACAAGAGGACGTTCAGCTGCCTCCAGGTATTTGCCTTTACAAACTAACTTTGACGCAGAACAAGATTGGCCACGTGGAATCGGCCCAGACACACAAGGGCAGGAACATGCATGTGAACCCCCCCCAAAGAAGGCAGTCCAGATTCACTTCAGATCCACTCACAGCCCCCTCCAGTCCGGCCGTCACAGGTTCTGCCAAAAACACCTCTTTTCATAATCATAAATCGTACTCATATGCATAGACATATCATCCTACTACAATGCGTAGACTTAAATAACACTTACCGGCCGTCGTTTCTCATCGATGCCTCTTTGTAAAAAAACGGCAGCCATGCCTCGTGTTACGCCCGATTATGCCAGGGGCTTCACAAGTACCGCAATAAAGTCCGACCACCTTTTCGGTTGCTTGGCACCCCGAACTTATAGCACTATATGCATCAGCTCCGAAGCATGTCTTGGGTCATTGGTTGGATTTGCCCGGCTCCCTTGTTTTGGTACCTTACGTTCAGTTATATCGGCTAAGGTAGCGCAGGGAGAACTACTGCGATTGTGTCCCGGTTTTGCCGGACGAGCACCTCAGTAGAGAAAGCCGAAAACTGACTGTCATGATACAGCGAGAGCTGGTCAGCTGTTCGATAGGTTGTAAAATCCTTAAAGATTTATTCCGCATAACGCCATTATAAATGCAGAGTGCGACGGATCGGTCTTCCAATCAGGCGCCAATAGAGCCCCTAGTTCGGCCTTCCGAACACTAGGGGCTGCGTCGACCATACTCGAATTCATATGGCTAAGTGAGAGTGGTAAAGCCCTATAGTCCGATTGCCTGGTTCGTGGTGAGGAACACCTCCTTAAAAGGACCTAGCCATGGGATAAAGAGTGTTCAGGTATGTCCCGAACACCCTCGTATTTCTATCATGGGGGCAGAAGCCGACGACTGGCCAACTCTCGGGATTTACATACACTAAACAGCCGCACAGGAAGAACAAATGTTCAAACAAAACAGGCAATAAATAATAAAAGTGCCATTATCCCATATTACAAAGAACGGCACGAATGCCCTCAGGGAAATATAATGTCTTTGGTACACTTATCCGCCACAAGGCGGGCTCCCTTCAGTACACCTTCATAGTACAGCTCGGGCTTGCGGTGCTCCTTACCCTCTAGCGGCCCCTCAGTCATCAGCTTCTCCGCGTCAAGCTTCCCCCAATGCACTTTTGCACGGGCAAACGCCATACGCGCACCCTCTATACAGACCGATCACTTAACAACATCAAGCCGAGGACATGCGCTCACAATCCGCTTCACGAGTCCGAAGTAACTGCTTGGAATTGGCTCCGCGGGCCACAACCGGACAACCAAGTCCTTCATGGCTAGTTCGACCGCCTGGTGCAGTTCGACCAGCTGCTTAAGCTGATCGATAAAGGGCACCGGATAGTTTGGCACCAAATACTGTGACCAGAAATTCCTCTTCGTAGACTTCTTCTCCTCGGTCCAGTAGAATTGGGCGGCATCTGATATGCTGCAAGGCAGATCCGCAAACGCCCCTGGAAAAACAAGAATTCAGCTTGTCGCTTAGAGTTCGTCCCACTATCATGTAAAGTTGGCCATGAATACAAAAGGCCTTACCAGCCACAACTTTCCGGGCCTCCTGAATGTCCCGCACAGCACCTCGGGCTTCTTCCCGAGCATCTTTCGCGGCTTGGAGAGCTTGGGCGAGTTCAGATTCTTTCCCTACTAGACTCTCCTCCAAGCCCTTGCTTTTCTTCACAGCCTCCTGGAGCTCTCGCTCAACTGCGATGACCCTGGCCTCGTGTTTCTCACGAAGCGCCTGTTCGGCGACAGCCTTCTACTTGGCATCAGCAACAACCTTCTTGAGTGCCTCATATTCGGCACTCGCTCTTAGAGCATACAAAACAAATAGTTTTCACTAGGCACATTTACTCATTAGTGCCAAATTCAAGACCGTGTTTCAACATACCTTGCTTGTCCTCTAATTGCTTCTTCACACGGCCAAGTTCCTCCTCGGCCCGTTCCAGGCTCTGCTTCAGTCCGGACACTTCCGCATTATGAGCGGTTGTCTTCTCTGCAGACGCCTGTTTTCACACAAAGGGGTATACGTCATTAACAAAGGGTCCTGCAAAAACAAAGGATTTGATCCCCTGTCCGGCTCTCTTTCTGTCGCCGGACAGTGTATTAGGGGCTACTACTCATATCATGACGATTCCTCAAAGGTTTCTTAGAAAACATACCTCAAAGGCCTTTATAAGGCCAAGGCAGGACTCATTCAGCCCGCTCTCGGCGGATTGAATCTTTTCAACCACCGCACCCACGAGGGTCCGATGTTCATCAATGATAGACGCGCTCTTTAACGCTGTCGATAGACCGCCTGGCAGCTCTGCTTGGACAAAGGTTGCCGGCGGAATAGGCAAGCCTCCCACCATCGAAGGTGGCTGCTCACCCGATCCTAGAACCTTAGAGGTCGCCAGGACCTTGTCCAGCTATGGTCCGAACCCAAGATCGCCCCCATCGTCGACATGCTGGGGGGCCGCCACTGTCAGTGTCAAAACCGGTGAATCTCGGGTAGGGGGTCCCGATCTATGCGTCAAGGCTGATGGTAACAGGAAGCAAGGGACATAGATGTTTACCCAGGTTCGGGCCCTCTCAATGGAGATAAAACCCTACTTCCTGCTTGATTAATATTGAAGATATGGGTAGTACAAGAGTAGATCTACCACGAGATCGTAGAGGCTAAACCCTAAGAGCTAGCCTATGATGGTATGATTGTAATTGTGATCGGCCTTCTAAGGACCAACCTCTCCGGTTTATATAGACACCGGAGAGGGCTAGGGTTTACATGGAGTCGGTTACAAGGAAGGAAACACAATATCCGGATCGCCAAGCTTGCCTTCCACACCAAGGAGAGTCCACTCCGGACACGGGCC
Source organism: Triticum dicoccoides (assembly GCF_002162155.2). Taxonomy (NCBI): domain Eukaryota; kingdom Viridiplantae; phylum Streptophyta; class Magnoliopsida; order Poales; family Poaceae; genus Triticum; species Triticum dicoccoides. Next base: position 478,856,462 of record NC_041393.1, on the reverse strand, counting down.
GAAGTCTTGAGTCCTGTATCTTCACGCTTCAATAGTCCGGACGTTGTACACAGTCCGGCTGTCCGGATACCCCCTAATCCAGGACTCCCTCAGTAGCCCCTGAACCAGGCTTCAATGACGATGAGTCCGGCGCGTAGTATTGTCTTCGGCATTGCAAGGCGCGTTCCTTCACCGAATACTCCGTAGTAATTATCAAACACATAGACCGTGTTCGGATCTGCAAGATGATCTTCGCATAGCATAAATCTAGTCCTCTGGTAATCTTCGTACGTCGTGCCCTTGCATCGTGGCCTGGCCCAACGTGAACCGGCGTTTCTTACCCTACCTCGACTCGTGTTACGAGGCGGTTTTATTGGCACGTCCCGTCGAGGCAGAGATCGTGTTCCTCTTATCACGGGATTTTCCATTAATATGGGCGCGCGTGACCCCACGACGGCCGTTGGTATTACCCCATGTGTTTTTAGATAAGCCTCAAACGGCCACACCAAGGACTCTTGATATTCATCCCCTTTATAAAAGGGGTCGAGGCCTATGCCTCTTTTCCACCTTCCTCGCCCCTTCTCTCACCTCGAGTTCTAACACCCGAAACCCAAGCTTCAACACCCTAGATCCTCCAACATGTCCGGATCCGTCCCTCAAGGCCAGTGGGTGGCCTCCTCGATCCAAGAGGACGACACTGCGAAGCTTAGGGAGGTCGGATACCTAACCGCCGACATCCAACACAGGCTTCCCGCTCCAGGGCAGGTCATCCCCACACCGGAGCCTAATGAGTGCATTGTTTTTGTCCCGCACTTCCTCCGTGGCTTGGGCTTCACCCTTGATCCCTTTGTGAGGGGGATCATGTTCTATTATGGGTTGGACTTTCATGATCTGGCTCCAGACGCTATCCTCCATATCTTGTCGTTCATTATCGTGTGCGAGGCTTTTCTCCATGTCACCCCACACTTCGGCTTATGGCTCAAGACCTTCAATGTGACGCCGAAGATGATCGAGGGGCGACATGTGGAGTGTGGAGGTGCCGTAATAAGCAGAAATGCTGATGCCCCATAGCCAGAGGGTTCTTTCCCAGAAGTATCCAATGTATGGCAACGGAGGTGGTTTTATGTCACGGCTCCCAGGGGCACAAAGTGGGTGGCTGCCCCCGAGTTCCGCTCGGGCCCTCCATCACAGTTGGCATCCTGGACAGACGTAGGACGGAATTGGGGACCCGCTGGTGATGTACCAGTACTGCAGAATCGCATCCGGGAGCTTCTTGAGAGGGATATTAACCTCGTTAGCATAATGCAAGTGATGTTAATCCGACGAATGTTGCCGTGCCAATGTCGGCCTCTCCGGATGTGGGAGTTCAATCCGGAGGGTCCACGGACTGTCAAGCACTTCTTCGGCTTGAAGCCCGAAGAGAAGTGCAAGTTATTCTTCGGACAGAAAGTAGTGTGTCCGGACACCATCGAGGATGCGGGCCTAAGCTGTAATCGCCTAGATACCAAAGTAAGTAGCCTTGATACGGGACACCCTGTTTTGTACTTGTCATAATTGTTTATTCTGAAAATCATCCGCATCCAGGAATGGCTCAGCAAGGCGGAGAGAATCAGGTGTCCGACGCCACTTCCTGAAGGCTCGTTGGCCCCTACCATGGCCAAGATGCTCGACCAGGTACTCAGCAGAATGCCCTTGGGGAAAGACAAGGGGAGGAACTAAGAAACCGAACCCCACATGCTACGCATCCGAACCGGGGGAATTGTTACCTCCCCCAAGGAGGATAGTCGGGGAGGGGAAGCTAAGGCCTCCTCCTCGCGTGGGAAGAAGAGGGCCGCCTCCAAAGACTTGGAGGCAGAGACGCCTAAACCAGGGAAGAAGGTATCACCAAGGGGATCTGCCGCGACGGGCATCCTCACCGCGTTGTGCCCACCAACGGGCCAGCCCTCCACCGAGCTGTAAGTCAATCATTAATTTGAAGGTACTATATTTCTCCTGGATTAATAACCAGGATTCAACTTTTTGCAGCCCGGCTAGCAGCTCTTCTCAATAGGGTTCGTCTTCGGGGGACCTTCCTCCGGAGATGATGGAGAGTGAGACCCCACCCGCCTCTCCGATTCATGAAGCGGGCGACACCGAGGTGTTGTCACGGAGGAGTCCGGATCTGCCGAAGCCGGAGGCCAATACGTCAGCCTCCCTGAGTTCGGACATACTGACGGGCTTACTGGAGCGAGCTGCGCTCTCGGAGGATCACCGCTCATTAATGAGTGCGGTGCTCAAGAAGATTTCATCCACTACAAGTGGTTTGAATGAAGCATTCACAAGCCTGCTCAGAGGCTTTGAGGTATGTAGTGAAGAATACACCATATAGATAGTAGCCCCTGAGACTCTGGTTGCCTGCCCTAGGCGGCAAACGGGGGATCATAAACCAATAATTTGTGTTGTAAATATGTGCATGTACCTGTGGGTCCGGCCGTCGGCCCGTCCATTGAGGTTGTCGAACTAACGAGGCAAATCGGGTCGATTGATGCTGATATCATGCTGGTGAATGAGCGGCTGGATAAATCATAAGGTATGTGCCCTTTCTTCCTTTGTATAGGAAAATATTAAGGTGGCATATATTAATGTAATATGTTCGGACTGCAGATGGTGCTGCTGCCGTGGAGGCCCTGAGGGCAGAACTTGCTCTAGCCAAGGAACAAGCTCGGGAGAGCAATGCGGCTGCCCTAAAGGCGGCCGAGGAATTGAGAGCCGAACAGGCTGCTCATTGCCGGAGCGAGGAAAAGATAGCCGAAATGGCTATTGAGTTAAAAAATGCCGCTGACTGGTATGAGCTCCTAAAAAAGGAGCATGAGGATAAATCGGCCGACCTGAGCAAGGCACTTAATGCCACCAAGGAAATATGGACCGAGCTCAGGGTTGCGCGGGAGGAGCTTCAACAGGCCGGTAAAATCACGGCTGGGGGCTCCTATTTGCTGCGGATGAAGTTCTTCGATCCGAAGTACGCTCCCCTGGATGGACGCTGGAGTCCGGCGGACGCATATGCGGATCTAGCGAAGAGTACAGCTGACGCTGCCGAGTTCTTCAAAGATCAAGGTGATAGGGAAGTGGAGAAGCTTTTCTGGTCGCAATTCCATGCTCCCACTCGCCCGCTGCCGTTAAGTGACAAGATGGCTGCTATAGCGGAGCTCTACAGGCTGTCCGGGCTTGCAATGCGGTCTGTAATAGACCATCTTTGGCCCAAGGGGCCTAAGCCGGATAGTTATTTTGGCTTGGTGCAACAATTCCTTGGGGTCGTGCCCCAGATCGATGCCATGAGAAGGTCGGCGTGCGTAGAAGGTGCACGGATGGCCCTTGCCCGCATTAAAGCGTATTGGACGGATATGGATGCCACCATTATAGCATCCCAGGATCCTGTGGGGGGCCAATATCTGGCCGGGCACTACTTGGCGCAGGTCACAGAGGGTGCCCACCTGATAGAGGCGCAGTGCCCGAAGAATGTCCTATTCAAGTGATGACTCAAATCATTATAACAACAATGTTTATTTTGATTGTAAGGCTATACTTGTAATGTTTGTCTGAACATATGATTGTGTCCCCTGTGCGGCCGTATGTATATATATATATATATATATATATATATATATATATATATGTGTGTGTGTGTGTGTGTGTGTGTGTGTGTGTGTAATCCGAAAGTTAGCAGTCGTTGGCTTCAGCCCCCATGCATACAATGCGGGGGTGTTCGCGAAAAAATGTGCTTAATCACACTTTATCCAACGTCTTGGTCCATTAAGGAGGTGATCGCACGTTGAACTAGGCAACCGGACTATATAGCTGTAACACTTTCGCTTAGCCGCGGGATTCTAACATTGGGGCTACTATGTAGCCCCTGGTACCTTCTCGTGCATCCGAATACGGGCACGTATGTACCTGGCCGGGAAATGGCCCTTCGTTAATGCGGAGGAATCCTAGAGATTCCAGTGAGTCGTCGAGTGGTTGAACAGTCTCTCGCTGCATTATGACAGTTAGTTTTCGGCTTTCTCTACTGAGGTGCTCATCCGGAATAACCAGGGCACAATCGCAGTATATCTCCTTTGGCCACCTTAGCCGATAATAACGGAACATAAGGCGACAAACCTAGGAGCCGGGCAAACCCAATATTTGACCAAAGAGATGATTCGGAGCTGATGCATATAAGGCCAAACTCGTGACGTCGAACACTCCCGAAGGTATTCGAACTTTATAACAGATGATGGGCTCAAGAATGCCCATTCATAATAAACCCTGTATTTCCAGGTACGTGCATTGATCTGTCATGGCGAAATGCCAAAAACGGCAGTATCCTCTGTGGGTATGGAACCCATGGGATGGTTAAGCAACAAGAGGCAATAGAAAAGGTTTACACAGGGGCTTAATCTAAAAAGAAACCTATTGAACGGGGCCCTACTGCACGTCTGCGCCTTTGTCTCCGTTGTGCCGTATCCTGGAAGGGTATCGCGCGGACGTTGTCTGTGAAAAAAAAAGAAAACTCACAGGAGAGTACAACGTAAGTATGCGATGGATAGTAAAAGTGTAAGATGTTGGCTTGCTAATAAGGCTGAGCCAAGTGTGGGGCTTTATTAAGTGTTTATAGCCCCTGGTATCCACTATGGGATTACATATACGGTGCCCTGGTTCGATCTGGGCTACCGGACTCGTCTAACCGTGTTCGTGGTCTTAACGACCAGTCATGCTTTTCTGATGTTAGAGGCTGCTTATAGTCCGGCCTCTAAGGACGTCGTGTGTTCCTTTGCGCGCGAAGAGCGTTCTGTTATTCCGCTAACGGTGATGACGCCACGCGGACCGGGCATCTTGAGTGTAAGGTAGCCATAGTGCGGCAATGTGTTGAAGTGGGCGAAGGCCGTTCTTCCAAGCAATGTGTGATAATTGCTTCGGAAGGGTGCAATGATGAAGAGTAGTCCTTCGCTTCTAGAGTTGCCTGGAGAGCCGAATGTGACTTCCAGTATGACGGAGCCGCTGCTGTAGGCTTCAACGCCTGGTATCACCCCTTCAAAGGTGGTGTAGCTTTTGCTGATTCTGGATGGGTCTATCCCCATCCCGCGGACAATGTCCTCATATATTAAACTGAGACTACTGCCGCCATCCATGAGGACGTGGTTGAGATGGTACCCATCGATTATTGGGTGAAGCACCAAGGCATATGATCCTTCGCGCCGAATACTAGTTCGGTCATCCAGGTGATCGAAGGTGATCGGATAAGACATCCAGTAGTGAGGCGTGGGTACGATGGGCTCTATATCGTGTCCGTCTTTATGGGTGCGTTCGTGCCTTCTCGAGGATGTGCGAGTCATGTGGATCATATTCACTGTTTTAACCTCTGGCGGGAATTTTTTCTATCCCCCAGTGTTCGGCTGGCGAGGTTCATCCTCGTCTTCACTTGGTGTTTCCTTCCCTTGTGTTTGGCGTTTAGTTTGCTGGCCTGCTTGAAGACCCAGCACTCTCTGTGCGTGTGGTTCGCAGGTTTGTCGGGGATGCCATGAATTTGGCATAGTCTGTCCAGGACTCTGTTCAGACCGGACGGTCCCTCTTTACTGCGTTTAGATGGCTTATTTTGCTGGTTAGGTCGAGAGCCCCTGAATCCGGCATTAACCGTTGTGTTATCCGGGCTCTCTTCCTTGTTTTGGCGTTTTTTTATTACGCCATGGCTTCCCGTTGCCATCCCTTATTTTGGATGTGCTGGGGTCCCTGGTGCCTTTACGGGCTAGCCAGCTATCTTCACCCATGCAAAAGCGGGTCATAAGGCTTGTTAGGGCTGCCATTGTCCTAGGCTTTTCTTGGCCGAGGTGTCCAGCGAGCCACTCGTCACGGATGCTGTGTTTGAATGCCGCTAAGGCTTCGACATCCGGAAAATCAACAATTTGATTCTTCTTAGTGAGGAATCTGTTCCAAAGCTTGCGGGCGGACTCTCCGAGTTGTTGGACTATGTGACTTAAATCGTCAGCATCCGGAGGCCGGACATAAGTCCCTTGAAAATTGGCCCTGAAAGCGTCCTCGAGTTCCTCCCAGCTCCCGATTGAATTTTCGGGGAGGCTTTTCAACCAGTGCCGAGCTGGTCCCTTTAGTTTGAGGGGGAGGTATTTGATGGCGTGGAGGTCATCCCCACGAGCCATATGTATGTGCAGGATAAAGTCCTCGATCCAGACACCTGGGTCTGTCGTTCCGTCGTATGCCTCTATGTTACAGGTTTAAAGCCCTGTGGGAATTCGTGGTCCAGTACTTCATCAGTAAAGCACAGGGGGTGAGCAACCCCTCTGTATCTGGACACGCTGTGGCATGCTATCGGCTGTTGTTGTGTTCGGTGTTTATTTCGAACCGGTATTTGATTGACATAGTCTTTGTGACGACCGCAGTCCCCCGCCCGGGGTGTGTACTTTAGATCCGTAGATGGACCTAGCTGCGCCAGCTGTCTTATCCAGGTGCTCATGTAAATCGTGCGCGTCTTCGGTAGTTGCTTGGTTACGGTTATGAAGTGTTACGTCTGGTCTCCTGGTCATGTTACTCTTTGGTGGAACGGCCTCGTCGTCGAATTCTGGCAGTAGCTTGCATTTTGGATAGCTCTTTGTATGGCGATTGTCGCCATATCTTTCTTCAGTGTCTAGCACTTTGTTCCATATGCGATTGAGCATTTCCTGTGCGGCTTTAAGCTGTTTCTTCTGCTTCTTCAGACTTCTTGCTGTGGCCATAAGCTTTCTGTGGAGGTTATCTCGTTCCACACGTTCTTCCGGAATGATGAATGCGTCATCGTCCGAACTATCTTCTTGTCCTGGGCCGGTTTGATGAACTCGTCCCTCTGGATCATTGTCTTCGGGCGTCTGCTCCGAACTGTGTTCGGCGTGACCTGGTTTGTCCTGCTCCATCGTTGGTTTCGTTTGGTCATTGTTGCCTTCGGGGTTGACCGGAGTATCCATCCTTCTGGCGCTCTTGCTGATATTTTTACTGTTGCTGGATTTGGGACGGCGTCTGCACCGTCGCTTTGGATTTTGCCCGGGGGTTTTATCTTCCGGATTGTCACCGTCGTCTTCCTTGGGCGTATCCACCATGTATATGTCATGTGACAAGGCGGGAGTCCGGTACCCCATAGATTCTGAGTCTTCTCCTGCATCATCATCCACACCGTCGATGCCTTCGGAGTCGAAGTCAAGCACGTCGGTTAAATCATCGATCGTGGCAATGAAGTGGGTGGTGGGTGGGCAATGAATTCCGTCGTCGCCGGCTTCCCACTCAAGCCGGACATAGTTCGGCCCAGAGCCTCCTGACAAAGAGAGAGACTTCAATGAGTTCAGCATGTCGCCAAAGGGCAAGTGCTGAAAGATGTCCGCAGCGGTGAACTCCATCACCGGAGCCCAACCAGGCTCGGCGGGCTCAGAAGCGCGCGGACTGGAACCTACATCCGGATGCGAATCCGGGGGTCCGGAGTCACAGGCTTCCTCAGAAGTGAGGCATGTGTTCGGCTCCATCGCCGATGAGGGTACGGCCTGCGGGGCGGGGTCCAGCCCTCCGTCCTTAGGCAACGCAACCTGCCCCGGATTTAGATCTGAGGCTTCTGCCGAGGTGATATCCCAAGCATCATCTGACAGCAGGTTTAAGCCGTGCTCATCGTGACTGTTCGACACTCCTGGCGCTGGCCCGAATCCGTCGAAGATCAAGTCTCCGCAAATATCCACTGTGTAGTTCAAGTTTCCGAACCTGACCGGGTGGCCGCGGGCATAGCTATCGATCTGTTCCAGATGGCCAAGCGAATTGGCCTGCAGTGCGAAGCCGCCGAACACGAAGATCTGTCCGGGGAGAAAAGTCTCGCCCTGGACTGCATTGTCGACGATCAGAGGCGCCATCAAGCCCCGTAACAACGACACAGAGGAACTCTCAATGAAAGCACCAATGTCAGTGTCAAAACCGGCGGATCTCTGGTAGGGCGTCCCGATCTGTGCGTCAAGGCTGATGGTAACAGGAAGCAAGGGATATAGATGTTTACCCAGGTTCGGGCCCTCTCGATGGAGGTAAAACCCTACTTTCTGCTTGATTAATATTGAAGATATGGGTAGTACAAGAGTAGATCTACCACGAGATCGTAGATGCTAAACCCTAAGAGCTAGCCTATGATGGTATGATTGTAATTGTGATCGACCTTCTAAGGACCAACCTCTGCGGTTTATATAGACACCGGAGAGGTCTAGGGTTTACATGGAGTCGGTTACAAGGAAGGAAACACAATATCCGGATCGCCAGGCTTGCCTTCCATGCCAAGGAGAGTCCACTTCGGACACGGGCCGAAGTCTTGAGTCTTGTATCTTCACGCTTCAATAGTCCGGACGTTGTACACAGTCCGGCTGTCCGGATACCCCCTAATCCAGGACTCCCTCAGCCGCCCCCATGTGTCCGGCCCTAGAGACATGCCTCCCCTGGTCCGGGTCTCTCTGAGACGACACCTCGGTGTCACGCCAGGACTTCGAGGAAGGGGCCTCTGGAGGCATCTTGCTCGCCAAAGCATCTGAGCTCAGCGAATCCTCCGATGAGGATTGTCTGGCGCGAGACCTCGCCGGGCTGTACGAAATATGGCGACAGTTAAAAGTACTATACCCAAACGACCCTGGATGCATGTGCTATTGGAAATATGCCCTAGAGGCAATAATAAAATGGTTATTATTGTATTTCCTTGTTCATGATAATTGTCTATTGTTCATGCTATAATTGTATTAACTGGAAACCGTAATACATGTGTGAATACATAGACCACAACATGTCCCTAGTGAGCATCTAGTTGACTAGCTCGTTGATCAACAAATGGTCATGGTTTCCTGACCATGGAAATTGGATGTCATTGATAACGGGATCACATCATTAGGAGAATGATGTGATGGACGAGACCCAATCCTAAGCATAGCACAAGATCGTGTAGTTCGTTTGCTAAAGATTTTCTAATGTCAAGTATCATTTCCTTAGACCATGAGATTGTGTATCTCCCTGATACCGTAGGAGTGCTTTGGGTGTAACAAACGTCACAACGTAACTGGGTGGCTATAAAGGTACACTACAGGTATCTCCGAAAGTGTCTGTTGGGTTGGCACGAATCGAGACTGGGATTTGTCACTCCGTAAGATGGAGAGGTATCTCTGGGCCCACTCGGTAATGCATCATCATAATGAGCTCAATGTGACTAAGTAGTTACTCATGGGATCATGCATTATGGAACGAGTAAAGTGACTTGCCGGTAATGAGATCGAACGAGGTATTGGGATACCGACGATCGAATCTCGAACAAGTAACATACCGATTGACAAAGGGAATTGCATACGGGATTGCTTGAATCCTTGACATCATGGTTCAACCGATGAGATCATCGTGGAACATTTGGAAGACAACATGGGTATCCAGATCCCGCTATTGGTTATTGACCGGAGAACGTCTCGGTCATGTCTGCATGGTTCCCGAACCTGTAGGGTCTACACACTTAAGGTTTGGTGATGCTAGAGTTGTTATGGGAAATAGTATGTGGTTACCGAAGGTTGTTCGGACTCCCGGATGAGATCCCGAACATGAAGAGGAGATCCGGAATGGTCCAGAGGTGAATATCGGTATATTGGACGAAGGGTATTGGAGTTCGGAATTGTTCCGGGGGTACCAGGTGATGACCAGCGTGTCCGAAAGGGGTTTCGGAGGCCCCGGCAAGCGTTGGGGGGGCTTATGGGCCAAGGGGAGAGGGCACATCAGCCCACTAAGGGGCTGAGCGCCCCTCCCACCCCATCTCACGTAACCAGGAGAGGTGGGGGCACCACCCCTAGGGCAGCCGCCCCTCCCTGCTTGGGGGGCAAGTTTCCTAGGGGGTGGGGGCGCCCAAACCCATCTAGGGTTTCCCCTGTGGCCACTGCCCCTCCCCTAGGGAACCCTAGGGTGCCTCCCCCTCCTCCCTTCCCCCTATATATAGTGAGGGAGAGAGAGGGCAGCCACACCCTTCCCCTGGCGCAGCCCCTCCATCCTCCAACACTTCCTCCTCCTCCGTAGTGCTTAGCGAAGCTCTGCCGGAGAACCACGAGCTCCATCACCACCATGCTGTCATGCTGTCAGAGTTCTCCCTCAACTTCTCCTCTCCCCTTGCTAGATCAAGAAGGAGGAGACGTCCCCGGGCAGTACGTGTGTTGAACGCGGAGGCGCCGTCCGTTCGGCGCTCAGATCGGAATCGACCGCGATCTGAATCGCTGCATGTACGACTCCACCAACCGCGTTCTTGCAATGCTTCCGCATCACGATCTTCAAGTGTATGAAGATCAACTCATCCTCTCCCTCTCTTGTTGCTAGAATCTGCATATGAAGATCTGAATCTTGGTGATGCGTAGAAAATTTTGAATTATTGCTACGTTCCCCAACATATGCGCGCTCAGATCTCGGATACTTATGACTTTTCCAGGGCTGGGCCCTGGGATCCCACTCCGGGCTGTTATCGGTAGCTGTGGTGGATTCCTCTGGGTCGTAACCTCTCCTCCTCTTGGGCGATTCAGCCTCGAGGGACGAGGAAGCCGCCCTTTTCTTCCTACCGCCAGAGTGAGGCTCGTCCTCCTCTGCTTCCTCCTCTTCGTCTTTGGAAGAAGGAGCGTCGCTAGAGTCTTCAGATTTTGCGTCCGAAGCCTCGCGGTGATAGAGGCCACTCCGGGTCTTTTTGACCTTCTTAGAGGCCTCTTTCTTTAGCGTCTTGTAAGGCGCGGGGACCAGCATGTTCGTCAGAAGAGGTCCGGCCGGTTCCTCCGGGAGCGGGGCCCGACAATGTAGTCGCTCCACCTTATTTATCCATCCCTAGGGTCACGATGAAGCACGATAAAAATGTCTCCCTCAGGACATGCCAACTGAAGCATGGATGGATAGAGCATGGCTATAACTTACCGGGCTTGCAGAATGGGATAATTGATACCCACGGTCCTCGGCGGAGCCCGGCCATGATTTGCCGGACTTAAAGAGCACCTTCCAGATATACTTGTGGGAGGAATCATAGAGCTCCCAAAGGGTTTGGTGCTCGGTTGGGTCGTACTCCCACAAATTACAGGCTCGGCGCTGACAAGGGAGAACCAGGCGAACTAACATCACCTGTACTACGTCGACGAGCTTGACGTCTTTGTCGACCACACTCTGAACGCGCGTCTGGAGCAGTGACAGCTCATCGGACGAGGACCAGTTCGAGACCTTCTTGGGCCAGGACGTGAGCCGCAGTGGGGCTCCGGATCTGAACTCAGGAGCTGCAGCCCACTTTTTGTCACGTGGTTCGGTGATACAGAACCACTGCTGCTGCCACTCCTTGACGGAGTCATTGAAGGCACCCATCGGCCAAACGACCTTGGGCATCTTGCTCACCATGGCGTCGCCGCACTCGGCGTGCTCGCCACTCACCACCTTAGGCTTCACATTGAAAATCTTCAGCCACAGGCCGAAGTGAGGAGAAATCCGGAGAAAAGCCTCACACACGACGATGAACGTCGAGATATTGAGGAAAGAATTGGGGGAAAGATCATGAAAATCAATCCGATAGTAATACATGACTCCACGAACAAATGGGTGAAGGGGAAACCCGAGCCTGCAGACAAAATGGGGAAGGAACACGACTCTCTCGTGAGGCTCCAGAGTAGGGACGACCTGTCCCGCCGGTGGGAGACGGTGGCCGATCTTCTTGGCCAGATACCCGGCCTCCCGGAGCCTCTTGATATCCTTCTCCTGGACGGCAGAGGCCATCCATCTGCCTCCTGCTTCGGATCCGGACATCTTTGGAAAACCTTTCTTCGATGGGAAAGAAGAATGCATGGGCATTAGGGCTCGAACAGAGGGGAATGGGCTAGCGGAAGGAGAAGGCGTGGGTAAAGAGGAAGAGACCTTATCTCTTTATAGAGACGGTAAAAGCTTTTTGCACTTCCCCACTTGACTGGTGGAACCCGCTCGCTCCCCACTCGCCGCGATTAGCGGTGCGGTTGGATTATCCATACCCGTATTAATGAAAATCCCACAATAAGGGGACACGATCTCTGCTATGGCAAAACGTGCAGAAGAAACCGCCTCGCGATATGCGCTATGGCTGGTTGTGGGAAAATGGTTCAAATAATGACCCGACCATAATGACATGTCACGTGGTCAGCAGATTACGTTTGTGAAATATCATTTTCTCTACGGTGGTGTGTGAAGATCATTTTGCAGATCCGGACACGGTCCACGTGTTCGATAGTTACTTTGGAGTATTCAGAGAAGGAACCCGCCTTGCAATGCCAAAGACAAGACTGCGTGCCAGACTCATCGTCATTGAAGCCTAGTTCAGGAGCTACTGTGGGAGTCTTGGATTAGGGGGTATCCGAACAGCCGGACTATATACTTCGTCCGGATTATTGGAGCGTGAAGATACAAGACTCAAGGCTCCGTCCCGTGTCCGGATGGGACTCTCCTTTGCGTGGAAGGCAAGCTTGGCGATCAGGATATTATATTTCCTTCCTTGTAACCGAATCCATGTAAACCCTAGCCCTCTCCGGTGTCTATATAAACCGGAGAGGTTGGTCCTTAGAAGTCCGATCACAAATACAATCATAATCATCATAGGCTAGCTTCTAGGGTTTAGCCTCTACGATCTCGTGGTAGATCTACTCTTGTACTACTCATATCGTCAATATTAATCAAGCAGGAAGTAGGGTTTTACCTCCATCGAGAGGGCCCGAACCTGGGTAAACATTGTGTCCATTGCTTCCTATTACCATCAGCCTAAGATGCACAGATCGGGACCCCCTACCCGAGATCCACTGGTTTTGACACCGACACCACCCTCAAACAAACGACCAAGTCGAAAGGGCCAATGGTCTGATCATGAGTGGCATTAAGCCCAGACTAGTGCGCTCTTTACGAGAATCAGACAAGCACTGGGTTGAGGAACTCGATTCCGTACTCTGGGGACTCCGGACCACGCCCAATCAAACGACCAGATACACACCCTTCTTTATGGTGTATGGCGCAGAGGCCGTATTGCCCTGCGACATTATTCATGACTCACCTAGAGTGCGCATGTGCGAAGAGAGAGAAGCTGAACTAGATCGGCAGGATGACCTAGACGGACTCAAAGAGGAGCGTGATGTTGCTAAAGCCCGTTCTGCATTTTATCAACAACAGGCCAGGCATTACCAAAGTAGAGAAGTGCGTGTTGGAGATATGCCCTAGAGGCAATCATGTATGATGATATTTCCTATGTGTTTATGAATAAAGATAGTCCTTGGATGTAATCAATGATACTTGTTGGCAAGTACGTGACTTGTCTATGAGATCTTGTGTTGTATGATACATCCTAGATTGTCCCTAGTCGCAAGTGACGTATGGGCACACATAAGACTAGACTAGCATATGACACGGTCGATGGCTTGGTCTCAGTAGCCATGGAGCATTGGATGCTAACCGGGTAATATGGACTCGGAAGGATCTGGTCAGATTTGATGTAGTCGAATCCGAGTCAAGATAAGGTCCAAGTCGGGCAGACCCAACTATGAGACGTAGCGATATGTCATCTGTGAGTCTCTAGTACAACATACGTTCTATGTCCTAAGACCCGAGCTGGCGCATGTACTCAGGATGGTGACAGACGTGCTTTGGGCCGTTCAAATTCTACTCCGTGACTGGGTAGTTACAAAGCTAGGTTTCGGGTTTGTCCAGTCCCATGCTGCGAGACATGGTCGAGCAAGATGGGATTTGCCCCTCCGATCAGGAGAGATATACTCTGGGCCCCTCGTGTGATCTGCTACCTCTTGAGCACTACGTAGGTTTTCCCTTGAAGAGGAAAGGGTGATGCAGCAAAGTAGCGTAAGTATTTCCCTCAATTTTGAGAACCAAGGTATCAATCCAGTAGGAGGCTCCTCAAAAGTCCCTCGTACCTACACAGACAAACAAGAACCTCGCAACCAACGCGATAAAGGGGTTGTCAATCCCTTCACGGTAACTTACAAAAGTGAGATCTAATAGAGATAATAAGATAAGATAAATATTTTTTGGTATTTTTATGATATAGATTGTAAATTAAAGATTGCAAAATAAAGTAGATCGGAAACTTATATGATAAAAGATAGACCCGGGGGCCATAGGTTTCACTAGTGGCTTCTCTCAAGATAGCATAAGTATTACGATGGGTGAACAAATTACTGTCGAGCAATTGATAGAATAGTGCATAGTTATGAGATTATCTAGGCATGATCATGTATATAGGCATCACGTCCGCAACAAGTAGACCGACTCCTGCCTGCATCTACTACTATTACTCCACACATCGACCGCTATCCAGCATACATCTAGAGTATTAAGTTCATAAGAACAGAGTAACACATTAGGCAAGATGACATGATGTAGAGGGATAAACTCAAACAATATGATATAAACCCCATCTTTTTATCCTCGATGGCAACAATACAATATGTGCCTTGCTGTCCCTGCTGTCACTGGGAAAGGACACCGCAAGATTGAACCCAAAGCTAAGCACTTCTCCCATTGCAAGAAAGATCAATCTAGTAGGCCAAACCAAACTGATAATTCGAAGAGACTTGCAAAGATAACCAATCATGCATAAAATAATTCAGAGGAGATTCAAATATTTCTCATAGATAAACTTGATCATTACCCCTACAATTCGTCGGATCTCGACAAACACACAGCAAAAAGAGTTACATCGAATAGATCTCCAAGAAGATCGAGAAGAACTTTGTATTGAGATTCAAAGAGAGAGTAGAAGCCATCTAGCTAATAACTATGGACCCGAAGGTCTGTGGTAAACTACTCACAACTCATCGGAGAGGCCTTGGAGATGATGTAGAGGCCCTCCATGGTCGATTCCCCCTCTGGCGGAGCACCGGCGAAGGCTCCAAGATGGGATCTCGTGGATACAGAAGGTTGCGGCGGTGGAAATATGTTTTCGTGGTGCTCCTGGATGTTTTCGGGGTACGTAGATATATATATATATATATATATATATATATATATATATATAGGCGAACGAGGTAGGTCAGGGGAGCCTCGAGGGGCCCACGAGGGTGGGGGGCGCACCCACCCCCCTAGGGCGCGCTGGGCACCCTCGTGGCTGCCTCGGTTGCTTCTTGACGTCCACTCCAAGTCTCCTAGATTGCGTTTGTTCCAAAAAGATCGCTCCCAAAGGTTTCATTCCGTTTGGACTCCGTTTGATATTCCTTTTCTTCAAAACAGTGAAATAGGCAAAAAAAACAGCAATTCGAGCTGGGCCTCCGGTTCGTAGGTTAGTCCCAAAAATGATATAAAAGTGTAAAGTAAAGCCCATAAACATCCAAAACGGGTAATATAATAGCATGGACCAATCAAAAATTATAGATACGTTGGAGACATATCAAGCATCCCCAAGCTTAATTCCTGCTCGTCCTCGAGTAGGTAAATGGTAAACACAGAATTTTTGATGTGGAATGCTACCTAGCATATTTCTTAATGTAATTTTCTTTACTGTGGCATGAATATTTAGATCCAAATGGTTCAAGATAAAAGCTCATTTAACATAAAAATGGTAATACTTCAAGCATACTAACAAAGTAATCATGTCTTATCAAAATAGCATAGCCAAAGAAAGCTTATCCCTACAAAATCATATAGTTAGGCTATGGTTCATTTTCATCACACAAAATACTCCCATCATACACAACCCTGGTTTCAGCCAAGCAATTGGTTCATACTTTTTAATGCACTTTAGCTTTTTCAACTCTCACGCAATACATGAGTGCAAGCCATGGATATAGCACTATATGTGAATAGAGTGGTGGTTGTGAAGAGGACAAAAAGGGAGAAGATAGTCTCACATCAACTAGGCGTATCAATGGGCTATGGAGATGCCCATTAATAGATATCAGTGTGAGTGAGTAGGGATTGCCATGCAACAGATGCACTAGAGCTATAAATGTATTTAAGCTCAACAAAAGAAACTAAGTGGGTGTGCATCCAACTTGCTTGCTCATGAAGACCTAGGGCATTTTGAGGAAGCCCATCATTGGAATATACAAGCCAAGTTCTATAATGAAAAATTCCCACTAGTATATGAAAGTGACAACATAGGAGACTCTCTATCATGAATATCATGGTGCTACTTTGAAGCACAAGTGTGGAAAGAGGATAGTAACATTGTCCCTTCTCTCTTTTCTCTCATTTTTTTTGGTGGGCTTCTTTGGCCTCTGTTTTTTTATTTGGGCTTCTTTGGCCTCTTTTATTTTTATAAAGTCTGAAGTCTCATCCCGACTTGTGGGGGAATCATAGTCTTCATCATCCTTTCCTCACTTGGGACAATGCTCTAATAATGAAGATCATCATACTTTTATTGATTTACAACTCAAGAATTACAACTCAATACTTAGAAAAAAATATGACTCTATGTGAATGCCTCCGGCGGTGTATCGAGATATGCAATGAATCAAGAGTGACTTGTATGAAAGAATTATAAAGGTGGCTTTGCCACAAATACGATGTCAACTACATGATCATGCAAAAGCAATATGACAATGATGGAGCGTGTCATAATAAACGGAACGGTGGAAAGTTGCATGGCAATATATCTCGGAATGGCTATAAAAATGCCATAATAGTTAGGTATAGTGGCTGTTTTGAGGAAGGTAAATGGTGGGTGTATAATACCGGCGAAAGTTGCGCGACATAAGAGAGGCTAGCAATGGTGGAAGGGTGAGAGTGCATATAATCCATGGACTCACATTAGTCATAAAGAACTCATATACTTATTGCAAAAGTTTACTAGCCCTCGAAGCAAAGTACTACTATGCATGCTCCTAGGGGAAGGGTTGGTAGGAGTTAACCATCGCGCGATCCTGACCTCCACACATAAGGAAGGCAATCAAAAGAGCACCCCAAGCAACAAATTTGTTACACAACTTTTACCATACGTGCATGCTACAGGACTTGCCAACTTTAACACAAGTATTTCTCAATTTCATAATTACCCCACTAGCATGACTCTAACATTACCACCTTTATATCTCAAAACAATTATCAAGCATCAAATCGATCATAGTGTTTAATGCACTTTCTATGATAGTTTTTATTATACCCAACTTGGATGCCCATCATTCTAGGACCAATTTTATAACCATAGAAAATACCATGCTATTCTAAAAGACTCTCAAAATAATATAAGTGAAGCATGAGAGATCAATAATTTCTACAAAATTAAGCCACCGCCATGCTCTAAAAAGATATAAGTGAAGCACTAGAGCAAAATTGTCTAGCTCAAAAGATATAAGTGAAGCACATAGAGTATTCTAATAAATTCCGAATCATGTGTGTCTCTCCCAAAAGGTGTGTACAGAAAGGATGCTTGTGGTAAACTAAAAAGCAAAGACTCATATCATACAAGACGCTCCAAGCAAAACACATATCATGTGGCGAATAAAAATATAGCTCCAAGTAAAGTTACCGATAGACGAAGACGAAAGAGGGGATGCCTTCTGGGGCATCCCCATGCTTAGGCTTTTGGTTGTCCTTGAATTATATTGGGGTGCCATGGTAATCCCCAATCTTAGGCTCTTGCCACTCCTTATTCCATAGTCCATCAAATCTTTACCCAAAACTTGAAAACTTCACAACACAAAACTCAACAGGAAATCTCATAAGCTCCGTTAGTGCAAGAAAGAAAAACCACCACATAAGGTACTGTAATGAACTCATGCTTTATTTATATTGGTGTTAAACCTACTTTATTCTAACTTCTCTATGGTTCATACCCCCCCCCCCCGATACTAGCCATAGATTCATC